>NW_027362653.1:1630500-1969500 GCF_042186555.1 Aquarana catesbeiana | reverse complement strand
CTCTCCGGTCAGCAGGTAGATGATCTCCAGGGTGAAGTTTAGTATCTTCTCAGTCATGTGACTCCAGTCCTCCTCCATCCTCATTGGTGCCGTCATTTGATCTATACAGGTCTCCTTGCAGACGGATAACTTTGGGAAATGAAAGTAAGAATTATTTGGATGGCATTGGTCACACAATAATAGGATGTGGATGTGAGGGGGGTAATAGGAGGGTTGCGGTACATTTATGGACTACTGCCCCTATGGGAAGACATTTAGTTTGGACTGTTTAGTGTTTTATACAATTTTGAGCTCCTGGGACTCTCTTGGCTTGTGAGATCAGAAATTCTCTGTTCTCTTTAGTTTTAGATCTGCAGACAAGGAGCGATAAATATGATCCTTGTTATGGCAGCCCAGTGTGTAGGAGGTCAGAAGGGGGGGGGGTTTGTTCTCTTGGTTGCCAAGTATACTGTAGTATGCTGGACATTGTAGAGTTGTGGTTGAGTTCCTGGGGTTCTGAATTCCAGCACCAGGCAGACCCTGTGTCATGGGAAGGTATTGGACTGCCTCACCCCAAACACCTCACTGACCCCTGACCACCCTCTGGGTCAGTGCTTCTCAAACTTTTTTGTCTTGCGGCGCACCAAAAAGATCTAAACATTTTCACGCCACACCTGAATAGATTTAAAAATGTGATGAAGAACTTATTTATTTTTACATATATATGTAATTTAAAATTTAATGTGAAGGATGTGCCTGCTTTCGAGAGCAAATCATATCGAACAGTCGACAAACAAGAGCACATTTCATTGTCAATTTTAAGAAGTCTCTCTCTCTTTTTCAAATTGATTTTAGTCAATGCTCAAAATCTAAACTCACAAAACCACAAATGGCAGAATTACTTTTTGAACTGATTGCAGGATATGACTTCTTGATTGAGATCCAAAACTCATCCAGGCTCTTTTCAGGAAATGTTGACTGAAATATATAATTAGGGCGATCGAGTTCTCCCGAGATCTCGCACAAGTCTCACATTACGAAAGGAACCAATGAATGACAGACTGGCAGAGATTGCGTTTTTTTTAATGTTACTTTTTTTCTTTTGTGACATTGGTTTACCATTTAATTTTTCGATATGTTCAAGGTTTCAAAATGCTAGCAATTTTAAATATTTTTCAAAACTCCCAGGGCACACCTGCAAATCTCTTGCGGCACACAGTTTGAGAATCACTTCTCTAGGTGATGCTAACCAATCAGACCTCTTCTAAGAACGAAAGGACTGCCCTTCTTATTCCACTTGGGATCCTGAAAACTTATATTTAGGTAGTGAGATGGCAAGAAGGTGAAGGTTGCCTTCCTTTTTCTGGAAGGAGGTCTGAAAAGTAAATACAGATAGGAGGACCAGTAAAGAATAAGAGCCTCCTTCTGTATCTTAAGAGTCAGCCTGAGCCCCACGGCCTTCTCTTCCCTCAGTAACTTAGTGTCTGGGGGGGCAGCTGGGGTGGTTTCCCTGGGAGCAACATTTAGGGGAGACAGAGATTAGTTCTGCACCCTCCCAAGTCCCACACTGTGACCGTCCATCGTCCTGTAGCCGATCATGGTGTCAGCAGCCCGATACCTGGCACTGTGCCGCTGCCACTGCCCACTGACTCCCCATAGCGCTTTCAGCACCGATACCAGTCACAGCTCCTTTGTAGCTCCCCGCGCCATCCGACTCACTTGTAGAGATAGGCGTCGGCACAGATCTGGTAGTGAACGGAGCCCCCCGGGGGGGGGGGGGGGTGTCGGGTTGCGAGCACCAGACACCCCCAACACCGAGGTGAGTCCCCAATTACCGACCCGCACAGCTGAACTCCCTGAGTGATGTGCCCGATCTGTGTATAGAGACAAGGAGCCAAGACAGCCAGAGTATCACCTCACTGCACCACACACCCTCCATTTACCGGATCTCTCTGTGTTCTCTCTCTCTCACGCTTCCTCTCTTGCGCTCTCACACACCCTTTCTCGCTATCTCACTTACGCTTCCACTCTTTCTCTCACTCTATCTTGCTCTCTCTCTCCAACGCTCTCTCTCCCTCTCTCCCGCTCCCTCCCTCCTGCTCACTCTCTCTCCCGCTCCCCCTCTGTCGTTCCTTCTCTCGCTCGTGTTCCCTCTCTCTCCCTCTCCTGCTCACTCTCTCTCCCGCTCCCTCTCTCTCTCCCGCTCCCTCTCTCTCTTCCGCTCCCCCTGTCTCGTTCCTTCTCTCGCTCATGTTCCCTCTCCCTCACGCTCCCTCTCTCGCACGCTCCCTCTCTTGCTCCCTCCCTCACTCTCCCTCTCATTTTTTCTTTCTCTCTTGCTCTCTCTCTCGCGATCCCTCTTACACTCCCACTCTTTCTCTCACTCTATCTTGCTCTCTCTCGCTCATGTTCCCTCTCTCTCACTCTATCTTGCTCTCTCTCTCTCTCGCTCATGTTACCTCTCTCTCACTCTATCTTGCTCTCTCTCTCTCTCGCTCATGTTCCCTCTCTCTCACTCTATCTTGCTCTCTCTCTCTCATGTTCCCTCTCTCTCACTCTATCTTGCTCTCTCTCTCTCTCTCTCTCGCTCATGTTCCCTCTCTCTCACTCTATCTTGCTCTCTCTCTCTCTCGCTCATGTTACCTCTCTCTCACTCTATCTTGCTCTCTCTCTCGCTCATGTTCCCTCTCTCTCACTCTATCTTGCTCTCTCTCTCTCTCGCTCATGTTCCCGCTCTCTCACTCTATCTTGCTCTCTCTCTCTAGCTCATGTTCCCGCTCTCTCACTCTATCTTGCTCTCTCTCTCTCATGTTCCCTCTCTCTATTTTGCTCTCTCTCTCTCATGTTCTCTCTCTCTCACTCTATCTTGCTCTCTCTCTCTCGCTCATGTTCCCTCTCTCTATCTTGCTCTCTCTCTCTCTCGCTCATGTTCCCTCTCTCTATCTTGCTCTCTCTCTCACTCATGTTCCCTCTCTCTCACTCTATCTTGCTCTCTCTCGCTCTCTCACTCATGTTCCCTCTCTCTCACTCTATCTTGCTCTCTCTCTCTCTCGCTCATGTTTCCTCTCTCTCACTCTATTTTGCTCTCTCTCTCTCTCATGTTCCCTCTCTCTCACTCTATCTTGCTCTCTCTCTCTCTCGCTCATGTTCCCTCTCTCTCACTCTATCTTGCTCTCTCTCTCTCTCGCTCATGTTCCCTCTCTCTCACTCTATCTTGCTCTCTCTCTCTCGCTCATGTTCCCGCTCTCTCACTCTATCTTGCTCTCTCTCTCTCTCTCTCTCGCTCATGTTCCCTCTCTTTCACTCTATCTTGCTCTCTCTCTCTCGCTCATGTTCCCTCTCTCTCACTCTATCTTGCTCTCTCTCTCGCTCATGTTCCCTCTCTCTCACTCTATCTTGCTCTCTCTCTCGCTCATGTTCCCTCTCTCTCACTCTATCTTGCTCTCTCTCTCTCATGTTCCCTCTCTCTATCTTGCTCTCTCTCTCTCGCTCGCTCATGTTCCCTCTCACTCACTCTATCTTGCTCTCTCTCTCGCTCATGTTCCCGCTCTCTCACTCTATCTTGCTCTCTCTCTCTCGCTCTCTCACTCTATCTTGCTCTCTCTCTCTCGCTCATGTTCCCGCTCTCTCACTCTATCTTGCTCTCTCTCTCTCTCGCTCATGTTCCCTCTCTCTCACTCTATCTTGCTCTCTCTCTCTCGCTCATGTTCCCTCTCTCTCACTCTATCTTGCTCTCTCTCTCTCGCTCATGTTCCCTCTCTCTCACTCTATCTTGCTCTCTCTCTCTCTCTCTCTCGCTCATGTTCCCTCTCTTTCACTCTATCTTGCTCTCTCTCTCTCGCTCATGTTCCCTCTCTCTCACTCTATCTTGCTCTCTCTCTCGCTCATGTTCCCTCTCTCTCACTCTATCTTGCTCTCTCTCTCGCTCATGTTCCCTCTCTCTCACTCTATCTTGCTCTCTCTCTCTCATGTTCCCTCTCTCTATTTTGCTCTCTCTCTCTCATGTTCCCTCTCTCTCACTCTATCTTGCTCTCTCTCTCTCGCTCATGTTCTCTCTCTCTCACTCTATCTTGCTCTCTCTCTCTCGCTCATGTTCCCTCTCTCTATCTTGCTCTCTCTCTCTCTCGCTCATGTTCCCTCTCTCTATCTTGCTCTCTCTCTCACTCATGTTCCCTCTCTCTCACTCTATCTTGCTCTCTCTCTCATGTTCCCTCTCTCTCACTCTATCTTGCTCTCTCTCTCTCTCTCGCTCATGTTACCTCTCTCTCACTCTATCTTGCTCTCTCTCTCGCTCATGTTCCCTCTCTCTCACTCTATCTTGCTCTCTCTCTCTCTCGCTCATGTTCCCGCTCTCTCACTCTATCTTGCTCTCTCTCTCTCGCTCATGTTCCCGCTCTCTCACTCTATCTTGCTCTCTCTCTCTCTCGCTCATGTTCCCTCTCTCTCACTCTATCTTGCTCTCTCTCTCTCGCTCATGTTCCCTCTCTCTCACTCTATCTTGCTCTCTCTCTCTCTCTCGCTCATGTTCCCTCTCTTTCACTCTATCTTGCTCTCTCTCTCTCGCTCATGTTCCCTCTCTCTCACTCTATCTTGCTCTCTCTCTCGCTCATGTTCCCTCTCTCTCACTCTATCTTGCTCTCTCTCTCTCGCTCATGTTCCCTCTCTCTCACTCTATCTTGCTCTCTCTCTCATGTTCCCTCTCTCTATCTTGCTCTCTCTCTCTCGCTCGCTCATGTTCCCTCTCTTTCACTCTATCTTGCTCTCTCTCTCATATTCTCTCTCTCTCACTCTCTCTCACTCATGTTCCCTCTCTCTCACTCTCTCTTGCTCTCTCTCTCTCTCGCTCATGTTCCCTCTCTCTATCTTGCTCTCTCTCTCTCGCTCATGTTCCCTCTCTCACTCTATCTTGCTCTCTCTCTCTCTCTCGCTCATGTTCCCTCTCTCTCACTCTATCTTGCTCTCTCTCTCTCGCTCATGTTACCTCTCTCTCACTCTATCTTGCTCTCTCTCGCTCATGTTCCCTCTCTCTCACTCTATCTTGCTCTCTCTCGCTCATGTTCCCTCTCTCTCACTCTATCTTGCTCTCTCTCTCTCGCTCATGTTCCCTCTCTCTCACTCTATCTTGCTCTCTCTCTCTCGCTCATGTTCCCTCTCTCTCACTCTATCTTGCTCTCTCTCTCATGTTCCCTCTCTCTCACTCTATCTTGCTCTCTCTCTCATGTTCCCTCTCTCTCACTCTATCTTGCTCTCTCTCTCTCGCTCATGTTCCCTCTCTCTCACTCTATCTTGCTCTCTCTCTCTCGCTCATGTTCCCTCTCTCTCACTCTATCTTGCTCTCTCTCTCTCGCTCATGTTCCCTCTCTCTCACTCTATCTTGCTCTCTCTCTCTCTCACTCATGTTCCCTCTCTCTCACTCTATCTTGCTCTCTCTCGCTCATGTTCCCTCTCTCTATCTTGCTCTCTCTCTCTCTCGCTCATGTTCCCTCTCTCTATCTTGCTCTCTCTCGCTCTCTCACTCATGTTCCCTCTCTCTCACTCTATCTTGCTCTCTCTCGCTCTCTCACTCATGTTCCCTCTCTCTCACTCTATCTTGCTCTCTCTCGCTCATGTTCCCTCTCTCTCACTCTATCTTGCTCTCTCTCTCTCTCGCTCATGTTCCCTCTCTCTCACTCTATCTTGCTCTCTCTCTCTCTCGCTCATGTTCCCTCTCTCTCACTCTATCTTGCTCTCTCTCTCTCGCTCATGTTCCCGCTCTCTCACTCTATCTTGCTCTCTCTCTCTCTCGCTCATGTTCCCTCTCTCTCACTCTATCTTGCTCTCTCTCATTCTCTAGCTCATGTTCCCTCTCTCTCACTCTATCTTGCTCTCTCTCTCTCTCTAGCTCATGTTCCCTCTCTCTCACTCTATCTTGCTCTCTCTCTCTCGCTCATGTTCCCTCTCTCTCACTCTATCTTGCTCTCTCTCTCTCGCTCATGTTCCCTCTCTCTCACTCTATCTTGCTCTCTCTCTCTCGCTCATGTTCCCTCTCTCTCACTCTATCTTGCTCTCTCTCTCTCGCTCATGTTCCCTCTCTCTCACTCTATCTTGCTCTCTCTCTCTCTCGCTCATGTTCCCTCTCTCTCACTCTATCTTGCTCTCTCTCTCGCTCATGTTCTCTCTCTCTCACTCTATCTTGCTCTCTCTCTCTCGCTCATGTTCCCTCTCTCTATCTTGCTCTCTCTCTCTCATGTTCCCTCTCTCTATCTTGCTCTCTCTCTCTCTCTCTCTCTCGCTCATGTTCCCTCTCTCTATCTTGCTCTCTCTCTCACTCATGTTCCCTCTCTCTCACTCTATCTTGCTCTCTCTCGCTCATGTTCCCTCTCTCTCACTCTATCTTGCTCTCTCTCTCTCTCGCTCATGTTCCCTCTCTCTCACTCTATCTTGCTCTCTCTCTCTCTCGCTCATGTTCCCTCTCTCTCACTCTATCTTGCTCTCTCTCTCTCTCGCTCATGTTCCCTCTCTCTCACTCTATCTTGCTCTCTCTCATTCTCTAGCTCATGTTCCCTCTCTCTCACTCTATCTTGCTCTCTCTCTCTCGCTCATGTTCCCTCTCTCTCACTCTATCTTGCTCTCTCTCTCTCGCTCATGTTCCCTCTCTCTCACTCTATCTTGCTCTCTCTCTCTCGCTCATGTTCCCTCTCTCTCACTCTATCTTGCTCTCTCTCTCTCGCTCATGTTCCCTCTCTCTCACTCTATCTTGCTCTCTCTCTCTCGCTCATGTTCCCTCTCTCTCACTCTATCTTGCTCTCTCTCTCTCTCGCTCATGTTCCCTCTCTCTCACTCTATCTTGCTCTCTCTCTCGCTCATGTTCCCTCTCTCTCACTCTATCTTGCTCTCTCTCTCTCTCGCTCATGTTCCCTCTCTCTCACTCTATCTTGCTCTCTCTCTCTCGCTCATGTTCCCGCTCTCTCACTCTATCTTGCTCTCTCTCTCTCTCGCTCATGTTCCCTCTCTCTCACTCTATCTTGCTCTCTCTCATTCTCTAGCTCATGTTCCCTCTCTCTCACTCTATCTTGCTCTCTCTCTCTCTCTAGCTCATGTTCCCTCTCTCTCACTCTATCTTGCTCTCTCTCTCTCGCTCATGTTCCCTCTCTCTCACTCTATCTTGCTCTCTCTCTCTCGCTCATGTTCCCTCTCTCTCACTCTATCTTGCTCTCTCTCTCTCGCTCATGTTCCCTCTCTCTCACTCTATCTTGCTCTCTCTCTCTCGCTCATGTTCCCTCTCTCTCACTCTATCTTGCTCTCTCTCTCTCTCGCTCATGTTCCCTCTCTCTCACTCTATCTTGCTCTCTCTCTCGCTCATGTTCTCTCTCTCTCACTCTATCTTGCTCTCTCTCTCTCGCTCATGTTCCCTCTCTCTATCTTGCTCTCTCTCTCTCATGTTCCCTCTCTCTATCTTGCTCTCTCTCTCTCTCTCTCTCTCGCTCATGTTCCCTCTCTCTATCTTGCTCTCTCTCTCACTCATGTTCCCTCTCTCTCACTCTATCTTGCTCTCTCTCGCTCATGTTCCCTCTCTCTCACTCTATCTTGCTCTCTCTCTCTCTCGCTCATGTTCCCTCTCTCTCACTCTATCTTGCTCTCTCTCTCTCTCGCTCATGTTCCCTCTCTCTCACTCTATCTTGCTCTCTCTCTCTCTCGCTCATGTTCCCTCTCTCTCACTCTATCTTGCTCTCTCTCATTCTCTAGCTCATGTTCCCTCTCTCTCACTCTATCTTGCTCTCTCTCTCTCGCTCATGTTCCCTCTCTCTCACTCTATCTTGCTCTCTCTCTCTCGCTCATGTTCCCTCTCTCTCACTCTATCTTGCTCTCTCTCTCTCGCTCATGTTCCCTCTCTCTCACTCTATCTTGCTCTCTCTCTCTCGCTCATGTTCCCTCTCTCTCACTCTATCTTGCTCTCTCTCTCTCGCTCATGTTCCCTCTCTCTCACTCTATCTTGCTCTCTCTCTCTCTCGCTCATGTTCCCTCTCTCTCACTCTATCTTGCTCTCTCTCTCGCTCATGTTCTCTCTCTCTCACTCTATCTTGCTCTCTCTCTCTCGCTCATGTTCCCTCTCTCTATCTTGCTCTCTCTCTCTCTCATGTTCCCTCTCTCTATCTTGCTCTCTCTCTCTCTCTCTCTCGCTCATGTTCCCTCTCTCTATCTTGCTCTCTCTCTCTCTCACTCATGTTCCCTCTCTCTCACTCTATCTTGCTCTCTCTCTCTCTCACTCATGTTCCCTCTCTCTCTCTTGCTCTCTCTCTCTCGCTCATGTTCCCTCTCTCTCACTCTATCTTGCTCTCTCTCTCGCTCATGTTCCCTCTCTCTCACTCTATCTTGCTCTCTCTCTCTCTCACTCATGTTCCCTCTCTCTCACTCTATCTTGCTCTCTCTCTCGTTCATGTTCCCTCTCTCTCACTCTATCTTGCTCTCTCTCTCGTTCATGTTCCCTCTCTCTCACTCTATCTTGCTCTCTCTCTCTCTCATGTTCCCTCTCTCTCACTCTATCTTGCTCTCTCTCGCTCCCTCTCATTCTCTCGCTTTCTTTCTTGCTCTCTCCCATGCTTCTTGAATCTCTCACTCCCTCTTTCATTCTCTCTCTCACGCTTCCTCTCTCGTATTCCCTCTTTCTTGCTCGCTCTCCCTCTCATGGGCGCTCTCAAAAACTGCACAAGGGAGTTCTAAAAGTCCATGGATAAGGGGGCACAAATTAGTTCCCTTGCCCCGACCGCTGATAACCCACACTACGCCACTGCCTCAGAGCCCTGCTGCCAGCCAACTCTATCAAGGGCCCAGAGTCTTTCAGCTGCACTACCCCATCAGGGGCCCCAAAGTTCTCAGTCCCTATACCCCCTTAGAACTATGAGCTAGGACTAAGCGCTAAAGGAGCATGAAACGCGTTAGCCGGTGATACTGTTCACCTTCTGATTGTGTTTTTGGACATGTTTTTATGGATTGCTGAAATAAAGGTGATTTTACTGGATGAGCGGCCAACCAGAATTTCTTTTTTTGCTCACCCCCTTAGAACTGCTGAGCCCCACTAAACCCAAAAAGGTCTCTAGAGTCCATCAGCTATTCCTTATAGCCTTTTGGCTCCTCTTCTTCCCTAGGAACCTTCAGTATTTTCTTCCCTCTGACACCAATGATGGAACATATTCTTCATGGCAGGCTGGGGAATGTTTTCTTCCTCCTGACCAGAAATGTAAGGGGCTCTATGCTCCATACTCCTGACCCCTGCACTCCATCATTGTGTTGGCTGCATATTGTAATGATCGCCCATTTGCTGCCTGTGTAGTGTAATAATTGCCCTTTGTAGGCCATGTATGGTCAGGATGGTCATTGTCTTGTCTATGCTGTTTGTTTAGAGGACCATATTACTAGAATTTAAGTTCCAAGTGAAGAGAATGTTCCGGCCCCGTAAGTGGGGAAATGTTCTGCCCCTGAAGGGGTTAATCTAGGTTTCCACACTATATATGTGTGTATCATCATCTGCTGGAGATAAAAGACATCACAGTGACTATGGAGGAAGAGGACGGACATGACGGGGGGGTTACTGGGTGTAAATAGAAAATAAGATCTTATTACCTCCTCTGCTGCCTCGTCCAGCAATGTCTCCTCTCTACTTCCTCCTGACTCACCTCTCACCCAGAACTTCCTGTCTGTACCTGACATCACTTCCTGCCTTCCATAGAGACTTCCTGTCTGGGTAGAAGTTAGATTACCACCTTGTGGAGCTCAGAGGAACTGCAGCCCAGAGAAACATCTCGTAGTGTGAACACGGCCTTGTGCTGTGTGTGTATGTACTGTACATCCTTATAGATTGGGTCATCTCCACTCCCACCAAGGGGAATAAAAATATATTACTGCCTATTCCAGCCTTTCTCAGTTAGGGTTCCTGAAGGAATATCTCCTTTCTCTCTATTACTATATAATTAATACCTCCATTTCACCACTCCCAAACCCTGCAGGGGAGTGACGCATAAGTCAGACTCACACAGAAATGAATACGCCACTCATCTTTATTTCCTGGTTCAGCATCTTAAAGTAGATTGTAAAGTCTCATTTTTAAAAAACAAAAACAAACATGTTATACTTTCCTCCTCTATGCAGTTGGTTTTGCACAGAGCAGGCCAGATCATCCTCTTCTCTAGTCCCTCTTTGCTGCTCCTCCCTCCTATAGAGTGCCCCCACAGTCAGCAGCTTCCAATGGGGGCACTGGCTCCGTGTGTCCATTCAGACCCGGCCCCTCTCTCCCCTGATTGGCTGACTGACTTTGATTGACAGCCACAGGAGTCAATGGTGCCTCTGCTGTGTCTCAGCCAAACAGGAGGAGTGTCCTGGACGGCTTAGACATTCGTGGACATCACTGGACAGAGATGTGGCTCAGGTAAGTAATTAGGGGGGCAGCGGTGGCTGCTACACACACAGAAGTTTTTTTTATCTTAATGCATAGAATGCCTTTACATAGTTACATAGTAGGTGAGGTTGAAAAAAAGTTGAAAAAATTTGTATCGCTAGTTCATGAAAAGAGAAGCATTCGGAGTGAAAAAACCTAAGCCCAGAAGCTCCAGATGTCAGGCTTGCACGGGAAACCCATATTCCTGCAGCTAAGACACGCACAAGCCCCCTGAGCATGAGCTTAAACTCCTTTAACCTCCCTAGTGGTATTCCCGAGTGTGGCTCGGGGTTAATTTTCAGTACCAAAAGTGGTAACCCAGAGCCGCACATGGGATTGCATAACAATATCCAGGTACAGTTACTTACCTTGTCCCTAGGATCTTGCGACGTCTCCCCCGCTGTATCCTCCGGCTGGATCCTCCTCCCGATGTATCTGTGTTCCGGGCTCCGTTCCCTGCGAGCGTTGCGACGCATGTTGGCAGAGCCCGATGGCAAATTCAAAAAAGTACAACAAACATAACACACACAATACACTGTAATCTGTAGATTACATTACTGTATCAAATCATTTCACCTCAGTTTTGTCCCTAGTGCTTTGTCCAGTGCCCTGCCTGCACTTTTACTATTCTTTCTGCCATTCTTTCTGCCTGGAAACTTGAGAACATCCATTGGCATCCAAAAAGCACGCCTCTACGTCAAAAGCTGTTTTAGACCAGCTAGAAAACAGCGCTAGTGAATTAGAATCACTTGCAGAATTGAGCGATAGTGATTCGTGAGGAAATTCATCATCAGACACTGAAAGTGAAGACAGCCATGATTCCGCGACTGAGCTCAGAGATGTGCGAACTTGGTGCTCCATTGACTGTGGTACGTGTAGCATGACCCCCTAAGAGGCTGCTTGGATTTACCTGCTCATCTGCACTGCCATGACCTGATGAATATTCCAACCCACCTGACACTCTGGGTTCAGACATCTTTGCACCACCTTAAAGCAATAAGTCAGACAACTCTGTGCATTTATATTCTGATAATGTTTACTAAGAGAGTTCAAAGAAGATATTTTCACAAAGAGGAGGTAATAGATCTGCTGAGTTTTAGGCAACAGCGCCAACTGAGCAAAGGAACTCCTCCCAATAACACAAGTCAAGATATTTGCAGGTAAACAATCTACATATACATATGTACAGTGGAGTTCTGCTTGCACCTGAAAGGATAAACAAAGTTAAATGGTTATACTGACAAACTTCTAAAGAGAAAACCTCAGCCAGCTTATAAACCTTTAACCCTAATGAGAGGTCAGCCTTAATGGCAATGGTATAAGGACCCTTGTAGCAATAATGACAGCAGTGTCCTTGTTGCAGATCTGATGGTCTTCACAGGAAAGTAGGAGCTCATTAATTGTTTCCAATAAGGTGTAATAGCAAGCAATAAGATTTCTTGAATGGTAGAAGCTAAAGATGTCTATGCACAGTGTTCAAGATACAGTAGGTTCAGTAACGTAATCCCAACGTAAAGATGTCTGTGTAAAGTGTCCCAGTAAAACTCTGAGAAAAGGATTTGCAAAGGTGGGCGACTGCCCTCTCACCAACGACCAGGCCGATTCAATGTCCTCCGGACAGCAGCCCTTGTAGAGACATGCGTGCAGTGGATCCGCCGTATCGATCTCCTGATGCGAAGCTCAGAACACAGGTTGACAGACAACCGAAATGGTGCTGGATGGATGTCCGACAAACAGCAAGCAATGCTAGGCCCCTCTCATCCGGGTTGGAATGTGATATACCACGTGGTAGGCCGCGACCTCTCTCTCTCCCCATGCACGGAGAGGTCCGCCTCGCGTCAGGCCCAGGAGAAAGAGACCGTAGGGTGGGGCATGGGCTTCTTATATAGTTCCTCCCAGCAATCTCTCTGATGGCAGCAAAGATCCCTGGGATATGTAGTCCAGGCACAGGGTCATGCGCAGCAATGTTTGGAACTACTCATCCCACAATCCCTTTAGCAAGGCTCACAAACACGATGTCAGTTAATAAAACTGGGCACTAGAGGGACATGCGATGCATAGAAATACCAGAGAAACACTGTACTTTATAATTGTAGTCCACATTGCTACATACAGATTACGCAGCTCTAAGCTTAGTCGCAGAATTGTCACTTTCAGTGTCTGATGACGAATTTTCCCACGGTTCACTATCGTTTGATTCTGCAAGTGATTCTAATTCACTATCGCTGTTTTCAAGCTGATCTAAAACCGTTTTTGACGTAGAGGAAAGATTTCCATTGTCCTGATTGTGAAGTCGGACTTAGCACCCTTGTTTGGACAAATTTCACTGTTTTTGATTTGATTTGATTACATTATTGAATAAAATGTATTATTATTATATTATTATTTATAATTATTTATAGTTATTTATTATATGATAATTTTATTTATGGTTTTGTGTTTCAAACTTTGTCATACCTGGGATGTCTACTAGACTCTTATTTGGACAGATTTAAGTGAGTTATTCCTAAGAATTACAGGCCTACAATTTAAAACAACAAATTTCCATGCAAAACAATGTACTGCTTTGACATTAAAAAATCAGACATAATCAGACCGCCAGGGAGGTTAAATACAAAAATTATCAGGATATAACCGAGACTGCCCACCCATGGTTTATTACCATACAAGGACAGGCTCCCTTTTACATTAAATTTGCTCAGTGAACCCTACAAATACATTCTCCAAATATGGCTATTTCATCTTCTTATACCGTATGTCTCACCCTTAATTATTACTTGATAAAAACAACTTTCGCAGTAAACATATTATGGCGTAAGTATGTTCCAGGTGATAGCCTTGTGGTTAAAGCTAAGCTATAGCTACTTCCTCTATTTTCTATATAAGCCTTATCTGCAAAACATTAACTGCATAAGCAAGACTTAACTTAAAAGGGTACTCTACACTTAGGTTTCAATAATAACACACAGCAGTGTAAATATTAAGGGGCTTTTACGAGATCCTTTCAGTTCCTTTATAGGTTTCTAGGGGTTCCTTATGAAATGACAATTTCTGTCTCTCAGTAACAACTGACATCAATGATCTGTAAGAAGGGGAAATGTTCTCACTGATGACAACATAAAAATCTTTTTCTCACACTGGCCACTGATATAAGGGGGTCCTTCACCCATTGTACACTATTGTAAGTGACCACTACATTGAACACTGATACAGTATAAGGGAGTCCTTCTCCCATTGGTCCCCAATATAAGAGACCATTACAATGATCACTGATATAAGGGGGTCCTTCACCCATTGTACACTATTGTAAGTGACCACTACATTGAACACTGATATATTATAAGGGAGTCATTCTCCAATGTATGGCGGGTATGACAGTGGAGGGTAAGACAGTGGGCAGTATGTATAGGAGAGGAGTGTGGAGGGTATGACAGTGGGCAGTATGTATAGGAGAGGAGTGTGGAGGGTATGACAGTGGGAAGTATGTACAGGAGAGGAGTGTGGAGGGTATGACAGTAATTAGTATGTACAGGAGAGGAGTGTGGAGGGTATGACAGTAGGCAGTATGTACAAGAGAAGAGTGTGGAGGGTATGACAGTTGGCAGTATGTATAGGAGAGGAGTGTGGAGGGTATGACAGTGGGCAGTATGTACAGGAGAGGAGTGTGGAGGGTTTGACAGTGAACAGTATGTACAGGAGAGGCGTGTGAAGGCTATAACAGTGGGCGGTATGTACAGGAGTGGAGTGTGGAGGAGAGGAGTGTGGAGGATATGACAGTGGGCAGTATGTACAGGAGAGGAGTGTGGAGGGTATGACAGTGGGCGGTATGTACAGGAGAGGAGTGTGGGCGGTATGACAGTGGACAGTATGTACAGAATATGAGAGTGGAGGGTATGACAGTGGGCTGTATGTACAGGAGAGGAGTGTAGAGGGTATGACAGTGGGCAGCATGTACAGGAGAGGAGTGGGGAGGGTATGACAGTGGGAAGTATGTACAGGAGAGGAGTGTGGAGGGTATGACAGTGACCGGTATGTACAAGAGAGGAGTGTGGAGGGTATGACAGTGGGCAGTATGTAGAAGAGAGGAGTGTGGAGGGTATGACAGTGGGCAGTATGTACAGGAGAGGAGTGTGGAGGGTATGACAGTGATCAGTATGTATAGGAGAGGAGTGTGAAGGGTATGACAATGGGCAGTATGTACAGGAGAGGAGTGTGAAGGGTATGACAGTGGGCAGTATGTACAGGAGAGGAGTGTGAAGGGTATGACAATGGGCAGTATGTACAGGAGAGGAGTGTGGAGGGTATGACAGTAATTAGTATGTACAGGAGAGGAGTGTGGAGGGTATGACAGTAGGCAGTATGTACAAGAGAAGAGTGTGGAGGGTATGACAGTGGGCAGTATGTACAGGAGAGGAGTGTGGAGGGTATGACAGTGGGCAGTATGTACAGGAGAGGCATATGGAGGGTATGACAGTGGGCAGTATGTACAGGAGAGGAGTGTGGAGGGTATGGCAGTGGGCAGTGTGTACAGGAGAGGAGTGTGGAGGGTATGAAGGGGGCAGTATGTACAGGAGAGGAGTATGGAGGGTATGATATTGGGCAGTATGTACAGGAGAGGAGTGTGGAGGAAAGGAGTGTGGAGGGTATGACAGTGGGCAGTATGTACAGGAGAGGAGTGTGGAGGGTATGACAGTGGGCAGTATGTACAGGAGAGGAGTGTGGAGGGTATGACAGTGGGCAGTATGTACAGGAGAGGAGTGTGGAGGAGAGGAGTGTGGAGGGTATGACAGTGGGCAGTATGTACAGGAGAGGAGTGTGGAGGGTATGACAGTGGGCAGTATGTACAGGAGAGGAGTGTGGAGGGTATGACAGTGGGCAGTATGTACAGGAGAGGAGTGTGGAGGGTATGACAGTGGGCAGTATGTACAGGAGAGGAGTGTGGAGGGTATGACAGTGGGCAGTATGTACAGGAGAGGAGTGTGGAGGAGAGGAGTGTGGAGGGTATGACAGTGGGCAGTATGTACAGGAGAGGAGTGTGGAGGGTATGACAGTGGGCAGTATGTACAGGAGAGGAGTGTGGAGGGTATGACAGTGAGTAGTATGTACCAGACATGTGCAGAACGGAAAAATTTGTTTTGTTTCGGATAGATTCGTTATGTTACTAATTTCGTTTCGTTGTGGATTTCGTTTAGTTTGGTTTTAGAATTTGTTTAGTTTCGTTTTGTTTTCGTTAAATTTTGTTTTGTTTTCATTCAAATTTGTTTAATTTATTAATGTTCTAAAGAGTTCAAACTTTTCAGAACGATTAAAATTCAGATCAGTCGAAAAACGATCAACCAATCCGAATTCTGTGTGAAGAAATAGCTGGTTGTTAAGCAGCGGGCCGGGAAGCTGGCCACCTACGTCCTTAATTAACAACCATTAGTCTTCATCTGTCAGTGTGGAAGCTTGCTGACAGATGATAACTCATGGTTGTTAAAGACGCAGATAATGATAAAAAATGTAAAGACCAAGTAAAGATAAAATGTAAAGATAAAGAATGCTGGCATTTCCCAATAGAAAGCAATGAAAGATAGAATAGAATAGAAAAATCTTTTTTAAAAAAACGCCGTAGGGTCACCTCAAAATCTATACCAGACCCTTATCTGCGCACACAGTCTGGTAGGTCAGGAAAGGGGAGGGGACGAACGAGCCCCCCCTGTACCATATGAGGCCACATGCCCTCAACATGGGGCTCTGCACCCCCCACCCCAAAGCACCTTGTTCCCATGTCGATGTGGACAAGGGCCTCTTCCTGACAACCCTGAGCTGTAGTTGTCGGGGTCTGCGGGCGGGGGGCTTATCAGTATCTGGAAGCCCCCTTTAACAAGGGGGCCCCAAGATCCCGGCCTCCCCCCTATGTGACTGGGTATTGGGTACATCATACCCCTAATCATTTACCAAAAAAGTGTGAAAAAATTAAAAACCACAAAAAGCAGTTTTTGACAAGTCCTTTATTAAAAAGTTAAAAAATAGTGTCCCTTGATGTACAGTACGTCCATCGTCAATCATGACACCCACTGGACCCGAAAAAAAAAAAAAAAAAGCACTCCGCCTCCTTGGAGGCTACCCTCTGTCTGCCCACTCTGCCCCCTTCTGATGTCATGTGATGTCAGAATGGGGCAGTGCCACCGAGTGACATAGCCGGGTGACCCCGCCCCTTACCTATATAAGAACTGTGAAAGCACAGAGCGGGCAGACGGCAGGTAGCCTCCCAGAAGGCGGAACATTTTTATTTTTTTCTATTTTTCGGATAAGGCGGGCATCGTGATTGACGATTGATGTTTTTTTTTTTTTAATGAATGATTTGTCAAAAACAGTTTCTTGTGGTTTTTATTTTAGTACACTTTTTTGGTGAATAGGTAGGGGTACAATGTACCCGGTACCGATTCACAAGGAAGGAAGCTGGGATCTGGGGGCCCCCTTGTTAAAAGCCCCCAGCCCACAGACCCAAACAACGACAGCCCAGGGTTGTCGGGAAGAGGCTCTTGTCCCCATCAACACAGGGACAAGGTGCTTTGGGGTGGAGAGGAAAAGCCCCCCTTCCCCAAAGTACCCACCCCCCCATGTTAAAGGGCATGTGACCTGGTATGGTTTAGGAGGGGGGAGGGGGTTCTCGCTTGTTCCCTCCCCTTACCTGATATGCTGGGCTGCATGCTTGGATAATTGTCTGGTATGGATTTTTTTTGGGGGGGGGAACGCCTTTTTTTTTTTTTTTTTTGGGGTGTGGTTCCCCTCAAAATCCATACTAGACCTGAAAGGCCTGGTATAGATTGGAGGGGACCCCCTTCGCCATTTTTTTTTTTCACTTTATTACTGGCAATGGGTTTTTTTTGCAAAAATGCAACACGCAGGAACATGGAAAAAAGTGCTTGCACTCGGACACACCTCCTAGTATTGTACACCATTTTAATGTGTGCCTTGACTGAAAAAAGGTTGAAAAACACTGCCTATGAGACTTTTCTCGAGGTTGAAGTTCCTCTGAGCTCCACAAGGTGGTGATCTCACTTCTAGCAAGACAGGAAGTCGTTATGAAAGACAGGAAGTGATGTCAGCTACAGATAGGAAGTTCCGGGTGAGAGGTGAGTCAGGAGGAAGTAGAGAGAAGACATTGTTGGAAGTGGCAGTAGAGGAGGTAATAAGATCTTATTTTCTATTTACACCCAGTAACCCCCCGTCATGTCCGTCCTCTTCCTCCATAGTCACTGTGATGTCTTTTATCTCCAGCAGATGATGATACACACATATATAGTGTGGAAACCTAGATTAACCCCTTCAGGGGCAGAGCATTTCCCCACTTATGGGGCCGGAACATTCTCTTCATTTTGGAGATAAATTCTAGTAATATGATCCTCTAAACAAACAGCACTAACAATAAATAGACAAGACAATGACCACCCTGACCATACATGGCCTACAAAGGGCAATTATTACACTACACAGGCAACAAATGGGCAATCATTACAATATGCAGCCAACACAATGATGGCGTGCAGGGGTCAGGAGTATGGAGCATAGAGCACCTTACATTGCTGGTCAGGAGGAAGAAAACATTCTCCAGCCTGCCATGAAGAATATGTTCCATCATTGGTGTCAGAGGGAGGAAAATACTGAAGTTTCTGGGGGTAGTAGAGGAGCCTCTGCTATGACACAGGGTCTGGCAGTGCCCGGTGCTGGAATTTAGAGCCCCAGGAGCTCACTGCTATTCTGTGCAATGTCCTGGTTACTACAGTATACTTCAAGAGAACAAACTCCTCACCCCCCCTTCTGTCATCCGTCTACCCACACTGGGCTGCCATTGGAGGGAAGAGAACAGTCTCCTCCCCCACAGCTTTCTACGCCACCAGCAGCATCTTCCTGATATCCAATCCAATCCCTTCTCTTACTGCAAAGAGTGACAGTGACATCACTCCTGTCAGTCAGCAGGCTGCCGGAGATTGGAGCCTAGCAGACTGAGTTCTGGTAATTATCCCGATGAGGCGGCAACTCCGGCCAAAAGTCTGCAAGTTCCCCTTCCTGGACATTATAATGATCCTCCATTGACCTCACAGCACTGCCTCGTATTTATCTTTCCTTGTCTGCAGATCTATAACTATTTGTAGCTCCCCTGCCCCAGGCTGGATAAATGTAGTTCCTGGCTCTGCTGTACTCAGCAATAGCAACAATTTATTTTCCAGGTCTGTTCAGGTCCATCCCTAAGCCCGATTGTTGATTGCTCCTGTCTGCCTCTGGAAGAAGCTTCCAGATATGGAGTAGGGGGATTAACCACCGGGTTATGAATATTTATTTGACCTCAGCCAATTCCTGGGTGGCTGGCCCACAAGGGGGAGAAGACAAATGTATGGGAGGGTCTGAGTGGAGCTCTCTTTCCCCTGGGGTCTCCCTCTAGGAGGTGGCCTGTGTGTTACAGAATAGCTGCTGCTGCTGTTAGGCCTCAGAGTGTGCTTGGCTGAGGGCCTTGGAGGAATCTGGGCTCAGAGGAACTTGATGGAAAAAAAGAGGGTGCATCAACCTAGTGCATTATCTGAAAGCATTTACTGAAAATCAGCATAAATAATACTCACAAATAGGGATGAGCCGAACACCCCCCTGTTCGGTTCGCACCAGAACATGCGAACAGGAAAAAAGTTCGTTCGACCATGCGAACACCGTTAAAGTCTATGGGACACGAACATGAATAATCAAAAGTGCTAATTTTCAAGGCTTATATGCAAGTTATTGTCATAAAAAGTGTTTGGGGACCTGGGTCCTGCCCCAGGGGACATGGATCAATGCAAAAAAAAGTTTTAAAAACGGCCGTTTTTTCAGGAGCAGTGATTTTAATAATGCTTAAAGTCAAACAATAAAAGTGTAATATCCCTTTAAATTTCGTACCTGGGGGGTGTCTATAGTATGCCTGTAAAGGGGCGCATGTTTCCTGTGTTTAGAACAGTCTGACAGCAAAATGACATTTTGAAGGAAAAAACTCATTTAAAACTACCCGCGGCTATTGCATTGCCGACAATACACATAGAAGTTCATTGATAAAAACGGCATTGGGAATTCCCCAAAGGGGAACCCCGAACCAAAATTAAAAAAAAAAAATGACGTGGGGGTCCCCCTAAATTCCATACCAGGCCCTTCAGGTCTGGTATGGATATTAAGGGGAACCCCGGCCAAAATTTAAAAAAAAAAATGACGTGGGGTTCCCCCTAAATTCCATACCAGACCCTTCAGGTCTGGTATGGATTTTAAGGGGAACCCCGCGCCAAAAAAAAAAAAAAAACGGCGTGGGGTCCCCCCAAAAATCCATACCAGACCCTTATCCGAGCACGCAACCTGGCAGGCCGCAGGAAAAGAGGGGGGGACGAGAGTGCGGCCCCCCCTCCCTCCTGAACTGTACCAGGCCACATGCCCTCAACATTGGGAGGGTGCTTTGGGGTAGCCCCCCAAAACACCTTGTCCCCATGTTGATGAGGACAAGGGCCTCATCCCCACAACCCTGGCCGGTGGTTGTGGGGGTCTGCGGGCGGGGGGCTTATCGGAATCTGGAAGCCCCCTTTAACAAGGTGACCCCCAGATCCCGGCCCCCCCCCTGTGTGAAATGGTAAGGGGGTACATAAGTACCCCTACCATTTCACGAAAAAAGTGTCAAAAATGTTAAAAATGACAAGAGACAGTTTTTGACAATTCCTTTATTTAAATGCTTCTTCTTTCTTCTATCTTGCTTCATCTTCTGGTTCTTCTGGCTCTTCTGGTTCTTCTGGTTCTTCCTCCGGCGTTCTCGTCCAGCATCTCCTCCGCGGCGTCTTCTGTCTTCTTCTCCTCGGGCCGCTCCGCACCCATGGCATGGGGGGGAGGCTCCCGCTCTTCTCTTCTTCTCTTCTTCTTTTCTTCTTTTCTTCTCTTCTTCTCTTCTTCTCTTCTTCTTCATTTTCTTCTCCGGGCCGCTCCGCAATCCATGCTGGCATGGAGGGAGGCTCCCGCTGTGTGACGGCGCTCCTCGTCTGACAGTTCTTAAATAACGGGGGGGGGCGGGGCCACCCGGTGACCCCGCCCCCCTCTGACGCACGGTGACTTGACGGGACTTCCCTGTGACGTCACGGGGAATGCCACAGGGAAGTCCCGTCAAGTCACCGTGCGTCAGAGGGGGGCGGGGTCACCGGGTGGCCCCGCCCCCCCCCCGTTATTTAAGAACTGTCAGACGAGGAGCGCCGTCACACAGCGGGAGCCTCCCTCCATGTCAGCATGGATTGCGGAGCGGCCCGGAGAAGAAAATGAAGAAGAAGAGAAGAAGAGAAGAAAAGAAGAAAAGAAGAAGAGAAGAGCGGGAGCCTCCCCCCCATGCCATGGGTGCGGAGCGGCCCGAGGAGAAGAAGACAGAAGACGCCGCGGAGGAGATGCTGGACGAGAACGCCGGAGGAAGAACCAGAAGAACCAGAAGAGCCAGAAGAACCAGAAGATGAAGCAAGATAGAAGAAAGAAGAAGCATTTAAATAAAGGAATTGTCAAAAACTGTCTCTTGTCATTTTTAACATTTTTGACACTTTTTTCGTGAAATGGTAGGGGTACTTATGTACCCCCTTACCATTTCACACAGGGGGGGGGCCGGGATCTGGGGGTCACCTTGTTAAAGGGGGCTTCCAGATTCCGATAAGCCCCCCGCCCGCAGACCCCCACAACCACCGGCCAGGGTTGTGGGGATGAGGCCCTTGTCCTCATCAACATGGGGACAAGGTGTTTTGGGGGGCTACCCCAAAGCACCCTCCCAATGTTGAGGGCATGTGGCCTGGTACGGTTCAGGAGGGAGGGGGGGCCGCACTCTTGTCCCCCCCTCTTTTCCTGCGGCCTGCCAGGTTGCGTGCTCGGATAAGGGTCTGGTATGGATTTTTGGGGGGACCCCACGCCGTTTTTTTTTTTTTTTTTTTGGGCGCGGGGTTCCCCTTAAAATCCATACCAGACCTGAAGGGTCTGGTATGGAATTTAGGGGGAACCCCACGTCATTTTTTTTTTTAAATTTTGGCCGGGGTTCCCCTTAATATCCATACCAGACCTGAAGGGCCTGGTATGGAATTTAGGGGGATCCCCACGTCATTTTTTTTTTTTAATTTTGGTTCGGGGTTCCCCTTTGGGGAATTCCCATGCCGTTTTTATCAATGAACTTCTATGTGTATTGTCGGCAATGCAATAGCTGCGGGTAGTTTTAAATGAGTTTTTTCCTTCAAAATGTCATTTTGCTGTCAGACTGTTCTAAACACAGGAAACATGCGCCCCTTTACAGGCACACTATAGACACCCCCCAGGTACGAAATTTAAAGGGATATTACACTTTTATTGATTGACTTTAAGTATTATTAAAATCACTGCTCCTGAAAAAACGGCCGTTTTTAAAACTTTTTTTTGCATTGATCCATGTCCCCTGGGGCAGGACCCAGGTCCCCAAACACTTTTTATGACAATAACTTGCATATTAGCCTTTAAAATTAGCACTTTTGATTTCTCCCATAGACTTTTAAAGGGTGTTCCGCGGCATTCGAATTTGCCGCGAACACCCCAAATTGTTCGCTGTTCGGTGAACTTGCGAACAGCCAATGTTCGAGTCGAACATGAGTTCGACTCGAACTCGAAGCTCATCCCTACTCACAAACATGTGAATTAAAATCGTTTATCAAGCTACTTGTCTGTAGCCAGTAATCCTTGACTCAGTATACTCCAGAGTGCAGGGGGATCGCACCGGGATCCTAGATGCATAACATGTTTAGGAAGGTGACCTCTTCTTCTTTAGATCCAAACCAAACAAGTTACTTCAACTGAATTTAAACTCTCTTAAACAGCTGCTAGCAATAGGATAATTCTACTAGACTTGTGCACAATGGAAAATTTTGTTTAGTTTCGGTTCGTTGTCATTCGTAAAATACATAATTTCGTTCTGTTATATTCGTTATGTTACGTTAATACGTTTTCGGATAATTCATTATTTCTGTAGAGTGTCGATATTCGTTATACTGAATCTTGAATCATGTCATATTAATTCGTTATATGCTCTATAATTTCGTTCATATTCGTTGAAATTTGATATTTGTGTATATATATTCGTGATAACGATTTGTAGTTTGGAAAGTCGTTTGTTTATTAAATCTTTTAACACACACAATGACAATATCTCTTCTCCTCTGCTCAAATACAGTACAACACCCTTCTCACTCAGTTCTCAGGAATGCACTATGCCAGTAATCCAACCTCCAGCACAAGATTAATCAGCTGATTGGACTGTAAGATTTACTTTGAGTTGACCTTTTGTTTCATTAAATCTTTAACGAATTACCGAATCATGTCGAATTAATTTGTTTATCTGCTATAATTTCTTTTGTATTAGTTGAAATTCGATATTTATCTATGTATATTGATTCGTGATAACGATTCATAGTTTGGAAAGTCGTTTGTTTACTGAATCTTTTAACACACACAATGACAATATCTCTTCTCCTCTGCTCAAATACAATACAACACCCTTCTCACTCACTTCTCAGGAATGCACTTTGCCAGTAATCCAACCTCCAGCACAAAATTAAACAGCTGATTGGACTGTAAGATTTACTTTGAGTTGACCTTTTGTTTCATTAAATCTTTAACGAATTACCGAATCATGTCGAATTCATTCGTTATATCCGCTATAATTTCTTTCGTATTAGTTGAAATACGTTATTTTTTTAATTGGACATTCGGATGCATCCGAATGTCCGAAAGATGCAAAATTCGGCCAAATTTCGATTTGTTACGAAGTGAATAGCACAAGCCTAAATTCTACCATTTACTGCTTGCACATATGGGTTAGATTCCTGAGTTGTATTAGCTATTATAATGGCAATCTCTGTCCTCACTTTGCCTCTAGTGTCCAACCACCACAAAACAGGGGACACTGTCACACCAGAAGTAAGGTTTGGAGTACATTTCTATCAGGAACTTCCATTTTTTTACATTTGCATGCTTTCTAGACCTTCCTAGAATGGCATTATTGAGCTGGAGCCCCTGCCGAACGCGGTCCCTGCTCAGCGGGCCTCCGATTGGGGGATCGGGTGGAACGGTGCCCTTTTGTGCGGGGGCGCTCTTAAATTTAGGCCGCGGCTTCGGCCTGGTCCGGAGCTCCGGCGGCCATCTTGCTCCTCCCTGCCTCTTTGGAGGTGCTGTGTCCTGGCCCCTCTGATGCCTGGCTCCTCCACCAGAGGCTGACCCAACTGCATCTGATCCTGACTGGGAGCCTGAACTGAACAGGGCCCCCCCACACAGTGATAACCCCAAATCCGGGCCGTGGTCTGGGCCTAGTCTCGGCGGCCATCTTGGTGCTCCCTGCCTCTTTACCAGCAACACATCCTCCCTTCCTGGACTCTGCATATAACACAGTGGATCATCTAACCCACCTACTGCCCCCTGCAACTCCTCCAGAGACATCACAGTACTCAGACCTACAGAGGACCTCCGCATCCCCCAGGTGAGCGGCATCCAATTTACTACTCTATATTGGACACTCCTGACCTTCCCATCTTTCCTCTACCTGATCTGAGCCCCAGCTGATAATCCCAGCGCCCTTGCCCGCCAAAGCATTGTCCCTACCCAAACCTGCTGGGGGTACTCGGGCTCATTGGGGGTGAACGGGGATTCAAGACCTATCCTAGACGAATTGTGTGAGGACTGTCCTGTTGATCTTGACCTCCAAACTCCCACAGCTTACCCTCAATACCAACTCCGCAACCGCTCAGTCAGCTGCGTCTGCCCCCTCTAATTAACAGTCATGGCTCCGACGAAACCCAAGACCGACGCGGCTGTCAAACTTGATAAGTACCGCCGACAGGATAAAGACAGCCTGGGAGAAGATGGCGGCACCGCGTCGGGGGGGAGGGAGGTGGCGGGCGCAGACACAGATAGAGTGCTGGAAGCCATCTCTGCGCTCCAGGCCGCCCTCACGACCAAAATTGAGGAGGTGAAGGTAGATGTCTCCCTGGTCCGACAAGACCTGCATAAGCTTAAGGAGAGAGTTAAGACATCTGAGACCAGACTAGGAGAGGTGGAGGATGCGATCCCGCCATTACAGACTACCTCTGAACGCATGCAATACCAGATTAATCAACTCCTGGCAAAGCAGGATGACATGGAGAACAGGCTTCGTAGGTGCAACCTCCGCTTCATTGGCCTACCAGAGGGGACGGAGGGGAAAGACCCCACCACATTCCTGGAACAATTACTAATTACAGTGTATGGCAGGGAGGCCTTTTCGCCCACGTTTGCTGTCGAAAGAGCACATCGCATGCCCGCTAGGCCGCCACCACAGGGTGCCCCACCCCGAACATTTATCGCTAAATTGCTAAATTACAAAGACCGCGACGCAACGCTGCGCATGGCAAGGTTGAAAGGTAATATACCCATTGACAATGTCAAGGTAGCCATCTTCCCTGATTTTTCCACTGAAGTACAGAAGCGCAGACAAAACTTCACCGAAGCCAAGAGGCGCTTACGCATTAAAAATCTTAAATACTCAATGTTATTTCCCGCACGTCTTCGTGTGGAGGTTGATGGCCGAGCCGTTTTTTTTGAAACCCCTGAAGACACCATTGCCTGGCTGGAGCGCCGAGATAACAGGAAAGAGAATGAATAACCTAATACACACAGCACATGGCCGTGGATTGCGGCAGGAGACCGCAGCCCTCTTTTCTTACAACATGAAAGACTTTGCTCTTAATACCTCAGGAGAAACTATATACTATCATTTATTATTTTGATGACCGGAGCCTCGGGTCAGCAATAGTCCTACAGAACATATGTATGGTGCAGCGTGACTTTGCCCCACGCACCGTTAGGGAAATCAGTCACCAAACCTGGAATGAAGCCGTTCAACTACAATTACACGCATTTAACTACCCCAGAGAACACATGGCACCATTTTCTTTACATATGATTTTGTGGGATATGTTTACCCCGGGTTCTAAAACCCAACGGCTACCCTGGTTTTTTCTTTTTTTTCTGATGAAGCTGACTGTTCTTTCCCGGATTTCAATCTCAGTTTTGTTTGGGAAGTATGCCCGCACAGGTTGGGGTCAGTGCAGGGCTGGGAGGGAGAGGGGAGGGAAAATGTTTAAGTTACTTCTTAAAATGCAAGAAGTACTATGTTTACACTTTTCGAGTCAATATAGTTTTTTGAATAATATTGAAAATTTGCCTCTGTTGTTATATTTTGTAGTACTGTACATATACATACATAATTCTTGTATAAAGGCACCGGTGAGACTCAGGATACACACCTTAATACTGAAAATGATCTGTGAGAACTCCATATGGCGTCTATAAAATTCCTTACTTGGAATGTGAGGGGCTTGCGTGAACCGCTTAAGAGGTCGGCAACCTTCACATTCCTTAAGAAACAGAGGGCCGATGTAATAGCATTGGTGGAGACCCATATAGATGGCAAGCTACAGATGGCCCTACGTCGCCCCTGGGTAGGATGGGCATATCATTCCACGTTTACATCTCATTCAAGAGGTGTATCTATTTTAATTGCAAAATCCATACACTTTGAGCCAGGAGAGATATGCACAGATCCTCAGGGCAGATATGTGTTTATATCTGCTAAACTATACGGAGAACCCTTCCTAATCTTAGCTTTCTATGTCCCCCCTCCATTTGCTATTACTATAATACTAGAGGGTGTCTCCTTCATGGCAAGATACCCCACAGTGCAAGCAGTATGGATGGGGGATTTTAATTCCACAATGAATGATGCCCTAGACAGACTTCGCTCACCGACAGTAGCTGCAATGAGGACAAATGACACTAAACTACATAAAATAACCTCATCCATTCATCTAATTGATACATGGAGACATAAATTTCCACATACCAAGGCCTATTCATGTTTCTCCTCCACACATAACTCGATGTCCCGAATAGATTTCATTCTGACATCAAAACAACTTTTACCTAGATTATTGACAGTGTCCTTTGGACCTAGGCTGTTGTCTGATCATAGCCTTTACTCAATTACTCTCAGCGTGCCCCTAGCCAAGCAGAAGCGGACCTGGCGCTTGAACCCATTTTGGTTGTCCCTGCTGCCAGAAGATGATATGCTTGAGGTGGAATGGACTCGTTTTTTTACGGACAATGAACATTCTGCTCCCGCGCCAGTAGTGTGGGACACGTTTAAGCTGCATGTCCGAGCTGTCCTGACCTCATGCATCAATCAGATTAAAACAAACTCCGCGGAAGCCTTAGATAAAGCAATCACAGAACTATCCTCTTCAGAACAAGCATATATAGCTGACCCATCCACAACAAATGCCAATACTCTTAAACTACAGACAAGAGTGGTGTCTCAGATGCAATATGTAAAAGCCAAGCAGAAATTATTCTTCAGTAGACAGCGGTGGTTTGAACATGGAGAAAAAGCAGGTAAATTGCTTGCATATCTTGTTCATAGTGAAGACAAACCCCCAATTGTAATCACGCTTCATGATAAGGATAGACAGCCGATCACGGATCCTCCTGTCGTGTCCTCCAAGTTTAGAGACTTTTTTACAGAACTTTACACATCAACGGTCTCGGAGGATACGGCAATAATGGATCAGTTTTTGAGCAACATCATACTTCCACAACTCTCAGAGAGTCAAGTCGAACTTCTTGAGGCACCCCTCACGGTGGAGGAAATAAAGATTGCTATTGCAGATTTTGCTAGGTCCAAATCCCCGGGGTCTGATGGTTTACCCATTGAATTTTATGCACACTTTTCTGAGATACTTACACCCAAACTGCTGACTCTGTACAACACCATGTTCGAAACTTTAACACTACCTGCATCCATGAGAGAGGCCACGATAGTACTTATACCCAAACCAGGGAGAGATTTAAGATACCCTGAGTCATACCGCCCCATATCTTTACTCCAAGTAGATGTCAAAATACTAGCCAAAGTACTCTCCAAACGTCTAAACCAAGTAATACTATCCCTTATACATGTAGATCAGTCAGGGTTTATGCCTGGCCGTAACACTTCCTTTAATTTAAGGAAGTTATTTATCAATCTCCAGGCCAGGCATGATAATGTGGGCACAAGAGTGATAGTAACATTAGATACAGCCAAGGCATTTGATACGGTTGAATGGAGATATCTCTGGAGATGCATGGAGGGATACGGATTTGGGCCCAAGTTTATTAGATGGGTGCAACTGTTATATCAGCAACCAACTGCCCGAGTGGTGGCTAACGGATGCCCCTCTCGGGAATTTGGCCTAAGCAGAGGTACGAGACAGGGATGCCCGCTCTCGCCTTTGCTGTATGCTCTGGCATCGGAACCCCTCGCCGTGTCCATCCGTACTAACCAGGAGATAATAGGTTTGACATTCGGATCCCTTACCGAGAAAATTAGCCTATATGCAGATGACACCCTCCTCTACCTGGCAGACCCTGGCCTCTCTCTACACACAGCCCTTAACGTAATTGAGCAATTTGGGACATTTTCGGGCTTGAGGATTAATTGGGGTAAATCACAGATATTACCAATTGATAGTTTTCCACCTACAGAATCACAGGCTAATTTACCCCTTCAACGGGTGGATATAATAAAATACCTTGGCGTTAAAATATCCAAGAATCCAGTAGACTATATTTCCTTGAACGTCGAACCATTATTCTCCCTAATTAAATCTAAGATCCAGGTCTGGTCCCGCCTCCCTTTAGGAGTATGGGGCCGAGTCAATTTAATAAAGATGGTACTACTGCCTAAGGTACTGTACGTCCTATGGCACACTCCAGTATATCTACCCCTTAAGTATTTTAAACTACTAGAAACACTACTTAAACCATTTGTATGGGGGAAATCTAGACACAAACTCGCATGGCAAACACTTAAAAGCTCAACGGACATGGGTGGAACAGCACTTCCTGATTTTAACCATTACTATATAGCGTCACAGCTATCCCAACTATTTCACATTGACAAAACTGACAAGGAACGCTTTCTCATTCTGCTGAGCCCCCGTTGGGTTCAGCATACTGGGGACCCAATAAACGGGATAGCGGTGGGTGTAGGGAACACACAGTCAAAAGATTATAGACATTCCTTGCTATATCATTATAGACGCATATGGGAATTAGCCTCCTCTAAACTAGAGATACCATCATTTAATGACTATACACCACTTTGGCATAATAACAAGATGCAGGAACTTAATGGAGTCCAGAACTCAGGCTTATGGGCAGCCAAGGGCATATACTATTTACACCATTTGTTCACAAATGGAACTTTTAAAACGTTTGAGGCACTTAAGATGGAGTTCCAGATTCCGAATCAAATGTTTTTTTGTTATCTCCAGATCCGCCATGCGATCCAAACGCAGTTTTCACGGGACCTTCCTCAGCCCACTCCTAACGCTATTATAGCCATAGTCAAGGATACAGAATCAAAAAAACTAATTTCCTGTTTTTACAACATGCTATCCGCCCCTGCCTCTGCAAAATCAGCTTACGCATTGAAACCAAGATGGGAGAGGGAGGTTGGGAGGATGGAGGATGAGGAGTGGGAGGAGGCCCTGGAAACATGCAAGTTGGTTTCACCCAAACTTTCAGACAGACTGTCCCAACTCTTTATACTTCATCGTGCATACCTCACTCCTCTTAGGGTAGCTAGATATAAAAGAAGTCAATCCATCACATGTCCAATGTGTGGAACTGAAACAGGCACATTCTTTCACCTTATATGGTCTTGTCAGAAGATACAAGATTACTGGAAACAAATAGTTGCCTTCTTGCATGACGACATGGGGTCCCCATTAACTCTTGACCCAAAACAATGCCTACTGGGAATTTTTCCAGATGTACTAGACAAATTCACACTAATATTCCTACATGAAACTTTATTTTCAGCTAGGAAAATTATTGCCAGACAATGGATGAGATCCGAACCCCCTCAATTGGTGGACTGGAAAAGAGACATTAACACAACCCTTCCATATAAAAAATTCCTCTATATTAACAGAGGTTGTCCAAACAAGTATAACAGAATATGGGATAGATGGTTACAAGAGTCTATGACATGCATATAAACGGTGCTTATCCTGATATTTACTAAATATGAGTGTGGAAGTGTACGGATTATATATGAACCTACAGAACTAACTACATGATAGTAATATATGTGTATCATGTTTTTTGAATGCGGAATATCTTCTGTAAGATGTTAAACATGTATACCAATGCTTTCCATGTATTATGTACAATCTTGCAAATAAAAAGTTTGTTATAAGTTAAAAAAAGAATGGCATTATTGAGCTCTTTCTGCTAATTTAGTCTACCCACTTGAATTTTTCCCCCGAGAACTCTCGAGGCTTCATTCCTACAGGCACAAAATACAGAGGTATGTGAGTGTAGCACCTTCCAACTAGTGTGCAACTAGTATAGGTAAATGTATTTTGGAACTCAGATTCCGGTCAGGCTGAAAGGCTCTACAGACCAGTCCATTATAACCTCCCTCTGGTTCTGGAGGTCCCTGGAAACTTTTAGAAGCTAGTGGCCGCCCACTAGCTTCTAATAGTTTCCAGGGACCTCCAGAACCAGAGGGAGGTTATAAAGGACTGGTCTGCAGGGCCGGTAAAGAGGCTGGGTCTAAATGTTGATGGGAGTTTGGACCAATCCCCAGGCAGGAGGCCTGGCAGGGTGGCTGAACCTGCCCATGAATATGGTGGAGCCTGAGCAGCTAGGGAATCAGGTGAAAGATGGAGTGCTGAGTTTGCTGTTGTGTGACCTGGGAGGATCTACCTCTAGTCTGGAGCTGAGGAGAGGAAGGATAAGAGAGGAGTCTCGCTTACCTTTTGACATCCAGCCTGGCATGGGAAGATCTGATCAGTTGGAAGCCTGAACAGGAGTCTTGCCCAGTGCAGCGGGGAACAAAGGACAGTGTGAGTACCTCAGCACACCCAGGGGAATACATGGGGAAAGATTGCCAGACGTAGCATACTTTCCATGGACAGTGTTGTGTTTAAAGTGATTGTAAAGCCATGAGGTTTTTTATCTTAATGCATTCTATGCATTAAGATAAAAAACCTTCTGTGTGCAGCAGCCTCCCCTAATACTTATGTCACAAAGTAACCTGGTATAGAACACCAGGAGATGGGGTTATAAAAATAGATCATACTAGAGTAGTCTATGCCCTGTACACACGGTCGGAATTTCCGACAGAAAGAGTCCAATGGGAGCTTTTCATCGTATATTCCGTCCGTGTGTATGCCCCATCGGACTTTTTACGTTGAAAATTCAGATGGACTTAGATAGAGAACATGTTCTATATTTTTCGGGAAAACCGCTCGTCTGTATGCTGTTCCGACGTACCAAAAATGACACATGCTCTGAAGCAAGTACGAGACGTTGTACGTGTTGTCCCGTCGTACGTGTTTTACGTCACCGCTCTCTTGACTGTCGGAATTTAGTGTGACCGTGTGTATGCAAGACAGCTTGAGCGGAATTCCGTCGGAAAAACCTTCAGAGTTTTATTCCGACAGCAAAACCGGTCGTGTGTACAGGGCATAAATTTACTACCGAAATACATTCATTTTATTTTATTTTTTTTGTTTTAATTTACTCTATTTAGTACTCTAAATTTACTCTATTATTTTATCTATTCCACTTAATCCTATTGTTAGCGAATTAAGCTTTTGTCGCTGTTGCTTGTTATAGTCAGCCGTAGAGCTGCACGGTTCTGGCCAAAATGAGAATCACAATTTCTTTTGCTTAGAATAAAAAGATCACGATTCTCGTTGCGTAAAATCTTTCACATTATACAAAAAAAAAATTGGGCTAACTTTACTGGTTATTTAAAAAAAAAATTCATTAAAGTGTAATTTTTTTCCCAAAAAACTGCATTTGAACGACTGCTGCGCAAATACAGTGTGACATAAAATATTGCAACAACCACCATTTTATTCTCTAGGGTCTCTACTAATATATATATATATATATATATATATATATATATATATATATATATATATATATATATATATATATACATAATAATTTTTGGGGGTTCTAAGTAATTTTCTTGCAAAAAAAAAGATTTTAACTTGAAAGCAACAAATGTCAAAAAAAGGTTTAGTGTTTAAGTGGTTAAACTTCCCTCATTTACACACAGAAGTCTATTCCTTTGATCTAAAGGACAAATCGTTACAATGTTTATACTTATGTTCCACTGCTAAAGAATCTTGTGATTTTTGGCAGACTGCCCGTTTTTTTTTCCTTTCTTTTGACGGCTGTCGGCTTTAGCAGAACAGAGAGAATTCTCTCCATAGAAAGAATCTGGAAATACTTTATCAAGATTGCAACAGGGGAAAAAAATTGCGATAACGATTCTTAAAGATTAATCGTGCATCTCTAGTCAGCCATGACAGAACCTTTAGTCTCAGTGGGCAGGTCCCTCTACCTTTTTCCACTGGTCCCCGTCCATTCAAGGGGTGGTGCGCCGGGTCCTCATGATGTGTAAGAGATTTTAAGTTCAGTTAAAGGAACTTGTTTGGCTTGGCTCTGATGAAGAAGGGGTCTCCTTTGACACGCTTTAGCCTGGTGAGATCCCCCTGCTTTCTGGAGAATACTGAGTCAAGGACTATTGGGCTATCGATGAGTTGCTTGATGAACATTTTTTAATTCACATATTTGTGTGTATTATTTATGAGATTTAAAATAAATGCTGTGGCATAATACACTAGGCTGGTGCACCCACTTTTGTTTGTGTTTTTGAAGTGACATTGGAACATTCCCAGTCCTAGAGGGCAGCAAGGATTAAAGCATTCCCCAGCAATGTAAAGTCATCCTTTACAACTGTACCAGGCTATCACACTTATGCGCAGGAGGCATTCTGTTACTTTGGGTTTTAACTTGCTGGAAGACGCTAACTTGGGAGCTGGACTGGAGAGGGACCCATTTCAATTGAAGAGTGTCATAGGGAAGCTGACATTGTGAAGAGGACCTTTTCCCTAGAGCTCCAGGGGTGCCAGTACTTTGATGGTTAAACGCCAGAGGTTGCTGCAAGGGCTGTGACTGCTCATACAGAGTCTCAGACTAGAGGGCTGTTCCCTCTACATTAAAAAGACACCCCTAGATGGAGCCTGAGTTTTGTCAGAGTGTTCTGGAGCTTGTACCTGGGCTGGCAGCCTCTGGACAGGTAAGGGAGATCTATGTTATTTCCAGTGACCCCTTCAGGGGTAAGTGGTACCTAATAAAAAACAGTTTAGAAATAAAACAAACCCAACAGAGAAATAGGAATTTCTATCAAACACTAAACAGTTCAGCCTAAATATGTTCCCATTGGGGTAGTAGTTCTTAAATGTACAGCGACCCTACCCCCCATTACCCCCCCTCATATCCACATCCTATTATTGTGTGACCAAAACCATCCAAATAATTCTTACTTTCATTTCCTACAAGGAGACCTGTATAGATCAAATGACGGCACCCCTGAGGATGGAGGAGGACCGGAGTCACATGACTGAGAAGATACTAAACCTCACCCTGGAGATCATCTACCTGCTGACTGGAGAGGTGAGGAGGATTCTGGGAGGTCACATGACATAACTCTTATCTCTATTAATAAAACACAGACCTGACCGTAGAGGTGAGGAGGATTCTGGGAGGTCACATGACATCACTCTTATCTGTATTATTAAAACACAGACCTGACTGGAGAGGTGAGGAGGATTCTGGGATTCTAACATGATATTCCTATTGGTTGTCTAATACAGAGATTTCCTCTTGTGAAGTCAGGTGATCATATGACCATCACAGTGCCTCCATGTGACTCCCTAAAACCTGAGAGACACAACATGGAGAAGATTCTAGAAGTCACCAAGAAGATGATGGAGCTGCTGACAGGAGAGGTGAGCGGTGCTGGGAATTCTGGGACATTATCCAGTAACAGACAAGGGATGTGTCTGGATGGTGACTGTATCATTGTGTGTGTCAGGTTCCTATAAGGTGTCAGGATGTCACTGTCTATTTCTCCATGGAGGAGTGGGAGTATTTAGAAGGACACAATGATCTCTACAAGGACGTCATGATGGACAATCAGCCGCCCCTCACATCACCGGGTAAGAGGAGACTTTATTGTAAAGGAGAGAGCAGTACGGAGGGTCCACCTAGATCCCCCATCATCTGATAAACACATAGAAACAATGTATTCAGTCAGTGTGTGTGTTTCCTACAGATGGATCCAGTAATGGGAACCCACCAGAGAGATGTCCCCGTCCTCTGTATTCCCGGGATTCCACACAGGAAGATCACACCATCCCTCACCATCATCAGGTAGATGAGGAACAAACACTGATAGTATCATTAGGATCTGTACATTATCTGCATTGTTACAATTGATGTTATTTTTATTATATATTCAGAATGGAAACCTGAGAGATTCTAAAGTTGAGGGTAAAGCAGAAGAAGAAAAACTGCTGATCATCCCTCACATACCTATGGAGGAAGATGGACTAATGGGGACATTTATAGAGGAGGACACAAAAGGACACAAGGATCTGTACAAGAACAGCATGGTGGAGTCATCCAGCTACAGAAACCCACCAGAGAGATGTCCCTGTCCTCTGTATTCCCGGGATTCCACACAGGAAGATCACAACTACGCAAAACGTGATCAGGTAGATGAGGAACAATCACTGATAGCATCATTAGGATCTGTACATTATCTGTATTGTTACAATTTATGTCATTTTTACTATATATTCAGAGTGGAAATCTGAGAGATTCGAAAGTTGAGGTTAAAACAGAAGAAGAAGAGACATATGTGAGAGATGATCAGCAGTCTATGGAAGAGGATGGAATAATGAGGACATTTATAAAGGAGGAAACTCCTACAGAGATCAGCACAGGTGGGTCATTAACACTAAATACATATCTCCACCCATACTGCGGAGTCCGGTCTGCCGGACCAAGTCTGCCGGAAAGTCCGCTCGTGTGTACGCGGCATAAGGAGTCAATAACCCAATGATGGTGGTTATGACAGACCATACAGCATCCAGTTTGGGTGCTTCCATAATTATATAGGTTCCTCCAGTCTGGAACCAGGTATTATAGCTCAGCACCCAAGAACTAGAGGACACTAGCTAAGGCGCAAACTTGAACTCCTTTTATTAAAACTCAGACACATACTTTAGACCCCCCAGGAGGACATCCCCCTCTTGAGTATATCCACGTGACAATTCAAACTGTAAACAGTAATGAACAGCCAACATAAACATAAACCATGAGCTAATTAAACCATAAGCTAATTAACAATTAACATGCTCTGACCGGGAGATGCAGACAAAATCCCCAGTCTCCTCCATGGGCCATAATCAGTGGGTAGGAGACTTCCCCCTAGTTCCCTCCAAAAGCCTCCTTGCCAGTTTGGTCTGTCACATTTCTCCCCATCAAAGGTAAACTAACAAGGTCCCAGACCTCCACCTGGTCTTGACGTGTGTTAGTCTGGCAGAGTGAACCTATACATTCAGTCCACATGATCTCCACTCTTGGCTGCAGGGAAGGGTTGTCATCCGTAGATGTGGGACAAAGGTCATGGACACTGGCTGCCAGCGGGTGGTCTTTACCATTCAGTCTGCTGCTGGAGCAAACTTTCCCGGCTCCCAGGAGCCATGGAGACACCGTAAGTACTAGGCAGAGGCCAGTGGCGCTCTGCCCTATTGCCTATGGAATGTAGTAAAGTAAGAGCTTCACTACATCAGCCTGTCGCTAGGGAGAGGGGCCACTTGTCGTGACTCCCTGGGGCTCCAGAGTTGTTGCCAATGCTGGACAGAGGTTGATAGCACTCTGCCCTGATGCCAGCACTTCTGCTAGGGACCCATCCGCTCCAGCTAACTGTTAGGGAGGGAGTCTGGCTTCCTCCACTCCTAGACTGTGGATCTGCTGCTGGGGAGGGAGGACAACCACCTCCTTTCATTGGTCCTTGGCCTGCCGCTGGGGAGGGGGAATGGCTTCTTCCCCTTTCTTTATCTTGAACTGCCACTGGGAAGGGTGGGCAACCACTTCCTCTCCCAGGTCCATGAACTGCCGCTGGAGAGATGAGCCAGTTGCTCCATCTCCTGGAGTCCTGGACTCCTGCTGTGGAGCAAGGATGACTTCCTTTGCTCCTGAGTCCCTACCATTGGGGATGGTGGATGACCACCTTCTCTCCCGGCCTATGAATCTGCAGCTGGGGAGAGAGGACGACCACGATGAGCTGGCTGCTCCATCTCCCATTCCCCCATCCGGCTGCTGGACAGACGCATTCCTCCATCCCCCCCTCATCCTGTGCAGAAACAGGTTCGTCAAGGTGAGTCAACATATGACTCCTCCATAAGAGCTCCACTTCCATAGATGCGGGTGGAGATGAGCAAAGCACACTGTTTCTCTGCCCCATTGCCGACACTTCAGCTGGGATTTCAGAGCTGTTGGCTGGTACCTCCTGATAGTCCCAGGCAAAGGGAGCCCAGAGTCTAGCAGCATCTGTAAGCGATCTCCAGCTGCCATTGCTGGACGGCTAGAAACTCCAAATCTTCCTGTGCTCAGTGTACTTCCAAGATGTTCAACATCTGGTCTCTGTACTCCATGATTTCCTCCAAATGTCACTCCAGATCACCCCCAAAGTCATGGTCCCCTGACAGCCTTCCATACAACAGCCCCAAGCAGCCATAGCCAAAGCCTTCTGTGAGTCTATTGTCTGCTGTCCAAGGGCACATGTGAGGGCTCTGTAGCTCCCATCTGCCACATCTCTGCCCGGACCAGCCTGCTTAACTCAGCTGTCCTCTCCTTGTGTGGTTGTTCCCCCCAATAGCAGCACTCACACTTTGTATTGCAACCAGTACCTTTCGTGGACAGAGGGGAGAATTTGTCCCTGGTGGCGCTGCTCTCGGTCCAGCTCTTCCTTCCAGAGTTGCCGGTGGACAGAGCCAAACCATCCCAGCAGGACCTGCATTGGCACTGGTCTTCTGTGCTGCACCCACATCTCTTGCAGCCTCCTTAAGAATTCCTCTTCCATGGTGGCTGGTATTTGTACCTCTCCTCTACTGCTAACCGGACCTCTGATCCCTGCGTGGATTTGGATGTCCCAGACTGCAGGAAGCATCCCACTGCTTCCACCAAATGTGATGGACTGTCCAGCACCCAGTTTGGGTGCTTCTGTCAGTATACGGTTTCCTCCAGTCTGGAACCAGGTATGATAGCTGAGCGACCAAGAACTAGACGACACTAGCTTAGGTGCAAACTAGAACTCCCTTTATTAAAACTCAGACACATACTTTATACCCCCCAGGAGGACATTCCCCTCTTGAGGCTATTAGCATGACAATGCAAACTAAACAGTAATGAAGAGCCAACATAAACAATGATCTAATTCAGCTTTTTTCAACCAGGGTGCCTTGGCAAAATGCCTGAAAATTGATCAAAAATTGTATACAAGCCAGCTGGTAGATCAAGCCTGCCCTTTAGTTACACAAAGCCACGGGTTTTCATTATGCACCATTACAACTTTCTAGACACTGGCATCCTAACAACCAATGGTGTCATCAGGTAATAAGGAGGATGTCTGTTGCTTCCACAGCATCCTTGCTTGACCCTCCTGTGTCCCTCTCCCTCAGCACTGGGGTGACATTAGCTGACTGATGGAGAAAAATTGAGGGAGAAGAGAAACATTGGAATACTAGTCAGTACCAGTGTGCGAAGGTGCATTTGCTTTGGAAGAATAAATCACCTCTAACGTTGGGTGTTCTATGTGTGTATCTCACTGCATTATGTAAAGCTGTTAGAATAGTTTTTTACATTTTAGAATGGGGTACCTTGAGATTGTCTATAATTTTAAAGGATGCCTTGACCGAAAAAAGGTTGAGAAACAATGATCTAATTAAATTGTAAGCTAATTAACAATTAGTCACCTAGACAGGTCAGGTGTTTGGCTTTGTGTAATCTATCCACATATTACAATCATACAATGTTCCAACAGGCTGAAAAAGTGGTATTAATTTATCTTCATAGATTTATTGAGGGATATTGTTGATACATATTTCTGTCCCAAGTAGGAGGCTTCTCCAACCCAGTCTGCAGGAGGGCCACCATATTTCCTCTGACCATTAACCTGTACAAGATTAATATTACACCTCTCCATCCACTCCAGAAGGAAAGCTTTATTTCAGAGAATCCAGCATTCATCACGTTGTTGTCCATCATTAGAGAATGATCTGCTCTCTTCTTGGGATCAGATGCTGAATTGAGCTGTTTCCATGCTCTGGCCGGGAGAAGCAGACAAAATCCCCAGTCTCCTCCATGGGCCATAATCAGTGGGTAGGAGGCTTGCCCCTAGTCTCCTCTTAAAGCCTCTGTCACAGTGGTTTTCAGGATCAGTCCAGACTTCATCTTAGTTGTTCTCCCCCATCCTCACTAACTGACCTGCTGTTATTCCTGACTAAATCATGGACTGAATACGAAAATGCAGTACTTCTTGTGTTGGGAAGATGGCAATGAAAAATAGTGGGGGTGGGGATACTTGTCCTTTAATGCTCTCATCACTGTCACTCCTATAAAAGACAGTTCTCATTGTTTCCTCACTCTCTGACTAAGGTCCAGGAATAAAGAAATGAACTGGTAGGAGATCAGAGGACCCATTTACTGTTACCTTGAGGGGGGAATTGTAAGATTCTCAGAGACAAAGCTGCCTGATGTGGGCGGAGTCCTGGTTTAGGGGAACCAATCTGCTCATGTCTAGTAATAATGTTTTTATTTTTATTTTAGTAGATGGACGGGAGATGAGGAAAACCTCAGAGGATTGTCTCACTTTGTCTCCAGACTGTAAAGTAGAAGATGAGGACATCACACAGTATAGTCCAGGAGAAAACCCGACTACCTCAAATGTCCATCCGGCACCACACAGTGTAGATGGTCCATCGTATTCCTCTTATCCTGAGGAACCTCAGACTGTGAGGGACGGTGCCGTCCTTCCAACAGATAAGAGGTTTTCCTGTACTGAGTGCGGGAAGAGATTCCATTATAAATCTGATCTTAATGAGCATATGAGATCTCACACAGGGGAGAAGCCACATTCCTGTTCTGAGTGTGGGAAATGTTTTTCACATAAGTCATCTCTTTCCACACATCAGAGATTGCATACAGGGGAAAAACATTATTCCTGTCCTGAGTGTGGGAAATGTTTTTCACAGAAATGCAATCTTATCACACATCAGAGATCTCACACAGGAGAGAAGCCATATTCCTGTTCTGAGTGTGTGAAATGTTTTGTGCAAAAATCAGAACTTGTCAAACATCGGAGGTTTCACACGGGGGAAAAGCCTTATTCCTGTACTGAGTGCGGGATATGTTTTGCAGATAAGTCTAATCTTTACAAACATCAGAGACTACACATGAGTGAAAGACCATATTTCTGTCCTGAGTGCGGAAAATGTTTTGCACGGAAATCAGAACTTGTCATACATCAAAGGTCCCACACGGGGGAAAAACCTTTTTCCTGTTCTGAGTGCGGGAAATGTTTTTCACAAAAGCCCAATCTTTACACACATCAAAGATTGCACACAGGGGAGAAGCCTTATTCCTGTCCTGAGTGTGAGAAATGTTTTTCACAGAAATCCAGTCTTTACAAGCATCAGAGATCTCACACGGGGGAGAAGCCATATTCCTGTCCTGGGTGCGGGAAATGTTTTTCAGATAAGACCAATTTTTACAAACATCAGAGATCTCACATGGAGGAGAAGCCACTTTCCTGTCTTGAGTGAGGGATTTGTTCCTCACTGAAGTCCCGTCTTCCTGTACATCAGGGATCCCACACAACCCTCGAGGTGTATTAGTGCCTTGAGTGTGGGAAATGTCATCTATATGAATGTTGCTGGACATCACAGCTCTCATGTGGGGAAGAAGCACACCCTGATATACACCTCAGATATACTCCATGGCTGATCTTCATCATGTAAGAAACAGTTTATAAGGAGATCAGAGATCACCAAAGACATGGATGAAGTGTTGTACCGTGTTGGCCATTGATAGCATTAGAAAAATACAAATGGAGTCATTACATTTCATTGGCTGAGTACATTTTGTGGTGTAATCTTTCACAAACAATTAGAGGTCTATTTTTCTAAAAATTGTTGAAAGAACAGGACCAGCAATCGGCCAGCCATGATGAACATTGAACGTATTTTATTTTATGTAGTGATTTCCTATAATCATTGGCTCCATCTAATGGCCATAATGCCGTATTGCTTTTATTTTTCAATTACTTTTGTATTTCAGGAAAAATGCATTATACCTGAGGATCATAGAAAATCACTATGTTAATTAAAGAATATGTACGGTAAACCCAGCATTTCATATTCCTGATATATGCCTGCTGTACCATGTATTGTATGAGAAAATTATCCTGTTCTTTTTGTATTGCTACCTTTGTGTGAAATCCTTGGGATTTCTGCCAGTCCCTCTGCTTTCCTTTGAAAAACTGTCCACACTAGGCAGGAGAGCACAGCATAGTCAGTTCTCTAGCTGTGCTGGCACCCCCCCCCCTCCCTCCCTGGCACAGCCATTCAGTGGGAAGATCAGTGTGCTGCTGTTTTCTCCTCCGTTACTGCTATGGAGCAGCAAAGGCAGGCTTAGTCACGTATTTACACGATTGCTCCTGATCCCATTTAGGAACATGCAGCACCCTCCTCCTGTGACCACTGTGTCCACTGGACAAAGCGGATCACGGTTACTGGTAACCTGGTATCATGTGATCTCTATGACTGGTCATAAAGATCACATGATACCAGTGTAAACAACCTGTCATAAATGGATTTACATTCGTAAACAGCTTGCTTTCTGTTGTGATCTGTGAATGGCCCACAGCAATTACATGGTACCTGGCTGCCTGTACCATGTGATTAGCTGTAGCCAATCACAAATCACAGCAATCAGAAAGCTGTTCATGGATGGTTAACCTATTCATGACAGCTAAAACTATTGCTTATACAGTGATCAGCATATAGGCAATAACAGTGTAGCAAAAATAAATCCCTGACCCCCCCCCCCCTACTATGGTGACACTGAGCTACTCTGACAACAGTATGTGAAAAAAAAAGTTTAGAAAAAAATTATTTATTTATTTATTTTTTACATAATGTCACCAGTCTATCCCCGATCACATCCACCACACCACTCATATGATGATGCTGTACTGCACTCATGACAGTATGTAAAAAAACATGTTTATTTAATTTCTTCATTTTCTAAAACATTGTAACAAAAAAATTACAACTTAAAAAAACTCACCATGCCTCATACTAAATACCTTGGACTGTCTACTTTCCAAAAAAGGGGTCATTTAGGGGTATTTGTACTGTCCTGACATTTCAAGAAATGAGATGGGCCGTCAGTACATCAGGATTGATCAATTTTCAAATATAGATGTCACAGTTTGTAGGCACTATAACTTTCACACAAAGTAATTACTATACACTTATTGTGGGTTTTTTTTTTGCCAAAGACACGTAGCAGAAAACATTTTGGCCTGAATTTATGAAGAAATTTGATGTTTTTTTTTTTTAATTAGATATGCTTTATAACAGAAAGTAGAAAATGTTTGAAAATTTTGATTAAAAAAAAAAAAAAAAACAGAACATTCTTTTTTCGTTTATATAATAAAAAATAAAAAGCCCAGTGGTTATCAAATACCAACAAAAGAAAGCTCTGTTTGTGTGAAAAAAAAAATTATATAAATTTAATTTGGGTACAATGTTGCAGTACCGCAGTTAAGGACCTGTTAAGGACATGAGGGTCCTCCTCTTTAACACCTGGCTTGGGCACAGATGCGATTTCTTAAAATCACATTGTGAACCAAGCCTTAAGGTACCAGTTTTATTATTGGAGCAAGTACTCGTGCAAATGCTTAGTAAGGGCACCGATATTGGTGCAACACTAGTGCACTGGTCCAAATCATTTAGGAGAGGGGATTATGATGTGGGGTTGTTTTTCAGGGGTTTGGCTTGGCCCCTTAGTTCCAGTGAAGGGAACTCTTAAGGCGTCAGCATACCAAGACATTTTGGACAATTTTATGCTCCCAACTTTGTGGGAACAGTTTGGGGTTGGCCCCTTTCTGTTCCAACATGACTGCGCACCAGTGCACAAAGCAAGGTCCATAAAGACATGGATGAGTGAATTTGGAGTCCTGACCTCAACCCAATAAAACACCTTTGAGATAAATTAGAGCGCAGACTGTGAGCCAGGCCTTCCACATCATTGCCTGACCTCACAAATGCACTTCTGGAAGAATGGTCAAACATTCCCATAGACACACTCCTAAACCTTGTGGACAGCCTTCCCAGAAGAGTTGAAGCTGTTATAGCTGCACAGGATGGGCCAACTCAATATTGAACCCTACGGACTAATGCCCCGTACACACGGTCGGACTTTGTTCGGACATTCCGACAACAAAATCCTAGGATTTTTTCAGACGGATGTTGGCTCAAACTTGTCTTGCATACACACGGTCACACAAAGTTGTCGGGAAAATCCGATCGCTGTAAACGCGGTGACGTAAAACACGTACGTCAGGATTATAAACGGGGCAGTGGCCAATAGCTTTCATCTCTTTATTTATTCTGAGCATGCGTGGCACTTTGTCCGGTCGGATTTGTGTACACACGATCGGAATTTCCGACAACGGATTTTGGAAAATGTGTGATGGAGCCCACACACGGTCGGAATTTCCGACAACAAGGTCCTATCGCACATTTTCCGTTGGAAAATCCGACCGTGTGTACGGGGCATAAGAGCGGGATACCATTAAAGTTCATGTGCGTGTAAAGTCAGGTGTCCCATTACTTTTGACAATATTGTGTACCTTCTGGATTGTTCTTTTCTCTCCAATTAAGAATTTATTTAAAAAAAAATGGTGTGTTCTGATGAAATGACAACAAACGGTACCCAAAAATGGCCCAATGATAATGCTACAAAAGCCCCTACAGGTCATCAGCTTAGAGTTAATTGTTAATAATGGGCCTGGAATTATTGCTCTCACTCTGCAGTTCATGGTGATATGTAATGTGTGTAGCGCAATATATGCAGGCGCCTGTGTGTTCACATTTGTATGTGTATATACATGGGGGCTTTGGAGTAAATTTAAGTGCTTTGGAGTAACTTTAACATCTTAATTGTAGAGTACAGGATGCAGGCAAAATATTCATAGACCATGGGTTATAGGCATGTACCTTCAGGTGATTGGACACTGGTAAACTTTTGAGGACATCCCTTGGGGAACTACTTCGATAACCCTTTCCCCACTCTGTGAGCCCTCCGTTTTATGCTAGTGTCTGAAGGTGATGGACCTCTTCCCCTTCCCGGATCAATCAGCTTCACAGTTTGTTATCTTTAATTCTATTTGAATTCTTCAATGAACACCACACTCATTACACCTATACAGAAGCAGTGTATCAAAATCAGTGCAAGCGCGGTAGAACCTTGGGAGCCGTATCTAGACCCCACACTGCCAGATGGCCTGAAATGTTGCTTCAGACACTGGATCCCGCCTGGGGCTCTGACATTGGCACAACTTGTTGAGTTTGCCACATGATGCAATACAGGTCCAGGCCCGTGGTCCATGGCTTTGGAACCCTGTCCCACTGTGACAGGAGAAGCTTGGATTTTATATGCACTCCAGCATCTTGGACAGGTAAGACAGAGTTACCCTGTACATCTGACGGTTACCGTATAAATGGAGCTATGTTTGGAATGTGGAACTTCAAATTTGGTGCTAAATTTCAACCCCTCAGAGCTCATTCTCAGTGCATGACCAGGTGTTACATCAGACCACTGGGTACACACTTTAAGGTCACTTCAGCTTGTTGTCCCTATAAGATATTCAGATGCTTCCTGCCACCCTTTCACCACTAGGCTTACTCCTTTCATACATACTTACCCTATCTCCCACACCCTACTCCATGAGTGCTTCACAAAGGAGTACCCTCACTTGTAGCTATGGTTGAGACCAGGCAAAAGGGAGATGCTATTCAGATGCTTCCTGCCACCCTTTCACCACTAGGCTTACTCCTTCCATACACACTTACCCTATCTCCCACACCCTACTCCATGAGTGCTTCACAAAGGAATACCCTCACTTGTAGCTATAGTTGAGACCAGGCAAAAGGGAGTCAATTCTAAATCAAAGATGAACATATGCTTTGCTGAAGTACTGCGCAACACTAATGCCCCATACACAGGATCGGATGTTGGATGTGAGCTTGTTGGCTGAAAGTCCGACCGTGTGTATGCTCCATCGAACATTTGTTGTCGGACTTTCCGCCAACAAATGTTGGCTAGCAGATTCTCAAATTTTCCGCCCAAAAAATTTTGTTGTCAGAATTTCCGATCGTGTGTACACAAGTCTGACGCACAAAAGTTCACACATGCTCGGAATCAAGCAGAAGGAGCCGTACTGGCTATTGAGCTTCCTTTTTCTCGGCTCGTCGTACGTCTTGTGTGTCACCATGTTCCTAATTGTTGGCCAACATTTGTGTATGCAAGGCAAGTGGGGGCCAACAACCTTCAAACAAAATTCCACGGTTTTGTTGTCGGAAAGTCCGATCGTGTGTACGGGGCATAAGAGTGCCAATGCATCTCTTGCACCAGAGCAGGACTCGATTTTAACACCAATGTTCGTATTCGCTTCTAGTTCTATCTTAGGAACTCAATATGTGGCCTACCTGAGAAAAGCAGATTTTTTTGTCATCGTTCCTTGGACAGATTAATACGGCAATCTTTGTCCAGAGCTATAGAACGCCCCACCTCTTCTCCCGCTCCAGTTTCTCAACCGGGGTCATATCCCGATATGCCGGTCCTAGAGGATACAGAGAAAGAAGGGAATGATGAGGATATGGATGCAGTATTGGAGGAAGGTTTGGAGGATTTCTCTCCCCCTCATTGTCATTATGTTGAAGAAGGAGCTTCACAGCATGCTTGCCAACATTAAAAAGCTCCTTACCTCTGTCCACAAAAGCCTTGGAATTATGCCACTTGGCTTGCCTCCATCTCACCATCACCATTTGGGCAGAAAGAGAACTGCAAAGACATACAGAACATTCCAGTGGCTGCTGGTGCTCAAAATTTTTTGGGGGGTGTAAACAAACTAAAAAATTCTGAAAAAAAAAAAACATTAATTGCAGCCTCGCTGTGCCCATCAATTGCAGCCACTGTGCCATCAAACACAGCCACTGTACCCATCAAATGCCGCCACTGTGCCCATCAAACGCACCCACTGTGCCCATCAAACGCTGCCAATGTGCCATCAAACGCTGCCACTGTGCCCATCAAATGCTGCCGTGCCCATCTAATACTGCCACTGTGCCCATCGAATGCTGCCACTGTGCCATCAAATGCTGCCACAGTGCCATCGAATGGCGCCCCTGTGACCCCCCCCCGACCAGCTCGCCCTGTCTTGGTCACAGGGGTCACAACGGTGAGCGGTGTTCTCCATGTGTGTCCTCCCGTGCTCTCCTTCTGATAGGCGTCCAATCACAGTGCCTGTCGTTTCAGCCAATCAGGTGACGGGTAACAGACCCGAGCACCTGATTGGTGGAAAGGCGGTTCAGTGTTAGGAAAGTGAATATAAATTTGCTGTGCTAACACACCTGCGTCACCTTTTTCGACGCCTATTAGAGCCTATGGCTCTAATCAGGTGCTTCAAAAACATCCCCTGCCGCTGTAATTCAGGCGCCCGGCGCCCGAATAGGTGGTGACAGCGGCGGCCATGGATAGATTCATGCTATGAATCTATCCATTGGTCATAGAGGAGGTGGCTGGAGAGAGGGCGCGCGCCCTTATGGACGCACCGCCACTGGAACATTCCCTGTTCATGAAGATTGGTAACCAATGCACAGTTGTACTAGATTCTGTGTGCATCAGTTTTAGTAACTCCCCCCTTTGAGTCTATGGATTTTAATGGGAATCCTTACGTTAAAAAAAAAATGTGTGAGTTCCCCCCAGAAATCCATATCAGACCCTTAACCTGAGTATGCAGCCTGGCTGGCCAGGAGAAGGGGGTGAGTGTGCAGTCAAATTTTCAAATTTAGCAGCGGTGGTAATAGGTTCAACTCGGCTGAATAACTATTTAGTTTCCCCGAAGATTCAAACAATCAAAATTCAGTCTGAACCTCTGTTGAGAAACAACATGGAACCCATTCCTAATGGTCAGTGTAGTGGTCCCTTACATTAGTGCCAAATGGGAGCAGGATCCTCTTATATCAGTGATCAGTATAGTGGTCCCATAAATAGGTGACCATTGGCAGAAGGACCCCTTATATCAGTGATCAGTATAGTGGTCCCATAAATAGGTGACCATTGGCAGAAGGACCCTCTTATATCAGTGATCAGTATAGTGGTCCCATAAATAGGTGACCATTGGCAGAAGGACCCTCTTATATCAGTGGTCAGTGTAGTGGTCCCTTACATTGGCATACGTCCCAACTTTTTGAGATGGGAATGAGGGGCACCTATCAGGAAAAGTATGTAGGCCTAGGACACACCCCTTGCCACGCCCCCTTAAAGGAGAATTGCACAAAAGACAAGATTGATTAAACGCACAAGTGTGTTTTTTACCACTACTATTCCTTTATATTCCTATTCCTTTATATTGAGTAATTTATGAAGGTTGAAAGGGGGATAAAACTTTGGAGTAAAAAGGTCACCAGTAGACTGGGCTTAAGTCCTACAAATGTCATGCGAAGAGATTTTTATTTCTCCTAACAGAACTTTGGGGAGAGAGGGTTAGGGCCATGACACCCTGAGGTAGTTGCAATGTTAATTGGCAAACTCCGAGACTTCAATAGGAGGACAGCCATGCAGGGAAAGGCCTCCAGCAAGACGCCACATCTGCATGTGTAGGAATGCTGTCTCCTATGGCAACAGTGTTTAACAGTTTCTAACACAAAGTGTAACAGTTCCTTCACTTCCACTACAATCACTTCTTGAAATTATTCAGCCCACTGAGCTCCCAGTCTCTCTCACTAGACTAGATAATTCACTGCCACTGAATCCTGTGAGCTCCTCCAATCTTCACTGTAGTATCTTTTTCTCAAGCGTCACCCCCGCATCTCTGCTGGGTCCCTAGCTTGGCATTCAAGATAGATTCAAGGTTCTCAAGCTTCACCCCACTGGCCTTCTCAGTCCCTGGCTTGACAAACAAGGCTGCTCTGCAAGCGTCACCTCCGCTGGCTGGGTCCCTGGCTTTTGATACCCACTGAAGTTTCCCGATTCTTCACCATCCCCGGTTGATGATAATTCTGCTCCGGTACTTGCTTCAGCTACTCACGGTGGTCCCTGGTAATAAGGTGGTTGGTCAGTTAGTGGCGACTACTTCTCCTCTACTTCCGACTACGACAGGTTCTCCGGCCGGCAATTCTGGTTGGGCTGCAAGCCGCAATCCCAACCCTGCACTGCTCTCTTGCTTCTGGATGGGCCAGCCTAGCAGCCAGATGTGCCCGGGATAGGCCTAAACTCTGGCCTAGCAGCCCGGGCCATACAACAACACACATCCACCCAGACAGCCATCCAGGTGGCACAGAACACTGATCACCTGACTCCACCCAAATATATAGGTTCTCCCAGCAGGCCAAGGTATTTAAGAAAACCCCTGCCGATTGGCTGGCATAACCCATATACCAATAATCTGACCTTGCATTGCCCTTCTCATATCTAATGCCACCAGGTACCCAGCCACCTAGTGGCAAAAGAGAGAAATGCAGCAATTACAGACTTAAAATGAAATCAATTGATCCCTAACAATGGACCAAGCTATACCTGGCAGGTAAATTTAGGAGCAACCCTTCCTAAACACCAGGGTGCTACAAAGTAAAATAAATAAGATTTTTTTTTAAAGCGCACCGTCCTGCAGAGCTCGCATGCATGAGGCATTGGAAAACTCTGACATTCACAGACATGACCAGGCATGATGGAAATTGTACTTCCTGAACAACTGGAGGGCCATAGTTTGGAGACCCCTGCCCTAGAGGGTGCTTCGCAGGTTGCTAGTGGTTACATCTTCATGGCGGTCCTTGAACTCCTTCCCATGCAGCCATGGCAAAGAGCCCACTGAGCAGAGCCTTCCCCCTTTTTAGCAGCACAGGGTGGAGGGCAGAATCCAGCTTAACCCCTTCCTATCCCAGGCAGCCTTAAATATCTCCATACCTACACAGTGCAATTAATATAACAGCAGAAATACATTTAATGGTACCCTGTAAGCATTTGCTTACACTCCCCCCCCCCCCCCCCCCTCTTTATATTGAGCCATCCCGGTTCACCCAAAAACTCTCTAAATCCCAGGTGACTTTAAGTTAGCAGTAAGTATTAACTAGTAATGCAACTTTGAAAAAGAAAAAAAGTACATTATAAACCCATACAATAGGATCCGAAACTCAACTACAACTTAAGTGCAGCAATATTGTCACTAAATGTAGTAAGCAGGGTTGGGGTAAGAAACCCAGGCAGGATGAAGGAGTATGAGGCACAGGGACTAAAGTCAGGGAATTTGGAGGTGTCCAGTGGTGCCTCAAAGCTCCTTCATTCCCAGAGGGAGTCAGCAAGGGCAGCAGGTAACTTCCTGAGATCTGGTTCCTGGCTCCTTTGCAAGTGTTGATCCCATGGTTGGTTCTCCTGAGATCTTGTTCCTGGCTCCTTTGATGTGTTGATCCCATTGTGGGTTCTCCCAGCACAGACTCAACCCCGGTCCTGGTGGGGGAGTCCAAGCATTGTCCCTCAAGCCCAACTGATGAGGGACAGGGGAAACCATGAACGGCATGCAGCACCGCAACCGGAATGATCACCCTTGGTGAGGCAGATGCTCTGACAGCAGCAGTGGAGGACAGGCCATCAGTCCCAAGATCCATCAGTTCCTCAGAACCCACCAGCCACATACAGAGCAAGGTGTTACAGCATGCACAGCAAGTCCAGGGCAAAAAATTGGATGTGTGCCTTTGACACTTCCTCAGCCACACCGGCCGCAGCACATCCCAGTCTCCGATCTGGCAGTGAGACATGCCAACAATGAGCCATAGAAGAGGTTAGTATCCAGGATCGCTGGCTCTTGGGTCAGCTTGGCGGCAAGTTTCCATGGCAATATCTGATGTCCCATCTTGGAACACTTTAAGCAATAGAAACCACATGAAGGGAAGGGGATTCTGGGTCTGAGCTCTTGTATCCACCCTATTGTTATCAGGTAAGCCAGTGATGACAAAACACCTCTCAAAGGAACCAGTCCAAACTCAGCATGTAGTGATCACGAGCCGGAATGCTGAGGCAAGCCAGGGCAAGTTCTATCTAACTCTAGCCATGGTCTATTCAGACATGTTCATCAGGTGAATGGAGGGAGTGTATCCTGCTGACTATGGCAAGTTGTAGGTGGGGAAAAAGTCAGGAACTCCCAGTTAACGGATGGATGGGACAGGTAGGGATATATCATCAATTGTTGGGACGCTGGTGGATGCTGGCCCCCTAACAACCAGCCTAAGCAGGAGGCTGCCATATTTCACAGGTATAGTAATACGACAGTCAGAAATTCAACTCAAACACCCATTTAGTTCTGCAGTGTGCCAAACCCCCAAAAAAGGTAAATTCTGTCTAAACCTGGGTTCAGACTAATGGTATAGGTGCAATGAAAAATCTGGACTGCCGCACTCCGGATTGGAATAATAAAGGTAAAATCTTCTTTATTGAAAAAATGACATGGTATAAAATGCATACATCGCTCTGTTGAAGTGATACAGCATAACCGCTGATGCGTTTCACGCTCCCATAGAGCGCTTACTCATAGCTTCAGACTAAACTCAGAGCTCATTACTAGTAGTTGTTCCCTTACATTGGAGACCAACAGAAGAAGGACCCATTATATCAGTGGTCAGTGTGATGGTCCCTTACATTGGTGACCAATGGGAGAAGGACCCCCTTATATCAGTGGTCAGTGGGAGAAGGACATTCTTATTTCCTCTTCAGTAGGAAATCAGCTCCCCTTACAGATCATTTTTATTGAGAGACAGAAATTGTTCATTGCTCAAGGAACCCGTAGAAACCTTTGGAGGAACCCTGGCTGGGAAAGGCTGGACTAGGCGGTAATATATTTCTATCCCCCTTGGTGGGAGTGGAGATGACCCCATCTATAAGGATATACAGTTTCTTGAGGCTGCAGTTCCTCTGAGCTCCACAAGATGGTGATCACACCTCAACTCAGACAGGAAGTCTCCTTGGAATACAGACAGGAAATGATGTAATGTTACAGCTAAGAAGTTATAAATAAGAAGTTCCGAGTGAGAGGTGAGTTGGGAGGAAGTATAGAGAAGACATTTCTGGAAGTGGTAGCAGAGGAGGTAATAAGATCTTATTTTCTATTTACACCCAGTACACACTGCTGTCAGTGTCACTGTGAGAGTAAATTTCGTGTGTGTGTGTGTGTGTGTGTGTGTGTGTGTGAGTGCGCCGCCCATTCTAATTTCTCACCCTCCTGAGTCCTGTCCCTGAGCTGCTTACTTACTATATTGAAAATAAAATAAGAAATGTGTTTTTTGTCTTAATATCTACCTTAAATCACATTGCTAATTGCATTTTGTACTTTCTTGTAGCCTAAATACCAAGATTTGCACTTAAAACTGTAATTTTGTAACTTTTGAAAATGCCAGTAAAGACTTGGCTGTGCCAGTAAATTTTGGGTGTCGTGTCAGTAAATTCCAATCTAGAAGGTTGGCAACACTGCCCCCCGTCATGTCTGTCCTCTTCCTCCATAGTCACTGTGACGTCTTTTATCTCCAGCAGATGATGATACACGCATATATATAATGTGGAGACCTAGATTAACCCCTTCAGCATACCTCCCAACAGTCCCGGATTGCCCGGGACAGTCCCGCAATTGGCAGCTCTGTCCCGGGTACCTTCATTCCGGGACAATACAGTGTCCCGGAATCGCCTCCTGGCCCTGGGCCGATCTAATGCCCCCTAAAATAGCCCTTGCATCACAGCTGCCACGCACTGTGGTGGGCCCCTGGCTGGCGGAGACCCCTTTTACTTTTTTCTCCGGCCCCTGGCTCACTGCCCAAACTGGTTGCTAGCTGCAGCCCGCCTCGCATCTAGCAAGCAGTGATGTCACTAGGAGGAGAGAGGCAGAGACCCAGCATTTACAGCAGAGTGCACTTTTGAGCCGGGGGCGGAGTCGGGAGATGGAGCTGGCGGTCCTAGGTACGGAGATGACTTTCAGCGGCTGCAGGAGAAGGATCTGTTCTCCTATATGCTGCCCCCGCCGGTCCTCCTATCCAGCCTGGCGCTAGCTGCATCCACAGTGTAGAGTTAAACAGTCATCCGTACCTAGGACCGCCAGCTCCACCCCCGACTCCAGGTCCAGCTGTTCCTGCCCTAGAAAGGTAGGAGAAATGCTCCCTGCAGTGCAGTGTATCAAGGACGCTCATGGTCACTCTACTCCCTGCCATACTGGCCTCCTCCAGTCATGCTGTCCCCCCATACTGCCCTCCGCTGTGGCTGCCCCCTCCCATCACACTGCCTTCTACTACCACCCCTCTCATCACACTGCCCTCCGCTACCACCCCTCTCATCACACTGCCCTCCGCTACCACCCCTCTCATCACACTGCCCTCCGCTACCACCCCTCTCATCACACTGCCCTCCGCTACCACCCCTCTCATCACACTGCCCTCCGCTACCACCCCTCTCATCACACTGCCCTCCGCTACCACCCCTCTCATCACACTGCCCTCCGCTACCACCCCTCTCATCATACTGCCCTCCGCTACCACCCCTCTCATCATACTGCCCTCCGCTACCACCCCTCTCATCATACTGCCCTCCGCTACCACCCCTCTCATCATACTGCCCTCCGCTACCACCCCTCCCATCATACTGCCTTCTACTACCACCCCTCCCATCATACTGCCCTCCGCTGTGGCTGCCCCCTCCCGTCACACTGCCCTCCTCTACCACCCCTCTCATCATACTGCCCTCCGCTACCACCCCTCTCATCATACTGCCCTCCGCTACCACCCCTCTCATCATACTGCCCTCCGCTACCACCCCTCTCATCATACTGCCCTCCGCTACCACCCCTCTCATCATACTGCCCTCCGCTACCACCCCTCTCATAATACTGCCCTCCGCTACCACCCCTCTCATAATACTGCCCTCCGCTACCACCCCTCCCATCATACTGCCCTCTGCTGTGGCTGCCCCCTCCCGTCACACTGCCCTCCGCTACCACCCCTCATCATACTGCCCTCCGCTACCACCCCTCTCATCATACTGCCCTCCGCTACCACCCCTCTCATCATACTGCCCTCCACTACCACCCCTCTCATCATACTGCCCTCCGCTACCACCCCTCCCATCATACTGCCTTCTACTACCACCCCTCCCATCATACTGCCCTCCGCTGTGGCTGCCCCCTCCCGTCACACTGCCCTCCTCTACCACCCCTCTCATCATACTGCCCTCCGCTACCACCCCTCTCATCATACTGCCCTCCGCTACCACCCCTCTCATCATACTGCCCTCCGCTACCACCCCTCTCATAATACTGCCCTCCGCTACCACCCCTCATCATACTGCCCTCCGCTACCACCCCTCATCATACTGCCCTCCGCTACCACCCCTCTCATCATACTGCCCTCCGCTACCACCCCTCTCATCATACTGCCCTCCGCTACCACCCCTCTCATCATACTGCCCTCCGCTACCACCCCTCTCATCATACTGCCCTCCGCTACCACCCCTCTCATCATACTGCCCTCCGCTACCACCCCTCTCATCATACTGCCCTCCGCTACCACCCCTCTCATCATACTGCCCTCCGCTACCACCCCTCCCATCATACTGCCTTCTACTACCACCCCTCTCATCATACTGCCCTCCGCTACCACCCCTCTCATCATACTGCCCTCCGCTACCACCCCTCTCATCATACTGCCCTCCGCTACCACCCCTCTCATCATACTGCCCTCCGCTACCACCCCTCTCATCATACTGCCCTCCGCTACCACCCCTCTCATCATACTGCCCTCCGCTACCACCCCTCTCATCATACTGCCCTCCGCTACCACCCCTCTCATCATACTGCCCTCCGCTACCACCCCTCTCATCATACTGCCCTCCGCTACCACCCCTCTCATCATACTGCCCTCCGCTACCACCCCTCTCATCATACTGCCCTCCGCTACCACCCCTCTCATCATACTGCCCTCCGCTACCACCCCTCTCATCATACTGCCCTCCGCTACCACCCCTCTTATCATACTGCCATCCACTACTCCCCTCCCATCATAGCTTAACCCAGAACCCCGCACCCTGTACGTAGCTCGTCCCAGAACCCCCGCACCCTGTACGTAGCTCGTCCCAGAACCCCCGCACCCTGTACGTAGCTCGTCCCAGAACCCCCGCACCCTGTACGTAGCTCGTCCCAGAACCCCCGCACCCTGTACGTAGCTCGTCCCAGAACCCCCACACCCTGTACGTAGCTCGTCCCAGAACCCCCGCACCCTGTACGTAGCTCGTCCCAGAACCCCCGCACCCTGTACGTAGCTCGTCCCAGAACCCCCGCACCCTGTACGTAGCTTGTCCCAGAACCCCCGCACCCTGTACGTAGCTCGTCCCAGAACCCCCGCACCCTGTACGTAGCTCGTCCCAGAACCCCCGCACCCTGTACGTAGCTCGTCCCAGAACCCCCGCACCCTGTACGTAGCTCGTCCCAGAACCCCCGCACCCTGTACGTAGCTCGTCCCAGAACCCCCGCACCCTGTACGTAGCTCGTCCCAGAACCCCCGCACCCTGTACGTAGCTCGTCCCAGAACCCCCGCACCCTGTACGTAGCTCGTCCCAGAACCCCGCACCCTGTACATAATGCACTCCAAAACCCTGCATTCTTTTATCCTTTTTTTTTAAATGAATGTGCTGGGGTTTGTATGTATCCTTGAGACTCTTGCTTGTGGAACAATAATAAAAGCATATTTTATAGGTACAAGAAAGCCAGAGTTTTGTTTAATGACGCCCCTTAAGCTCCTGCCATTGTCAGAAGTTTGACCACGCCCACATTTGCCGCGGCGCGATATGCAAGGTTACTTCCTTCCTCAAGTGTCCCTCATTCTGAAGTTCAAAAGTTGGCAGGTATGCCTTCAGGGTCAGAACATTTCCGCACTTATGGGGCTGGAACAGTCTCCTCATTTTGGAGATACATCCTAGTAATAATAAACAAACAGCACTGACCATAAATAGACAAGACAATGACCATCCTGACCATACATGGCCTACAAAGGCCAATTGTTACACTACACAGGCAACAAATGGGCAATCATTACAATATGCAGCCAATACAATGATGGAGTGCAGAGGTCAGGAGTATGGAGCATAGAGCCCCTTACATTACTGGTCAGTAGGAAGAAAATATTCCTCAGCCTGTGATGAAGACTATGTTCCATCATTGGTGTCAGAGGGAGGTAAATACTGAAGGTTCTGAGGGAAGTAGAGGAGCTGAGATTGTGAGGGATAAAGAAGGGCTGAAGGTCGGTAGGGGCTTCTGAGGGCTAGTGGGGCTGAAGGATTCTTAGACCCTGTATAGGGCTGTCAAGGAATCGGGGAAGAGGGGGCTATAGGGCTGAGGGGGACTCTGGGGGAGGAGGGTCTTTGGGTCTGTGATTGTCCCAGTAGTGTATTTAGGTTTTGTGCTGCCCTAGGCCTGACTAAACTCATGCACCCCCTAATTTAAATATGACCCACCCCTTCCTGTCAAGGCCACACCCCTTGCTGTTTAAGCCCCGCCCTGAAATTTTCGAGTGGGGAAACTAGTTCTGAGGGCCTGGGGGGGGGGGGGGGGGCGGCAATGGACTCCCTTAATGTGCATAGATTTCCCCTCACTTCCTTTTTGACTATGGGGCAGGAAGTGAAGGGAAATCTCTGCAATGGGACAGGGATGGTGAAAAATAACTGATATAGAAAAAAGAAAATGACTCCTGCGCACAAGTGGTCAACCAGATATATGGAAAAATGTCACAGACTGCTGAGCTCTGATGAAGAAGGGATGTGCCCTTCGAAACGCGTTAGCTAGTAGTGATGCCTGTATGTTCCTCTAAGACCTTTGGAAAGCTTCGCTCATCACTACAACTACTTGCTGCTTGTTGCTGCTCGAGTTTTATGGCACCTGATTGTACTACTGCTTGTGATTAATTTTTTATTATTTTATTCAATAAATGTTTTACAAAAGATAATGCACATGGCCGGTGCGCCCCTCTCTCTTTTTATGGTGAAAAATAAACTGACAGGGGCTATAACCCTCCCTTACTCTTTCCAAAATGAAGAAAAAAAAAGTGAAGTGGCGCCCCCCCACAGTTGCGGATTGCCGGCCGCCCGCATACTGGAAGCAGTGCAGCCGCTTTATGGGGGCGCTAGACTAATTTGCCTCTCAGCCCAGTCCGCCCCATAAGACTGGCGCTACACTAACAGTGTAAGCCGGCGGGCACTCTTTCCATGCTGCCCCCCTGCAAAGTGCTGCCCTAGGCCTGGGCCTTGTCGGCCTAGGCCAGGATACAGCGTTGGATTGTCCTCCCTAACCATGTGCACTAATTTTTTAGACTGTTACCTGAGAGTAATGGAAGTTAATCTGCTCTTCATCTTTTCATCGTATCGCTTCTCAAGTGATATGTTCTAAGATAACAAGTGGAATGAAGGGCAGTCCTTCACCCATTGGCGGGCACTCGTTTATTCAAATTGTAGCAAACACTAATCAATCCAGACTAAATGTGCTTCCATGGGGAGTAGTAGTTTATAAATGTTCAAAAAACCTACTGCCCCCCCCCCCCCCCCCCACACACACACACACACACACACACACACACACACACATCTTGTTTGTGTGACCAATACCATCCAAATAATTCTTACTTTCATTTCCCAAAGTTATCCGTCTACAAGGAGACCTGTATAGATCAAATGATGGCACCAATGGGGATGGGGGAGTACTGGAGTCACATGACTGAGAGAATACTAAAAAGAGTGAAAGTGACATCACTCCTGTCAGTCAGCAGGCTACTGGAGATTGGAGCCTTACAGCTGGAGTTTTATCCGGAATTTCTGGTCAAATGTCAGCATGTTCCCCTTCATTGACCCTACATTGACCTCACAGCACTGCCTCAGAGCAAACAAGTCAAAGGAAGGATCATATTTATAATTCTTTATCTGCAGATCTAATGCTAATCAAAACCAGTTCATTAACCAAACAAACCCAACAGAGAACAGGGAATTTCTGATCTGGCAGACCAAGAGGTTTTTGAGTTCATGAAGATATAGCAAACACTAAACAGTCCAAATGAAATGTATTCCCATGGGGGCAGTAGTTCTTAAATGTACAGCAACCCTCCTATTACCCCCCACATCCTATTATTGTGTGGCCAATACCATCCAAATACTTACTTTCATTTCCCAAAGTTATCCGTCTACAAGGAGACCTGTATAGATCAAATGACGGCACCAATGAGGATGGAGGAGGACCGGAGTCACATGACTGAGAAGATACACAAGGATCTCTACAAGGACGTCATGATGGACAATCAGCCGCCCCTCACATCACCGGGTAAGAGGAGACTTGTAAAGGAGAGAGCAGTACGGAGGGTCCACCTAGATCCCCCATCATCTGATAAACACATAGAAACAATGTATTCAGTCAGTGTGTGTGTTTCCTACAGATGGATCCAGTAATGGGAACCCACCAGAGAGATGTCCCCGTCCTCTGTATTCCCGGGATTCCACACAGGAAGATCACACCATCCCTCACCATCATCAGGTAGATGAGGAACAATCACTGATAGTATCATTAGGATCTGTACATTTTCTGCATTGTGACAATTGATGTGATTTTTATTATATATTCAGAGTGGAAACCTGAGAGATTCTAAAGTCGAGGTTAAAGCAGAAGAAGAAGAGATGTATGTGAGGGATGATCAGCAGTCTATGGAGGAGGATAGAATAACGGGGACATTTATAGAGGAGGACAAAAAAGAACACAAAGATCTGTACCAGGACAACACAATTAAGTCCTCCAGGAAAAGAAACCCACCAGAGAGATGTCCTCATCCTCTGTATTCCCGGGATTCCACACTGGAAGATCACACCATCCCTCACTGTTACAAGGTTGGTGGGACAGAGCTTTGAGAACATGGATTCATAGAGATGATGTGTGGATTTTCTATGTGAGCTTATAGTTTGCAAATTATATTCACTCATTTTTTTATTTAGAGTGGAGATCCAATCGATATAGAATTTGAGGTTAAAGCAGAAGAAGAAGAGATGTATGTGAGGGATGATCAGCGGTCTATGGAGGAGGATGGAATAACGGGGACATTTATAGAGGAGGACACTCCTACAGAGATCAGCACAGGTGGGTCATTAACACTAAATACATTCCTCCACCCATACTGCCGACATCGCGGGCGCCCTGGACAGGTAAGTGTCCATGTTTTAAAAGTCAGCAGCTGCAGTATTTGAAGCTGCTGACTTTAAAAAAAAATAAATAAATTTTCGGTGGAGCTCCGCTTTGAGACAAACTGGGATGTGAACTTGATGTCTATGGTTTATGTACTTTAAGTTGCTGTTGGGTACATTATAATAACTACTTGAGCTTCAGAAGATTTTACCCCCTTCATGACTAGGCCATTTTTTTTGCTATTAAAGCGTAACTCCATTTTTGTTTAGTAAAAAAAACATCCCCCTCTGGGTGATCTATGTACACTGCAAGGATTATAACAAACTTTGTTGCAAATTCCTACCTTTTGTTATTCTGAATAAATGTTTTTTTGTCTGTGCCTCCTGTACTGAGTGGGTCTAAAGCAGTGGTTCTCAACCCTTCTAGTGCCGTGACCCCTTGATAAAATTTCCTAAGTTGTGGGGACCCCCAACCGTAAAATTATTTTCGTAGCGTGGGTTGTCAGCACCCAAGGCAAGACAAGTAATTTGCGCCCCTAACCCACCGACATTTAGCGCTCCCTAAGTCCTTTCCACTCATACACTATTAAAACCCCTATGGTACATTTTAGGATGTACCACTCTTTGTTCTCCTTTCTTTCCATTTTATCTCTCTATCCTAATTTCTTGTTTTTTTGTTTTGTTTTTTTCCCCCCATCCCCCTCTCTAGCCGTCTTTCTTGTTCTTTCTCTCCCCTTTTCTTTGTTCCTCCCCCTCTTTTCCTCTCCCTTCCATGTATTCTCAATTTTTATTCCTTCTCTTACTCCTTGGTGGTGGGATGAGTGGCAGTGCTGTTGGGGAGTTGGGATGAGTGGCAGTGCTGGGGGGAAGTTCTGATCAGCCAACTTAGGTGCTCTTGATCAGGTTCATCTGCTGATCTGAGAACTGTAGTGGGGACTTTTAATGGCAACTATAATCACAGGTAGTGTTACTCACTGTGTCTCCGACTTTGTGATGTCTCGTAGCAGTGACAGCTATGCCAAAATCAGGAGATAGGGTCTCCTCCAGCCCCTTCCACTTAACATTCCTCACCAGTCAGCTGACCTCTAGTCTCTGCCCCCAAGCCATGCCGTGAACTGAATGGGCAGATGCGAAGAGGCTAAGTGGGCAGCTGGGGGCTCCAGGAACAGCCCTGCTGGGCGGCCACAAAAAGGCTGGGAGAGCGGTGCGGGCTTCAGGAACAACCCAGGATTCAGTGACCCCTGGCAAATCATCATTTGACCCTCAGGTTGAGAATCACTGGTCTAATGAGAGTGGTTTCATAATTGACTGTCAGGTGTGCAGCTGATGGGTACTAATGAGGAAATCTGCTGGGCCTGCATCCCTTTTAGACGTGTTTCTATTGAAAGTCTCTCTTCAAAAAATAGTATTTTTTAAAACCGCTTACCTGTAAAATCCTTTTCTTTCGATGGACATCACGGGACACAGAGCCACAGTAATTACTGATGGGTTATATAGGTATCACTGGTGATTGGACACTGGCACACCCTAACCAGGAAGTTCAACCCCCTATATAATCCCTCCCCTTCCAGGGATACCTCAGTTTTGTAGCCAAGCAATAGAAGTGTATTAGAACTAAATATATTTGGAATTCTAAACCACCTAGATGTGCTGGCCACATACTCACTAGACGCCAGGACCAAGGTGGAATGGGCTTACCCAATATCGACAACTACTACTATGCCTCAATCTTAGACCAAATTTACTATTGGTGGCATCCTACGCCCGAAAAAATATGGTCCACCATAGAAGCTTCTTGCGCACAACCCGCTACCTTGACAGACTACCTCCTACTAATGACAGCTGGATATTCTCCGACCCCTCGGAAAATTAACCCAATGATATCTGCCTCGATGTTGGCCTGGAGAAAACTTCTAAATATGTACCCGCAAAACTCACCTAGTAGAACTTTACCGATACCATTAAAAGCCATATCCCTCTGCATCCCTGATCTGAACCTTTCCAAGTGGCAATCCGCTGGTATCCTGACCATTGGTGACTTGAGAGATCATGGTTCGCTGCATACCTTTTGAATCTCTCCAAGTCAAATTCAAACTCCCAAACTCAGAAGCTTTCACATACATGCGAATCTCACACTTCCTAAACCTTGTTAAACTACCCTCCACAGTGAATATCCCTGTACCAATATACCACTACTACTCCACTACTCCATGCCCCAGTATAGGTATCTCCCTGATGTACTCATGTCTCAGCGACACTCGACCATGCTCCCAAGTGCGCTCCTTAAACAAATGGGCGGAGGAGTTGAAAGTCCCCCTCACCCAAACCCAGTGGCAACGAGCATTCACAGAAACTCATAAAGCGTCTCGCTGCTCAAACCACTGGGAATCCTACCAAAAGACCATCCACAGATGGTATCTCACCCCCTACCGACTGTCTAAAATGTATCCAGGCCAATCACCATGCTGCTGGACAAATTGCGGCAGTATAGGCTCCATTGCACATACGCTATGGTTTTGCAAATCCTTGAGCTCTTTTTGGAACCAAGTATTTGCTCTGATCTCCTCCATCACTGGGATTTCATGTTCCCCGACTCCTGCCCTGGCTCTCTTACACATTGGCATAGAAAAATTTCCACCTCAGTCTAGATGTGTAATTCTCCACCTACTATATGCCGCCAAATTAAACATCACCAGACTATGGAAAACCACCACAGTCCCCTCCATTTCTAGTACTGTCGCTGATTTCAACTTCCAGTGTGAAATGGAAAGGATAGTGGCTAGGAAAAATTTAACTGTCCAAAAACATATGGCTTTGTGGCCACTCTGGTTACAACACCCAAAATGTACTGTTCAAGTGTAACTGAATTGATATGAACATTTTTGTCTTTATCTATGGTCCGCTGGTGCCCTGTCCCCCCACCCCCCCTCCCTATACCCCAATTCCTTTCCCCCCCTCCACATCCCACCCCCTCTCCATCTAGATTCTCTCCTTACTCGATTACCTGCTTCAGCCAACCAATTTGAAATGTTACTGTTTACTTTTTCTTTTTACACAGTGTTATCTGTAAAAATAGCTTGTTTCTAGATGGAACATCTGTTCCTGCTATTACTATCGGTTTGGTCATGACATGTATGTACCTTTTTCTGAAAATCCAATAAAGAAATATTAAATTTAAAAAAAAAAAAAAAAAAGTGTATTAGAAGAGGGGCGGGACCTCTGTGTCCCGTGATGTCCATCGAAAGAAAAGGATTTTACAGGTAAGCTGTTTTTAAAAATCCTATTTTCTTTCTCGAACATCACGGGACACAGAGCCACAGTAATTACTGATGGGATGTCCCAGAGCAATGCTACCTGAGGGGGGGGAACCACGACCAAGTAGGGTGCAATCAGACCTGAGGACCCTGTACCCCTGCCTGCAGCACACTACGCCCAAAGGCGATATCCTCATGCCTTCTCACATTCACCTGATAGAATATGGTGAATGTATGAACTGAAGACCAGGTTGCAGCTCTGCAGATTTGAGCCATAGAGGCCTGGTGATGCACTGCCCAAGAAGCACCAATAGCCGTTGTGGAATGTGCCCTGATCTGAAACGGAGGAATCTTTTGTTTCAAACCGTAAGCCTGAATAATCAACTGTCGAATCCATTTAGAAATGGTAGCTTTTGACGCTGCCTGTCCTCTATTGGGACCCTCTGGCAGCACGAACAAAACATCCGTTTTGCGAATCTGAGCAGTTGCTTCCAGATAGGTCTTGACTGCTCTTACTACATCCAACGAATGTAGTGATCTTTCTTCCGGAGAACAGGGATCTGGAAAAAAGGAAGGTAGAACAATGTCTTGGTTTAGATGAAAATCTGAAACCACCTTCGGTAAAAAACTAGGATGAGGGCGTAGTACCACTCTATCCTTGTGTATAATCAAATAAGGCTCCTTACAGGAAAGGGCTGCTAATTCTGAAACTCTTCTAGCAGAAGAGATGGCTACCAGAAAAATTAACTTCCTTGTCAGCAAGACCAAAGGAATCTGACATATTGGTTCAAAAGGCTGTTTCTGTAACACAGCCAGGACCAAGTTCAAGTCCCAGGGGTTTAGGGGCGCCCTAACCGGAGGATTAAGACGCATCACCCCCTGCATAAAGTTTTGGACCAAAGAATGCGAAGCAAATGGCCGTTGATATAATACTGATAAGGCCGAGACCTGGCCCTTGATGGTACTCAAGGCCAGCTTCATCTCTAACCATTGTAGAAAATCAAGAATTCTACCTATGACATATTTCCTGGGATGCCAACCTCTGGATTCACACCAGGATATATAAGCTTTCCAGACTCTGATAAATCATTCTGGAAGCAGGCTTTCTTGCATTGATCAAGGTAGATATCACAGAACCTGAAAGCCCACGACTCTTCAGAACGTGGGTCTCAATAGCCAAACTGTCAAATTTAGCGTTTGTAAGGCAGGATGGAACACTGGACCTTGAGATAACAGGTCTGGGCGTACCGGTAGTATCCACGGGAACCCACCGTCATCCTTACTATTTCTGCATACCAAGTCCTTCTGGGCCAAGTGGGGGCCACCAGAAGTACCGACTTCCTTTCCTGCCTGATCCTGCGAAGGAGTCGTGGCAGTAGCAGAATAGGCGGGAATGCGTAAATCAGTGAGAACTGATGCCACGGAATCACCAACGCATCCGTCCCGCATGCAAGAGGATCTTTTGTCCTTGCCACAAATCTGTCTATCTTTTTGTTGAATCGGGATGCAAAGAGATCTACATCTGGAACCCCCCATCTTTGGCATATGGCCCAAAAGACATCGGGATGCAGAGACCATTCCCCTGGAAGTAACTGCTGGCGACTTAAATAGTCCGCCTGCCAGTTCTCTATCCCTGGAATGAAAACTGCCGATATGCACGGCACATGCCTCTCTGCCCAGACTAAGATCTGGTTCACCTCTTTTTGAGCAGCTCGGGTCCTGGTGCCTCCCTGATGATTGATATAAGCCACTGCTGTGGCATTGTCGGACTGGATCCTGACCAGGCAACCCTGTAGCCTGATAGTCCAGGCCTTTAGGGCTAGATATATCGCCTGGATCTCCAGATTGTTGATGGCTAAGGTCCTCTCGGTCTTGGACCATACCCCCTGAACCTGACTGTTCCAGAACTGCTCCCCAACCCGACAGACTGGCATCTGTTGTTACCACCGTCCAGGTAACCGGTAGAAAGGATTTCCCTTTCTGCAGGTTTTCGGGTATTAGCCACCAATTGAGGCTGTGACGCACCGCCTGAGACAGGTGCATCGGAAGGTCTAATGCCTGAACCTTCTTGTTCCAGGCCGACAGAATACTGTGCAGCATTCTTGAATGAAACTGAGCATAGGGAACTGCTTCGAATGAAGACACCATCTTCCCTAGTAGCCTCATACAAAGGCGGACAGAAGGACTCTTCTTGGTCCCGACTGCCAGAATCAGCTCCCTTAAAGCAATGATCTTTGCCTGAGGTAGAAATACTTTCTCCTGGCTTGTATCTATAATGAGACCCAAATATTCCAGTCTTCTTACTGGTTTTAGGAAAGACTTTTCTAAGTTGAGGATCCAACCCAGGTGTTCCAGGTACTTGACTGTGGTCCTCAAGTTTCCGTTCAAGGAGGCTACCGACCGGTCTATCAGTAGCAGGTCATCTAGGTATGCTATGACCGCTATACCCTGAGCCCTTAATCTGGCCAGAGGAGGGGCCAAGACCTTTGTGAACACTCGAGGTGCAGTGGCTATCCCAAAAGGCAGAGCCACAAGCTGGAAATGGCGCCCTCCTACCTCGAAGCGCAGAAACTTCTGATGAGCAGGAAAAATGGGCACATGCAGATATGCATCTCTGATGTCTATTGATGCCAGAAATTCTCCTCCCTGCAGGGTGGAGACTACTGTCCGAATTGATTCCATGCGGAAGGATTGAATCCTTAGGAATCGGTTCAGATCCCTTAAATCCAGAATGGGCCTGACATCCCCATTTGGTTTTTGGATCGTAAAAAGGTTGGAATATAAGCCCAATCCTTGATCCTTCACGGGAACAATCATAATGACCTCCTGCGACAAGTCGCTCTAACGCTAGAAGGAGCAACTGCTTTTTCTCTGGATCTCTGGGGACACTTGACCTGAGGAAACGAGGAGAGGGAAATTCCTGAAACTCCAGCTTGTACCCTAAGGTTACCGTGGAGATTACCCATCTGTCCTGGAAGTCCTCCTGCCAGAGCCCTGAGAACTGTAGCACTCTTCCCCCCCACTCGAGCGAGCGGGAGCACCCCCTCATGCAGAGGTCTTAGCGTTTTGCCTAGTAGGCTTCTTCCCCCAGGACTTCTTTTGTCCCTGGGGATGACTCTTGTCTCTGGACTTCGAGGCGGCCATCGAGGCTGAAGCCCCCGGCGCTGGGGAAAGAGTCCGTTTGAAAGAGGGACGCTTACTCTTCTTCTTAACAGGTAAGAGAGTACTTTTCCCACCAGAGATTCTCTTGATATAGTTATCCAAGTCCTCTCCAAACAACCTTTCACCACGAAATGGAAACCCCGCCAGTAGCTTCTTACATGGTGCTTCGGCTGACCAATTTTTCAACCATAGGATTCTACGTATATGCACCAACCCCAGTGAAAGACGGGAGGTTTGCACGATAGCATCTCTAATGGTGTCAACAACAAAGCATAAGGCCGCTGGAAGGTTAGCAAACCCCTGGGCCTGCTGTTCAGGTAATACTCTGATGACCTGCTTAACATGGTCTCTTAAGTATTGACAGACTCCAATCGCTGCTACTGCAGGTTGAGTCACTAAACCTGCTAAGGAGAAAACATCCTTTAATAGGGATTCCATCTTTTTATCTACAGGATCCCTGAGCATCCGAGCATTGTCTACAGGACAAGTCAGACTATTATTTACAGAGGAAATGGCGGCATCAATGGCCGGTGTTCCCCACATTTTAATAAACTTTTCTTCCATAGGATAAAGTGTTGAAAACTTTTTCGGCGAAAAAAAACTTTATCTGGGTGATCCCACTCAGCATAAAGGAGCTTTTCAAGTAAATTATGAACAGGAAAAGCCTGTGCTGTTTGAGGTTTCAGTGACCCCAGAGAAGAAGAGGGTTCTTTAACTGATTCAGATATGGGCAACTTAAATGTGGAGCGGACCAATCCAGTAAGGATCTGTAAAAAGACTTTCTCCTCTTGGGAAGTCGCAGAGGGACCCTCTCCACCTGATTCCTCCGAAGAGGAATCATCCGTCCCATCCTGATCCTCTGAAAGGGATTCCTCTCCTTTATCCCTGAGCTCCTCTGCCTGAGGGTCTTGGGGAACAGAGGAAGGCCTAGTGCGTTTTCTTCCACCAAGTGAAGACGTAATCGCGGCCATTAATCTTTCCTCTAAACCATTAATTGTTGAGGGAAAAACCTCCTGCGTAATGTATACAGGGGCTGAAGTGCCAGAAGCAGGTATAGCCCCTGACCCCAACGGCTCTCCCTGTCTCCCTGGCTAGCCGTCCCTGGCCCCTCGAGGGGGGGGGGGGATGCTGCAGACGGGGGGCCCTCAGAACCTGAACGAGATCCCCTAGAGTCTCTGGTTCTTGGGGTGCTTGAACCTCTTCTACCCATAGTGCAAAGCAACAAGGTGGAGGTATCAAAAAATGAACACTGACTGCTGAGCGATGTAGTCTGCCTAAATGCCTTGCTACCCAATGCTCAGTCTGGTGTTACTTTAGTAAATGCTGCCTAGGAGAATGCCTGTGTCCCACCTTACATGCCACCGTCAGCTCTGTGTCCCTCCAGAAGGCTTAGTGTGCCTTTAATAGCCTGCACCGGTCCTGTGGGCGTCTGAGCATGCTGTGCTGACGCCCCCCCCCCCCACCGCGCCCCCCCCTTCGTTTTTTGAAAAAAGGAGCGCTTTCCGCGCTAGCCGACCCTTCTGAACCAACATGGAGGCTGGGGGGGGGGGGGGGATAGAGGCCGGTAATGATGGGCCTGCCCATGTAATGACGGCGGTGAAAATGCGGTGTCTAACTGCTTAACAGATCGCCTGCGGCCTCCCCTTAGTCTGGGGGGAGATATCCCTGAGGAGAGCCCCCCATCCCATCCTACCTGGAGCCGGCCGGAGGAGCTTGTGCAGCATGGAAACACTGAGACAGACATCAGCATGTGAAGGTATGTGCTCTTGGCAGCCCCCGGTGGTCACAATAGGCATAGCATGCATTTACCTTAAAGGAGAAAACCTACTAGAATTAAAAAATTCTGTGGAATCTCCCTTACCTTATCCAGCTGCAGGGTTCTGTACACAGACCCAATCTTCGCCTCTCACGGTGGGCTCCGTTTGAAAAACCGTCAGACTGGGGCCTCCTACGAATAGGGAGATCCACAGTTCTGGCCCTGTAAAGCACCCGGCTAGAAATTAGGCTAGAAAAACCATTTTCTAATATGCGGGGTCCAGCTCTCTAAAAAGAGAAGCGTTACAGGTAAAACCTCGTTTCTTCGGACACGAGGCCCGGGTACCATCCAATTCGGCCTAGAAAAGACACTTTGAATGGATCCGGTCTGTCTGGCTTGCCCCAGTATAGGATATTCCCTTTGGAGCTCAGCACGGGACATCTTTACACGTCCATCACCTAAGACACTGGCGTAAAAACTGAGGTATCCCTGGAAGGGGAGGGATTATATAGGGGGTTGAACTTCCTGATAGGGTGTGCCAGTGTCCAATCACCAGTGATACCTATATAACCCATCAGTAATTACTGTGGCTCTGTGTCCCGGGATGTTCGAGAAAAAAATGACATTTTTGTTGCAGGGGATGCCTGAAATCTGACTTGTATCTTAGGCAGACTTCTGGGAAAATTTGGTGAGCCAATCAAACAAGCAGGAAATTTATGTTTCTGGGGAGTGGTCAGTACACACTCTGTGTACAGAACAACTCCAGGTAGCCATATTGCATTTACAGAAAATTACAGTGGCTGCAGATTGAAAAGGAAAGGTCATTTTTAATAACATTCAATTACAATATGACTTGTGTCGCAATTATATGCGCTATATTTTTTCTTTTATTTGCTATTTTTTTTTCCCCACGAAAGTGGAGTTTTAACCACTTCAGCCCTGGAAGATTTGGCTGCTCAATGACCAGGCCATTTTTTGCGATACAGCACTGCATCGATTTAACTGACAATTGTGCGGTCGTGCGACGTTGTACCCAAACAAAATTGACGTCCTTTTTTTTTTTTTTTTTTTTTTTTCCCCATAAATAGAGCTTTCTTTTGGTGGTATTTGATCACCTCTACGGTTTTTATTTTTTGTGCTATAAACAAAAAAAGAGCAACAATTTTGAAAAAAACACAATATTTTGTACTTTTTGCTGTAATAAATATCCCCAATTTTTTTTTTTTTTTAAAAAAGCAAATTTTTTTTCTCAGTTTAGGCCGATATGTATTCTTTTACATATTTTTGGTAATAAAAATCGCAAAAAGCATATGGTTTGCGCAAAAATTATAGCGTCTACAAAATAAGGGATAGATTTATGACATTTTTATTATTATTTTTTATCTTTTCTTACTAGTAATGGCGGCGATCAGCGATTTAATTTAATCTTTTTTTTTTTTTTTTTTTTTTATCGAGACCGCGACATTATGGCGGACACATCGGACACTTTTGACACATTTTTGGATCGATTGACAATTATACAGCGATCAGTGCTATAAAAATGCACTGATTACTGTATAAATGTCACTGGCAGGGAAGGGGTTAACACTAGGGGGCGATCAAGGAGTTAACTGTGTTCCCTGTGTGTGTTCTAACTGTGGGGGTTGGGAATGACTATAGGAGATGAGAGATCGTGGTTCCCAGCTCGTAGGAACTCACAATCTCTCTCTCCTTACAGAACTGGGACTGTTCTGTCCCTGTTCTGCCTCTCGTGCACCTGCGTTCGCTCGTGGCCAGCGGTCATTACGACCACCAGTCACGGGCATCGGCACCTCCGCTGTGCAGCGGGTGCACACGCCTGCTATTCCGCTTAAAGGGCCTGACGTACAGCTACGATGGTTTGCAGTGGTAATCGCGTCCCCAAGCTGGCCAATTTTCCCCATAGACTCCAATGTTAAGTCCAAATTTGTTCCCTGGGGATTTACCGGTAGCCCTTTCACAGTACCGGTGCTCCCGGGCCATGTATCACAGAAACACTAAACTTCAGGGTTCGGTAGAGGGCATCTAGTGGTACCTCCAAACTGAGCTTTATGCCCGGTACCCCAATTGGAAGGTTCCGGTTACCGGAAAACGTCATTTTGAACCGGTATAGCTCAGGTCCGGTACACCGTATAAAACTCAGGGTGGCCTCGTTAGATTTCCCCAAGGGTTCCCTACAAAATGACACCCCCCCCCGTTTGATTTTGGGGGGGATATTCGATTCTTAACACCCCTGGTCATGAAGGGGGGGTACATTTTTCCAAAGCTTAAGTGGTTAACAACCCTCTTGTTTTCCCTGGACCTACAATCTCAGCAGTTTAGATGGTGGACGGACAAGGGATTATATCAGATAGGCCAATTTATTGATCGCAAGGGCATACGCCCTTTCTCATACTTTGATCTGCTTTTAGAGATGCCACCCTCCTGAAAGGTGGTTTTTTTTTTTTTTTTTTCACCTACAACAAATTTTATGTTTTCTACGTTCTCTCCAAAAATGAAGTGATGACCTTACAATGCAAATGGTGTTTGAGAAGAGATGTTTACACTGCAACGAAGGGTGCATTTCGTTGCTGTACAGACTGTTAGTTGACCTGTTTTCCAAATTGCCCTATCAGTTAGCGTGGGAAAAAAGATCGTAATATGGACCCTGAAGGAGTGGATTGGCAAACCTGGAATGCCCGTATTCATAAGGGTATAATGAACATAGGTTTGGTTGAGGTGGGCTTTAGAGTTTATACTGTAGATGGTATTTAGTACCAGATTCAAAAATGTTTCCAGGCTCTTCATCCTCATGCTTTCGGGGTTGTGGCCAGGTGGGGATGTTCCTTCATATCTTATAGACGTGCCCTAAGGTTAGACGTTACTGGGGACATGCAGGCCCGCTGTTAGAAATCGCGGGGCCCGCGTACAGCCTACCTGACAGACCCCCCCACTCTCTGAAAATATCAAAATGATATTTTTTGCTAAAAATACACTAAAATCATTCGCAGACATAAACCCTACTTACAAAATTCCTGCTAAAGCTAAAAGATAACAATGTATTGAGTTAATAAATAAAGTTCTGTGTGTGAATTACATATTTACTGGCTGCTTCCTCCGCTCTCCATCCTAAAACATCCTCCTGTGTGCCCGCAGCAGCCGACAGAAGGGAGAGGAGGGAAGCCGGCAAGGCTGCGGTGAATGGGGTGGGGCACACGGAGAGGCCCGGCACCAGAAGGAAGGGGCACCTGGACAGGAGAGGGTGATCGATGTGGCATTTATAGGAACCAATCCTCTGCCAGCGGGCAGGAAGGGAGGAGGAGTTGCTTCAGGGGGAACTACAGGGGATCTGTTCCAGTAAATGCCACACAATCGCCCCCCCCCCCCATTCAGGTTCCCCTTCCTTCTGCTTCTCATCTGCCTGGGCCCTCCTGTTAAACTGATGGGGCTCAGGCCCTGTACAGAAGGATTGGTGGTACCCCCTTCTCGGCGGCCCTGGTGACATGTTCACTTTTTGATATATTCACTTACCCTGGTTATTATTGTTGGGGACGCTCTGCTGATGAACATGCCAGATATACGCAGACCCTAATTTGTTTTGACGTTTTTGGCGGTCAAGATAGCCATTGCAACAGCTTGGAAAAGCCCGGTAGTCAACTGAGGAGAAATGAAGAAAGCCGGTAACCGGCTTCTGTTACAGGAACATTGGTCCCACACAGTGCCTATCAGTGATGTTAATCAGTGCCCACCAGTGCTGCCAATTAGTGACACCCATCAGTGCCCATCAGTGCCTCTTCATCAGTGTCACCTATTAGTGCTGCCTGTCAGTGCCGCCTCATTAGTGTCAATCAGTGGCATCCATCAGTGCAACCTCATCAGTGTCCATCAGTGCAGCCTCATCAGTGCCACCTATCAGTGCTGTCTCATCAGTGCCTATCAGTGCAGCCTCATTAGTGCACATCAATGAAGGAGAAAAATTACCTGTTTGCAACATTTTAGAACAAACTATAAATACCGTATTTATCGGCGTATAACACGCACCCCAAGTTTAGGAGGGAATTTTAAGGAAAAAATGTTTTAAGGAAAAAAACTTACATTTAAATGCCCATTAATGCAGCCTTGCACAGTGTCCATCTGCATGCTTGTCCAGTGTCATTTGCAGCCTTGGTGTCATTTGCAGCCTTGGTGTCATTTGCAGCCTTGGTGTCATTTGCAGCCTTGGTGTCATTTGCAGCCTTAACAGTGTCCATTTGCAGCCTTGCAGCTTTGTCTGTGTCCATTTGCAGCCTTGCCCAGGCTGCAGTTAAAAACTGCAGTGACTTGTCAGTGTCACTGCAGTTTGAAAATGGCGCCGAAATACATAGCCGTGACTTTTGACGGCTCTCTGCCACTTTTGGCTCCACTCGTAGTCCCGCCCAGGATGGGCGTGACTGTGAGCGGAGCGAGCGCCGCCCATATACGGATAGCCGAGTGTACTCGGCTAGGTTCGGCTTGCTCCGCTCACAGTCACGCCCAGTCCCTGTGCCCATCATAGGGCGGGACTGGGCGTGACCGTGAGCGGAGCTAGCCGAACCTAGCCGAGTATACTCGGCTATCTGTATATGGGCGGCGCTCGCTCCGCTCAGTCACGTCAATCCCGGGCGCGACTACAAGTGGAGCCGAAAGTGGCCGAGAGCCATCGCAAGTCACGGCTATGTATTTCGGCACCGGCGGCGCCATTTTTAAACTCGGCTATCTGTATATCGGCAGCCGGCGATCGCTCCGCTCACGGTCAGCGGGGGATCGCAGGGGATCGGCGTATAACACGCGCCCGCGTTTTTCCCCTGATTTTAAGGGGAAAAAAGTGTGTGTTATACGCCGATAAATACGGTATTTTATTTTCCAAAATTTACAGTCCTTTTTTTTGTTTGTTTAGCAAAAAATGAAAAACCCAGCGGTGGTTAAATACCACCAAAAGAAAGCTCTATTTGTGTGAATGAAATTATAAAAAATTTCATTTGGGTACATTGTTCAAAGTGTGAGAGGGCTGGAAGCTGAATAATGGCCTGGGCAGGAAGGGGGTTTAAGTGACCAGTAAGCAAGTGGTTAATGGCAGTTCGCAATGTGGTTGGTAGGGGGCTTCTGAATGTACAGGACTCATCTCTTTTATCTTTACTTCCCCTTACTACTTTTTTTTTTTTTTTTTTTTATCGTCTCCTTCTTTTTCATTTTTTTCTATATATATATATATATATATATATATATATATATATATATATATATATATATATATATATATATATATATATATATATATATATATATATATATATATATATATATATATATATATATATATATTTTTTTTTTTTTTTTTACCAACAATGCTGCATATTGTGTAGCTTAATTGATACATCTGTTTGATTGCTGACTATCCTCACTTTAGGCATATCTGTTATTAGTAATTTTTGGTAAGCGGCTGCTCTATCTGGGGCCAAGATTTCTTTATATTTCTAGTATTCTCATGTCCATGTCTCCATTTCTGAAAGTGATATTTTGCTCCTTAAAAAGATACCGCACTTCATCCAGGGTCCATACCTCTCAACAGTCCCGGATTGGGTGGCACTTTCCCGCATTTTCACCTTTCTCCCGCAGTCCCGGTGTACAGGGGCTTTATCACGCATTACTCCATCTATTTATTATATGCTAACAGTTGAGTGGGACCTGCCGCAGTGTGAACATCCAGGACAGCCAGGGATTGGCAGGCAAGCCAGCGTGGGTACGGCCGCAGTGAGAGAGTATAGTTGTCAAATCCAACCTCTGATGTCGGATAGACGAGGGGCCGATATGCATTTCAGGTGTTCCTACACAGCCTACACAGAACTTTATATAACTCAAAACTGAGTCTGTATACAGATTTAAATCTTGTTGCTCCAACACTTACCAGTCCATTCTTTCAAAATAGCCCTGCTAGCGGGAAAGAGGGACATCCAGCCAAGTACATATAGACAAGTGCAGTGCTAATATAAACTCATACAATATTTCATTAAATCAAACAAGACAAAAGAAAGTTAAGGTAAACGTAAAAGTGTCCAATAAGCCCACAGGAAAGGGAGAAAATCATCACAAATATTAATCCACAATACAAGACCAATATTCATGAAAGGATGTAGTACGCTTATGCTTGTCGAAGTGCCCTTCCCATAGACCTAACCAGAAAAGGTGCAAGTTGTGAAATGTGTCACCACAGTGTTCCTCCGCTGCATGCCATATTACCCCCTCCCGCTGACTACCTCCCGACCCTTTTAAGGATTCTAAAATCCAGGAGGTGGAGGTGGGCATTTGGGTCATGGGACCGCTGGAATTGGCTGTCACAGCGGTCACATGACTGGAAAGCTCCTGATCGCTAGTATGCATCGGGAGATATCCAGTACCCGCCAGCTACTGCACTGGGAGCATGGTAAGTTGTTTTAACAGGGCCGCACCTGCCAAGTGACCACATATGTGAGTGGCCGTTGTCAAGGGGCTGAGCATGCTTATCAAAACAATTTGCCCCTCTAAATGTAGAGAAGTCAAATAGAGCTTAACATGAAGGAGCTCTTGTCCCAAGATGCAGTGTCCGTCCCCCTCAGGTCTATAGGTCACCCTCCGATTTGTAGTTATACTAGTAAAAAGCAAAAGCTATGGCTACCACACAGCGTAAATGCCATCCAACTGAAAATGATTAAAATGTATCAAAATACTCACATAAATTAAAAGCGAACAGCATGTATAGTAATACATCTGGTCCTGGGAATAATGCAGGCCACGTCGGGATTCTGATTACAGACATTGACTCCGCCCTGCGCGTTTCATCATACAGGACGTCTTCCATGATGCCTTCCAGGATAACTAACTTATACTCTAGAGCTATTCTCCATCTAACAGGGGCATATGCAGGAATTAGAAATAGTCGATGCAACTTATCCAGCATGTTCTCCCCTCTCGTAGCACACTTCACAAACTGATAGAGTCCCGGAGAGTACGCACCTTAAGTTAGCTTGATTAAAATACCCTGCTACAAAAAGGACCCCATCAGGATAAGCATGGGCACATTGGAGAACTTCACTTGCTAATGCCCAATTAAGTAGGCGGAGGCTGCAGTCATGAGAATTTAGCATTAGGGCAGCACTCCAAGAAGCAAGCACAACTTTTTCTGGGTACCCCAAAAGGGAGACCAGGTGCTTACAATAGGACTACATTTCCTTCCTGTCTGTTCCTATGCAGAAGGCCAATAGCCCATATGTGCACAGTACACTCCAGTGACGTCACACCTGTTTAACTGTACTCAGAGTCCCTTACATGGTGCAGCACTTCCAACGCGGAGCCTGTATCCCATCCTCCAGTTCAGCTCTTATGTCACCTCACTCTCGGTGAGTCTTTTCAGTGTTTTTCAATTTTAGTAGATGGACGGGAGATGAGGAAAACCTCAGAGGATTGTCTCACTTTGTCTCCAGACTGTAAAGTAGAAGATGAGGACATCACACAGTATAGTCCAGGAGAAAACCCGACTACCTCAATTGTCCATCCAGCACCACATAGTGTTAAACCTGGACTTCTCAGATTCTTTACTAATGAGGGTTCTCTTTTATACTCTTTCTCCTGTGACATACAGGCTTATACACAGGGGCTTCATGATGCCAGGCCAGTCCTGGGTAGGGTCGGGACATGGGGTGTGCAGTAGGGGCGGCTGCCATGGATGCAATGATTTACTGTGGGGATGGGGGGCCTTCATTTTGTTACAAGGCTGGGCAGTTTGGCATCTTTGCCCTGGGAGCTGGATGACCTGGTCCCAGCACGGTTCCTGGGTATGGAGCACCAGTCTTTAGGAAGGAGGTCACGATAAGAGACCCTCCTCGCTACCAGAGCGGACCGTCATCCCTGCCAAGGCACACTATGCCCCCCTTGGTTGGCAGCTTTAGCACCAACTTTGCTGGTTATAACGGCAAGATGACTTCTTACTTTGCAGCATTCACTACTTGTTGACCCTTGGTAGTGTTCCTCCTATGATATAAGCCCACTTCTTTTGTATGCATCCTTTTTAGGAACTTCAGACCAGGCCTAGTGAAACTTTTGGAACATATCCTGACGCGTCTTACAGTTACAAGAGTATGACAGATCCATACACAGATCTACCAGTTTGTATTTCTTAGATAGGAGATTCCCTTCAATAAGGTCCATGATCTGACTTCTGGTACCCCCACTGGGCGCCCCTAAACCACTTCAAAGCCGCAACATATACACTATATTGCCAAAAGTATTGGGATGCCGGCCTTTACATGCACATGAACTTTAATGTGCACAGGAACTTGACTGGCCTGCACAGAGTCCTGACCCCAACCCGATAGAACACCTTTGGGATGAATTAGAGCGGAGACTGCGAGCCAGGCCTTCTTGTCCAACATCAGTGCCTGACCTCACAAATGCGCTTCTGGAAGAATGGTAAACATTCCCATAGACAGAGCAGTTCTTCACCTGCCATTCACGTCCCTAAAATGACTCCCAGTAGTAAAGCATAGCTCAGGAAATGAAAGATGAAACACCACGGCCTTGTATCCATCTCAAAAAAAATACTCATCATTGCTCTGGTTTCCAGCCATTTCAGTTTTGACCAATTTGCACATACTGAATATGGGGACCAGCTTTCACATATTGGCTCGACTCCATGCCAAACCATACTATGCAGCAGCTGATATACCATATGCTGTCTACTTGAGTCTACCGAATCGGCAGCGCTTTTAGCAGTTCTTCCAGTGCAGACCAACGTCTACCCGCTTCTCCGTCACAGCTCCCCGCTCAGCCTCCGCCTTCCAGCTCAGCTCTCGCAACTCTTCCACTGCTCAGATCAAGCCAGGTGAGCCACTTCCTGGCACACGCTCCTCTCTCCTCCTTTCAGTCACACACACTGCCAGCTGTCCAGCCACACAAACACATGTATATTACTTCTGACCCCTGCACTATATACTGTATAAATCCTGTATAATAATATACTGCATGTTGTACATTACATACTCCCGACCCCTGCACTATATACTCTGTTGTCAATTACATACTCCTGACACCTGCACTACATACTCCATTTTGTACGTTACTAAATCCTGATACTATATAGTCCTATCTGCTGTATCTTATACAATATATTGTACATTACATAGTCCTGACTTCTGCTCTCTACCCACTGCTATATATAAACATAATATGTATTCTCTTTTGTTACACCCATTTTCTACCAGCTGGACATTTTGTATCTGATGATTTGATTGGAGCACAGACTTTTACATGTTGATAATAATGTGATAACATCCTCACATTTTGGAACCTTAAACAGAAAGTGATAATGAGTGAGAAGGTAATAACCCAATGATGGTGGTCTTCAAGATCAGTCCAGTCTTCATCTTGGTTGTTCTCCCCCCATCCTCACTCTCTGACCTCTGGTGGGGCTCAGCCCCGCTGTTATTCATGACTAAATCATGGACTAAATAAGGAAGTGCAGGACTTCTTGTGTTGGGAAGATGGCAATGAGTAATAGAGGGGGGTGGGGATACTCGTCATATAATCACCTCATCACTGTCACTCCTATAAAAGACAGTTCTCGTTGTTTCCTCACTCTCTGACTAAGGTCCATGAATAAAGAAATGAACTGGTAGGAGATCAGAGGACCCATTTACTAGTTACCTTGAAGGGGAATTGTCAGATCCTCAGAGACAAAGCTGCCTGATGTGGGCGGAGTCCTGGTTTAGGGGAACCAATCTGCTCATGTCTAGTAATAACCTTTTTATTTCTATTTTAGTAGATGGACGGGAGATGAGGAAAACCTCAGAGGATTGTCTCACTTTGTCTCCAGACTGTAAAGTAGAAGATGAGGACATCACACAGTATAGTCCAGGAGAAAACCCGGCTACCTCAAATGTCCATCCGGTACCACACAGTGTAGATGGACCATCGTATTCCTCTTATCCTGAGGAACCTCAGACTGTGAGGGACGGTGCCGTCCTTCCAACAGAGAAGAGGTTTTCCTGTACGGAGTGCGGGAAGTGTTTCTGTTCTAAATCCAAACTTAATAAGCATAAAAGAACTCACACAGGTGAAAGGCCATATTCCTGTCCTGAGTGCGGGAAGTGTTTCCGTTTTAAATCTGATCTTAATATCCATAAAAGAACTCACACAGGGGAGAAGCCGTATTCCTGTCCTGAGTGTGGAAAATGTTTTTCATACAAGTCTCATCTTTGTAAACATCAGAGATTGCACACAAGTGAGAAGCCATATTCCTGTCCTGAGTGCGGGAAGTGTTTCCATTTTAAATCTGATCTTAATGTCCATAAAAGAACTCACACAGGGGAGAAGCCGTATTCCTGTCCTGAGTGTGGAAAATGTTTTTCATACAAGTCTCATCTTTGTAGACATCAGAGATTGCACACAAGTGAGAAGCCGTATTCCTGTCCTGGGTGCAGAAAATTCTTTACAGAGAAATCAGAACTTGTCACTCATCAGAGATTGCACATGGGGGAAAAACCATATCACTGTTCTGAGTGCGGGAAATGCTTTGTACAAAAATCCGCACTTGTCATACATCAGAGATCTCATACGGGAGAGAAGCCTTTTTTCTGCCCTGAGTGTGGAAAATGTTTTTCAGATAAGTACAGTCTTTATAACCATCAGAGATTGCACACAGGTGAGAAGCCGTATTCCTGTCCTGAGTGCGGGAAATGTTTTTCTAATAAGTCAAATCTTTACAGCCATCAGAAATTGCACACGGGTGAGAAGGCATATTCCTGTTCTGAGTGTGGGAAATGCTTTGCTCAAAAAGCAGACCTTGTCATACATCAGAGATCTCACACAGGGGAGAAGCCGTATTCCTGTCCTGTGTGTGGGAAATGTTTTTCATGGAAAGCCTCTTTTTACATACATCAGAGACGGCACAAAGGTGAGAAGCCATATTCTTGTTCTGAGTGTGGAAAATGTTTTTCAGAGAAGTCCTCTTTATCCACACATCAGAGAGTGCACACAGGTGAGAAGCTGCATTCCTGTTCTGAGTGTGGGAAATGTTTTGTGCGTAAATCATACCTTGTTAGACATCAGAGGTCTCACACTGGGGAAAAGCCGTTTTCCTGTCCTGAGTGCGGAAAATGTTTTACAGAAAAGTCCAGTCTTTACATTCATCAGAGATTGCACACGGGAGAGAAACCACATTCCTGTCGTGAGTGTGGAAAATGTTTTTCACAGCAGTCCACTCTTATCGCACATCAGAGATTGCACACGGGGGAGAAGCCATATTCCTGTCCTGAGTGTGCGAAATGTTTTTCAATGAAGTTCCATCTTGTCATACATCAAAAGTCCCATGCGGGGGAAAAGCCATATTCCTGTCCTGAGTGTGGGAAATGTTTTTCAGTGAAGGCCAGTCTTTCCAGACATCAGAGAATGCACACGGGGGAGAAGCCGTATTCCTGTCCTGAGTGCAGGAAATGTTTTTCACAGAAGTCCGATCTTACCCGACATCAGAGATCTCACACGGGGGAGAAGCCACTTTCCTGTCCTGAGTGAGGGAAATGTTCCTCATTAAAATCGTATCTTTCTGTATATCAGGGATCCCACACAACCCTTGAGGTGTATTAGTGCCTTGAGTGTGGGAAATGTCTTCTATATGAATGTTGCTGGACATCACAGATCTCATGTGGGGAAGAAGCACACCCTAAAATATACCTCAGATATACTCCATGGCTGATCTTCATCATGTAAGAAACAGTTCATAAGGAGATCCGAGATCACCAAAAACATAGATGAAGTGTTGTACTGTGTTTGCCATTGAAGAAATTGTAGAAAAATAAAAATTTGGTTTTAACCTTTCATTGGCTGAGTACATTTTGTGGTGTAAGCTTTCACAAACACTTAGAGGTCTATTTAAAATAAAAAAAAAAAAAAAAAAATTCAAAGAATGTGACAAAGATTCACACAGCCATGGCTAATATTGGTCATTTTTGATTGCATATAGTGATTTCCTATGATCATCAGCTCCATCTAGTGGTAATAATGCACAACTACAGTATTAATACCACATTATTGCCACAAAATGGAGCTGTCAATCGTAGGAAATTACTGTGCTCATCTAAATACATCTAGAATTTGTCACTGATGGGCAAATGCTGATCACATTTATCCAACTTTTTTTTTTTTTTTTTTTTATAAATGGACCCCCTACTTTTCTTCATTAAGTATTGTTTTGTACAAATAACTGCAATCATACTCATGCACTTATTAGTGCAGTAGACATTTGAAGAATACAAGTTATTTATCCCGACAGTGTTAAACCAATCATCGATTTAAAAGAGAAAATATTGAATTTGGCCAGGTGACCCCCTGACGTGCCACATTTGGCATGTAATTTTTTTGGGGGGAAGCTGGTACCCTCTTTTCAGAGGGTTCCAGCTCCCACTTCCTCCCGGCGCACCGTGGCACCAGAAGGGAGATCACCTCTTCCCCCCTCCCTCTCGGCAATCATCTGGGACACGTCTCAGGTCCCAGACGATTGCCCGGCCAGTCACAGCACGCGGCGCAGCTCGTGCATGTGCAGTGGGTACCTGGCTGTGAAGCCACAGACGCCCACAGTTACAATGCTGGCGCCGCAGAGAGGAGGGGAAGATGAGCGGGGCTTCGTACGCCTGCATTGTTGGGCCCTGGGACAGGTGAGTGTCAGATTATTAAAAGTCAGCAGCTGCAGTATTTGTAGCTGCTGACTTTTATTTTATTTTTTTTTAAGCAGAACTCCGCTTTATCATAGGAATTGGTGCCATCTAATGGCCAAGTGTGGTATTTTCCATTTTATATCAATAGAAAATATTCAACCAGCACAGCAAATAGCTTAATAACATTCACCCCCCCCCCCCATTCACAGAGAAGGAATGTACATGCATTTTCACCAGGTGAATTGATGTGCAATTTTTTTATGAATAGACCCCTAAATGTCAGGAGAGGTTTATATAAAGATGGGAAGTATGTAGCAGATAAATGAATAGATCTCCTAGCAGTGTTATTACCAGGCTGCAGCTAGGGGGAGCTCTAATGTTTAGTGTGACCACAGCAGAGTGATCCCATCTAGCTCACATTAACCCTTTCACTGCCAGAGCTGGCTGTGTATTTTTGCTCTCATGTTAAAATGCAGATTTTGGGCCTGAAGATTAGATAAAACCCCCAAACATATATTTTCTGACAGCAGAGGCCCTGGAGAATAAAATAGTGGCAATTGTTAAGGTGTTCCTCGTACACAAATGTCACCTTACTATCTGGGTTTATTTTCTAATTTTTTCCATTTTCTATGGTGTGAGCTTTTCTACAATACTTTGTTATAATATAATGTAACATGTTGTGTATTGTGTGCCTCCACATTCCAGACAAGTCATTTTCCTGACCAATTGGATTTCTACCTTTATCATTGCCTGATTTTATGACTGCAATCTTGTTAAAAGTAAAATTATGATCAAACATTTATTCAACAACAAAACAAATTGTGCGTGTTGGTGCAATGAGCACACTCTTCACTATACAAAAAAGCATCCCTCATCACCGCCACACCAGTTACAGCGTTCCTGATCACCGCCACACCAGTTACAGCGTTCCTGATCACCGCCACACCAGTTACAGCGTTCCTGATCACCGCCACACCAGTTACAGCGTTCCTGATCACCGCCACACCAGTTACAGCATCCCTGATCACCGCCACACAAGTTACAGCATCCCTGATCATTTCTGATCACTGCCACACCAGTTACAGCATTCCTGATCACCGCCACACCAGTTACAGCATTCCTGATCACCGCCACACCAGTTACAGTGTCCCTGATCACCGCCACACCAGTTACAGTGTCCCTGATTACCACCATACTAGTTACAGCATCCCTGATCACTGCCACACAAGTTACAGCGTCCCTGATCATTTCTGATCACTGCCACACCAGTTACAGCATTCCTGATCACTGCCACACCAGTTACAGCGTTCCTGATCACCGCCACACCAGTTACAGCGTTCCTGATCACCGCCACACCAGTTACAGTGTCCCTGATCACCACCACACCAGTTACAGTGTCCCTGATTACCACCATACTAGTTACAGCATCCCTGATCACTGCCACACAAGTTACTGCATCACTGATCATTTCTGATCACCGCCACACCAGTTACAGCATTCCTGATCACCGCCACACCAGTTACAGCATTCCTGATCACCGCCACACCAGTTACAGCGTTCCTGATCACCGCCACACCAGTTACAGTGTCCCTGATCACCGCCACACCAGTTACAGTGTCCCTGATCACCGCCACACCAGTTACAGTGTCCCTGATTACCACCATACTAGTTACAGCATCCCTGATCACTGCCACACAAGTTACAGCATCCCTGATCATTTCTGATCACTGCCACACCAGTTACAGCATCCCTGATCACCGCCACACCAGTTACAGTGTCCCTGATTACCACCATACTAGTTACAGCATCCCTGATCACCGCCACACCAGTTACAGTGTCCCTGATTACCACCATACTAGTTACAGCATCCCTGATCACTGCCACACCAGTTACAGCATCAATGATCACCGCCACACCAGTTACAGCATTCCTGATCACCATCACACTAGTTACAGTATCCCTGAGCACCACCACACTAGTTACAGCAGGGGTGTCAAACTCAGTTTCATTAGGGGTTCGCATGAGCATTATGGCTGCCCTCAAAGAGCCAGTTGTATCTGTAAAACTATGTATCTATTCTTTATCATATTAAATAATTGCCTCTGCATTCTATTATTACTATGTGCTGTGCACAGAGTGCAGAGCTTAAGGGTTCACTGTGCTACATATAGAGTGCAGGGTTTAGGGATGTGCTACCTACAGAGTGCAGAGTTTAGGGGTGCACTAGGTACAGAGTGCAGGGTTGAGGAGTGCGCTACATACAGAGTGTGGGGTTTATCGGTGCACTACGTACAGAGAGCAGGGTTGAGGAGTGCGCTACATACAGAGTGTGGGGTTTAGGGGTGCGCTACATACAGAGTGTGGGGTTTAGGGGTGCACTACGTACAGAGTGCAGGGTTGAGGGGTGCGATACATACAGAGTGTGGGGTTTAGGGGTGCACTACGTACAGAGTGCAGGGTTGAGGAGTGCGCTACATACAGAGTGTGGGGTTTAGGGGTGCACTACGTACAGAGTGCAGGGTTGAGGAGTGCGCTACATACAGAGGTTAAGGTATAGGTCGCCTTGCAGGGAGATAATTTGTCGACATCTGTCCCCACCATTAGTACAGTAAAGCCACGAGCCATCAAGAGCAAAGCTGTCCTAAACACAGAAGGCTTATGTGTTTACAAGTGACAGCAAGGAGCGGCGGGTGAAGGCTGAAAAAAATCCCTGGGGGCAAAGGCCACATTAAATGGTCTGGCGGGTGGGATTTGACCTGCGGGCCACGTGTTTGACATACAATATGTGTGTTGCAGTGTCCTTGATCACTGCCACACCAATTATAGTGTCTCTGATCACCACCACACCAGTTACAATGTCCCTGATCACTGCCACATCAGTTACAAAGTTCCTGATCACCGCCATACCAGTTACACAGTTCCTGATCACCGCCACACCAGTTATATTGTCCATAATCACTGCCACCCACTCACAGTGTCATTAATCACTGCCAGACCAGTCACAATGTCAATAATCACCACCAGACCAGTCATATTGTCCCTGATCACCGCTACACCGGTTACCATGTCCCTGATCACCGCCACACCAGTTAAATTGGCCATAATCACTGCCACCCACTCACAGTGTCGCTAGTCACGGCCACACCACTCACAATGTCCATGATCACTGCCACACCAGTTATATTGTCCCTGTTCACCGCCTCTCCAGTTACAGTGTCCCTGAACACTGCCACACCAGTCTCAGTGTTTCTGATAACCGTCACACCAGTTACAGTGGTCCTGTTTCCCACTACACCAGTCCAAGTGTCCCTGATTACCACCAGACCAGTCATATTGTCCCTGATCAACACCACAACAGTTACAATGTCCCTTATCACTGCCACACCAGTTATTTTGTCCCTAATCACTACCACCCACTCACATTGTCAATAATAACCACCACACCACAATGTCCGTGATCATCACTAGACCAGTCATTGTGTCCCTGTTCACCACCTCATCAGTTACAATGTCTCTGAACACTGCCAGAGCAGTCCCAGTGTCCCTGATCACCACCATACCAGTCAGATTGTCCCTGATCAACGTCACACCACCTAAAGTGTCCCTGATCACCTCCACACCAGTCATATTTTCCCTGGTCACTGCCACACCAGTTACAGTGTCCCCGATCACTGCCACAATATACATATTGTCCCTGATCACTGCCACACCAGTTAGTGTCCCTGATCACTGCCACACCAGTAATGCCGCGTACACACGGTCGGACTTTTCGTCTACAAAAGTCCGACAGCCTGTCCGACAGACTTCCGGCGGACTTTCGGCGGACTTGCAGCAGACTTTCTAACGAACGGACTTGCCTACACACGACCACACAAAAGTCCGACGGATTCGTACGTGATGACGTACACCGGACTAAAATAAGGAAGTTCATAGCCAGTAGCCAATAGCTGCCCTAGCATGGGTTTTTGTCCGTCGGACTAGCACACAGACGAGCGGATTTCGGGGTCCGTCGTAGTTACGACGTAAAGATTTGAAGCATGTTTCAAATCTAAAGTCCGTCGGATTTGAGGCTGAAAAAGTCTGCTGAAAGTCCGGAGAAGCCCACACACGATCGGATTACCAGCCAGCTTTAGTCCGTCGGCGTCCGTTGGACTTTTGTAGACGAAAAGTCCGACCGTGTGTACGCGGCATTACAGTGTCCCCGATCACTGCCACAACATACATATTGTCCCTAATTACTGCTACACCAGTTACAGTGTCTCTGATCACTGGTACACCAGTCATATTGTCCCTGATCACCACCACACCAGGTTCGGTGTCTCTGATCACTGCTAGACCAGTCCAAGTGTCACCAGACCAGTGTTTGCTAGAAACAGTGTTTCTTATCATGGCCACACAAGCCCCAGTGTCACCAAAGCGGTGTAAGCCAGAAACAGGGTTCCTGATTGCCGCTACACAAGTTTCCCTGTCACCAGACCAGTGCAGCCAGCAACAGTGTTCCTGATCACAGTGTTTCCTATGCCTTCCGAAAAATATACAATATAATTCTGCGCTGCCCTAAAGAAAAAAACAGCAGCTAACACGGCCAATAAGATATATGCCAAGTAAAAAGAAAACAAAATGAGTGTAGCGCTAAAAAGGTTTTTAAAATGTCCAATGTCAGAGTAAACCAACAGTTCCAAATATGGAATATGGGAGGAAATCATTCATATATATTAATCCCAATGATAGGAAGTCCTCAGAAGGTGTATGACTTCAAACAAGGAGCACATCAATAGGTGTATGACATCTAAAGTGAAGACAGACACACCACCACCGACAATGAAGAGGCTTACCAGATTGAATGGACCCAAAGGGGCATACGCCGAGTTGGGTCAGACAAAGCTTGGGTGGTTAGTGGCTGTAGATGGCCCGGAGGGGTGATGTTTATGGGATGAACCATAGGTTGATGTATCCCTCAGAACAATGTTAGGAACCAAGTAGTGGTGATGACAAGTAGGAAAAAAGGAGGAAAGGCCACATAGTGTAAATCCGTAAACAAATATGGAATTTATTAAAATGAAGAAATACACTCACATGTAGATCCCTTAAAAAACAGCGCTGTAAAGAAGTGGCGGCAGTGGGGTCCTACGTACGTAGTTCAATCTGGTAAGCCTCTTCATTGTCGGTGGTGGTGTGTCTGTCTTCACTATAGATGTCATACACCTATTGATGTGCTCCTTGTTTGAAGTCATACACCTTCTGAGGACTTCCTATCATTGGGATTAATATATATGGATGATTTCCTTCCATATTGCATATTTGGAACTGTTGGTTTACTCTGACGTTGGACATTTTAAAAACCTTTTTAGTGCTACACTCATTTTGTTTTCTTTCCTATGCCTTCCGCCTCTACTGACCCTAGTCTGTTTATTGACCACGTTTCTGCCTGCTTCCTGGACCGATACTTTTGCCTGTTTGCTGATCGTGTCTCTGCCTGCGGCCTGAACTGACCCAACTGCATAGTTGCCGACATTGTTAAAAAATTTATAGGGACACTTTTTGCCTGTAGGCGGAGTACTTATTATAATTGGGGTGGGGGCATTTGTTTGTAGGCGTGGCATAGCGGGGAAATAAAAATGTGGTGCGCCAAGCATGGCCGTGGTTTAGGCAAAATATTGGGTGTGGTTTAAAGGGGGCATGGCTCAAAGTGAGTGTGATTAGAGTCTGAGATAAAGGAGGGATGGAGGGAGTAAGAGGGAGGGGGGGAGAGAGAGAGAGAGAGAGAGAGAGAGAAAGAAAGAAAGCGATGGGGAGGGAGGGAAGGAGAGAGAAGGAAAGAAAGAGGGATGGAGGGGCAGCAGGCCCAGATCCTACACCACAATAGAAATGTGTATTCCAGAAAGTTTAACAATCAGCAGATAAAGATACTCCAAACACCTGGTGTTAGCGCTTCAATAATCCCAACACCATGGTTGTTATGGTGTCAGGGTGATTGAAGCGCATTATTTCTATTATTACATTGTAATATACAATTAAATCATTCAACTCACCATAATGCAGAATCAGTGGGAGATCTGAGTGTGTCACCTGCCATATCGCCTGCCAGCAGATGCCATTGGGTGCCCCAAGCGGTGTCCCTCCTTACATCAGGTGCCCCCAGCAGAGTCCGTCCTTACATCAGGTGCCCCCAGCAGAGTCCCTCCTTACATCAGTGTCCCCGGCAGCGGAGCCCCTCCTTACATCAGTGTCCCCAGCAGTGGAGCCCCTCCTTACATCAGTGTCCCGATCAGCGGAGCCCCTCCTTACATCTGGTGTTCACATCAACGGAGCCCCTTCTTACATCTGGTGTCCCCAGCAGCGGGCCCCTCCTTACATCAGTGCCCCTATCAGAGGAGCGCCTCCTTACATCTGTGTCCCCATCAGAGGAGCCCCTCCTTACATCAGTGTCCCCATTAGCAAAGCCCCTGCTTACATCAGTATCCCCATGAGAGGAGTCCCTCCTTACATCAGTGTCCCCATTAGAGGAGCCCTTCCTTATATCAGGGTCTGTCCCCTCTCATCGGACACGGGGCGGAGGGTTGGCGGCAGCTACAGTTAGTTCCCGGCTTTCTCCGTGTGTTCAGTGTAGAGGGGAGGGACCTCCGATCCGTGCAACCAATCGGCTTCAGTGTACAAGAGAATTGTCTACTTGTACACTGAAGAGAGAAGACGATTGGCTGCCCCTCCCCTCTCCACTGCACACACAAGGTAATCGTCCTCGCGGCGGCGGCGGCCATCTTTTTTGTAGCCCGCCGGACGTTTTTGCCAAAAACATTCCCCATTTCCCGGGACAAAGGCAAAATCCCGGGAATTTAATCGGGACGATCTCCGATCGGGATGAGGGTCCCAAAATCGGGACTGTTGGCAAGTATGCAACTGCTTTATGTAACGCGAGTCCCAGCCATCCCCTGCAGACACCTGCTCTCCTGGAACCACAGGAACTCTTGTTCCTCCTTTCTTAAAGGGGTTGTAAAGGTATACATTTTTTCACCTTAATGCATTCTATGCATTAAGGTGAAAAAACTTTTGATAATACCGCCGCCCCCAGCCCCCCCGTTTTACTTACATGACACCTCAAAAACTCGCCTGCGCGTTCCCGACCTCCATTCAGCCGATCAGCCTGGTCGCTGATTGGCTATAGTGGATGGATTGAAAGCAGCGCAGCCATTGGCTCGCGCTGCTGTCAATCACATCCAATGATGCGGCGCGCCAGGGGGCGGGGCCGAGTGATACAGCGAGCGGCTATAGCCGCCGGCTGTATCACGGGAGCGCGCCCGCAATAACTATCCACCATGCGAGGGAGCTCGCATTAAGGTGGCTAGTTATTGCGGGGAGGAGCCGAGACAGCCGCCGAGGGACCCCAGAAAAGTAGGTTCGGGGCCACTCTGTGCAGAACGAGCTGCACAGTGAAGGTAAGTATAACATGTTTGTTATTTTTAAAGAAAAAAAAAAATACCTTTACAACCCCTTTAAGCCTTCTGTACATCCTGGTCAGTGAACATGGCATTCTTGCGGGCGGCCACATACCAGTGGGTTAGGCTTGGTTTGCTGCAAATCTATCCCCACCATAATACCATAGAAACCTAACAGGCCTTAATACAGCCATCTTTGTCCAAAGCTCTAAAATGCCCCACGTCTTCTCCAACTTCAGTTTCTTATCCAGAGTCAAATCCCGATATGCCTGGTCCTAGGGGATGCAGAGACAGAAAGGAATGAAGAGGATATGGATGCAGTACTGGAGGAAGGTGCGGAGGGTTTCTCTCCCCCACATTGTCAAAAATGGTTAAGTAGAGTCCCTCAAAATTATATACCAGAATTTCTGAGTCAAAGAATAAAAAGAGAGATATGAGGTCCACCAGGAAATCCATACTAAACCCTTAATCTGAGCATGTAGCCTGCCTGCCCAGGAAAAGGGGGTGAGCATGCAATCGTATTTAGCAGTGATAGTAATAGGAAATGTGTGGAGTGGAGATGGCCCATCTATAAGGATATACAGTACATACACACACAGCACAAGGCCGTGTTCACACTACGAGATGTTTTTCGGGGCTGCAGTTCCTCTGAGCTCCACAAGGTGGTGATCTCACCTCTACCCAGACAGGAAGTCTCTATGGAATACAGGGAGGAAGTGATGTCAGGTACAAACAGGAAGTGATGTCAGGTATAAATAGGAACTTCTGGGTGAAAGGTGATTCAGGAAGATGTAGAGTGGAGACGTTGCTGGAAGTGGTGGCAGAGGAGGTAATTATTATTATAATAAAAAAGTGTTTATATAGCGCTGACAGTTTGTGCACTGCATGAGGGCAGACAGTACAGTTACAATACAATTTAATACAGGAGGAAGAGGGCTCTACTAGTTAGAGCTTACAATCTAAGAGGTAATAAGATCTTATTTTCTATTTACACCCAGTAACCCCCCGTCATGTCCGTCCTCTTCCTCCATAGTCACTGTGATGTCTTTTATCTCCAGCAGATGATGATACACACATATATAGTGTGGAAACCTAGATTAACCCCTTCAGGGTCAGAACATTTCCCCACTTATGGGGCCGGAACATTCTCTTCATTTTGGAGATAAATTCTAGTCATATGATCCTCTAAACCAGGCATCACTAAATGGCGGGCTGGATCCGGACCGAGCCACTATCCCACCAGGACCCGCTATTGAATCATTTAGGAGCCGCTTCTGTTCCTCTGCCGCTGTCGTTCCCTGCATGTCGGGAGGCACCATGGTAATATCCCAGGTGCGGGAGGCACAGCTGTGCATTGGGGGGCGGGTAATCAACTGAGTGCTGGTATTAAGCGGACTTCGGGAGATACGGCTCTGCATTGGACGGGAACGAGAGCTGCTGGCTGCTTTTCATATTAACCAGCAAGTGATTGGTGGCTAGGATGCAGGGCGGTCTTAGCCACCAATCACTTGCTGGTTAATATGAAAAGCAGCCAGCAGCTCTCGTTCCCGTCCAATGCAGAGCCGTATCTCCCGAAGTCCGCTTAATACCAGCACTCAGTTGATTACCCGCCCCCCAATGCAGAGCTGTGCCTCCCGCACCCGGGATATTACAATGGTGCCTCTCGATCTCTGCTTGATCTAAGGTAGTAGAGTGAAGGGTAAGGCTGAGCTCTGGCGTGTTCGCAAGCTGCACGCGCCGAGCCCGCCAGGAAGTCGGCAATGCGCTAATCACAGGCAATGAGACATTTCCCGATCTCTGCAGCCGTGCATCGGGAAATGTCTCACTGCTTGTGATTAGCGCAGTGCTGACTTCCTGGTGGGCTCTGCACGTGGGCTGTGCGAACACGCCGGAGCTCATCCTTAGTGAAGGGCAGGGGAGACTACAGGAGGCGGGTGATGTGAGAGGAGGCAGTGCTGGAGGGGGGGAGGCTGGCTGGATATTCAGAGGGCAGAGAAAACTACTGTGGGGGGTAAAGGGGGAGGCTGGGGGTTAGTACTGTGGGATGGGGGGGTTGCTGTAAAGGTAGGGAGGGTTGTGATTTGAGAGGGGGCAGTGCTGTAGGGGAGTGAAGAGGGCAAAGCAGATTACTGTGGGGGGATTTGTGAGGTTAGGGGGCAGTGCTGTGGGGAGGAGTAATGTGAAGGGGACAGTGCTGTGGGGGTAAGGGGGTTGATGATGTGGGGGGGGTCATGGGGGCAGGTGATGTAATGGCGCTGTGGGGGGTTGGGCAGGTCATATGTAGGGAGGCAGATGATGTGAAGGGGCAGAGCATACGTGTGTGTGTGTGTGTGTGTGTGTGTGTGTGTGTGTGTGTGTGTGTGTGTGTGTGTGTGTGTGTGTGTGTGTGTGTGTGTGTGGGGTGATTTGTGATGTGAAGGATTCTTCGCACAAACGTGCGATTCGGACCTCCTGCTGGCAGAAAATTTGGATGATTGGATCTCCGTAAAATGTATTCAGTACCCCTGCTCTAAACAAACAGCACTGACAATTAATAGACAAAACAATGACCATCCTGACCATACGTGGCCTACAATGAGCAATCATTACACTATGCAGCCAACACAATGATAGACTGCAGGGGTCAGGAGTATGTACCACTACCTCCACAGGAGCCATTGGTGATCAGGCATATTTGCCTCACTCACAACATGCACAGCCAGGCACACTGCATTTTCAAAATTCTTCCACTGGCTTAAGAATCAGTCTAAGGATTGTCTAGGGGTTTATTTTTGTGTTTTTTTTTTTTATTGAACTGGAACTTGGATAGGAATCGGAGCATGGGATACCCTAAATTGTAGAACTGTTAGGTTTGTGGCTGCTCTGTACAAACTGCAAGCTGTATTGCACAACTTTAGGCTGCAATGTACTTTCTTCTGGTCATTTTAGCACAAATCCTGGCTGTCTTGCATGGCTCGTAAGATGAATCGCCCCACGGTCGCTTCTGCCCTGTGTAGCAGGATCAAGTAATCACTCAGTCACAGAATAGTGGAGCCTCCTGAAGCTCTTGTCCTCCTAGCTCTTATCCAGACTCTGACCCAGGCTCTCTCTCTCTGGTAGGGTTCCCAGCTAAGCCTAGCTGGGACTGTGATGTATTCCATAAACAAGGAGCCCTGAGGTTTCTCCTCTGTCTCTACCCCAGGGGCAAAGCCCTCCAGCAGGCTGGTCCCAGGAACTCTGCCCCTAGTCCTCAGAATACTTCCCAGATAGCAAGAATAACTTGCCACAAATTTGTGGCAGTGTTGAATTGTAAGTCTGTTAACTTGCTGCATGTTTTTAAGTTGCACACTTGCAGAGCACTTAAAGCACAAGTTCTAGTTGACACTTTTCCAATTTGTAGCAAAGTTGCAGTGGTGAGTCTACACCAAGACCTCTGCAAGTCTATAGCAAGAAAATTCAGCCACAGTGACCCCTGTGGTGGGATGACTATTGCACAACGTAACTGAACCAGAATTTGCAGCAGACCTGCAGAATGTTTGAAAAGAATGTTGATCTGGAGTCATGCAATGCAGACTTGCTGCAATTGTGCATCATCTTGTAAAGCCTGGCAAGTCTGGCAATAGCTTAGCAAGTCGTTTTCAAACTTGCAGCTCAATTGCTTGCTATCTTGGTTATAGGCTCTCCAACCACCTACCGGACACACCTCTCCAGGGATTGGGCAGAGACCCATTAATATTTAGGCTGCTTGTTCTGCTCTCTCTCCCGCTATGCTTCTAGAAACTTCCAAAAGACAGGGGGAAGTAGCAGAACAGCAGTCTGTGAGACACTGAGCAGCCCCAAGCAATCACCCCCTGCTCCTCTGCTTATAGAAGAGCTAACTAAATATACCTAGCAGCCTACTCTTAACTAGGAGGGTGCTACATGTATGTAGCACAGAACCCCTTACATTGCTGGTTAGTAGGAAGAAAACATTCCCCAGCCTGCCATGAAGAATATGTTCCATCATTGGTGTCAGAGGGAGGAAATACTGAGGGTTCTAAGTAAAGTAGAAGAGCTGTGAGGGGTAATAATTGATGGATTCTAGGGACCCCTTTCAGGGTAGTGGGGCTTAATAGTTCTGTGGGGGTAGTGAAGACGAAGGATTCTGATGGGTAGTGGGGATGAAGGGCTATGAGGGGACAGTGTAGCTGAAGGACTCTGGGCCCTTGATACGGTTGGTGGGCAGCTCAGCTTTGAAGGAAGAGGAGGGTGTAGGGTTCAGGAGGACTCTAAGGTAGGGAGGGGGGCTCTTGATCTATGATGGTCCTCCCACCTGCACCTTCTTACAGAACCCCTGCCATGAATAGACGGAAGCCTTCACCTTCTTCCAAGAAACCAAGTGGAATGAAGGGGCAGTCCTTCACTACCTGACGGACACTCATTCTTAGAGGAGGCCTGTTTGAATGCCTTTACCTAACAGGTGGTCAGGGATTAGTGCTGTGCATCTAGGGAAGGCAGTCCAATACCTTTCCATGACACAGACTCTGGCAGTGCCCGGTGCTGCAATTTAGAACCCCAGGAGACCACTGCCACTCTGTACAATGTCCTGGATACTACAGTATACTTGGCAATAAAGAGAACAAACCCCTCCCTCCTGTCCTCCTCCTACTCACACTGGGCTGCCATTGGAAGGAAGAGAACAGACTCCTCCCCCACAGCTCTCTACTCCATCAAAAGCATCCTCCTATCCAATCCAATCCCTTCTCTTACTGCAGAGAGTGACAATGACATCCCTCCTGTCAGTCAGCAGGCTTGGAGCTTTGTTCTGGTAATTAACCTGGTTAGCCAAACAAATCCAATCAAAAGTCAGCTAGTTCTTTTTTCCTGGACATCGTGATGACCCGACATTGTCCTCACAGCACTGCCTCCAAGCAAACAAGTCAAAGGAAGAATCGTATTTATCATTCCGTGTCTGCAGATCTAAAACTACTCAAAACCAGTTCAGAGACCAAACAAACCCCACAGAGAAAATCGAATTTCTGATTTCATGGGTTCATAAAATGTAACAAACACTAAACAGTCCAGACTAAATGAGTTCCCATGGGGGCAGGAGTTCTTAAATGTACAACAACCCTTCTATTACCTCCCTCACATCCACATTCTATTATTGTGTTACCAATACCATCCAAATAATTCTTACTTTCAGTTCCCAAAGCTATCCGTCTATGAGGAGACCTGTATAGATCAAATGACGGCACCAATGAGGATGGAGGAGGACCGGAGTCACATGACTGAGAAGATACTAAATCTCACCCTGGAGATCATCTACCTGCTGACCGGAGAGGTGAGGAGGATTCTGGGAGGTCACATGACATTGCTCTTATCTCTATTAATAAAACACAGACCTGCGGGTAATGGATATATTTTCTAGAGTTCTTTCTGTCCCTGTGCCATGGACCCCGTGCATTTGCCTGTTGGGTATACTTGATGAGGAACAATGGCCAAAATATATCAGGATTTTATTAAGGGAAACACTATTTTTGGCTTGAAAGGCTGTTGCCCTTAAGTGGAATCAATCTGCTCCTCCATCCACCCGTCAATGGATCCAGATGGTGAACCAGATACTGCCTTATGAAAAAATTATTTTTGAACTTGGGGGATGTCCCAAAAAGTACGACAAGGTTTGGGATGTCTGGTACTCCTCCACTCTCACTACTACTCATATGTAAGGGGAGTTTTATTTGTTATTGCTTTCTGTGTACATAAGAGATTATTTTTGTGCACTAGCTGTAGCATTGCTATACATTCAGACTGGTTGTATTGGGTCAAGGAGAGATTTGCCACTATAATTATAGTGAAACTGCGCTAATGGTTGATGTTGTGATAAACGAGCCTATCACAAAAGATTATAAATATATATATCCGAATTTGAGTCCAACACACCACAAGTGTAAAAACTATATATAAATAAATACAAAATAGTCCATAAGTTGCAAAACATCAATGTACTCTTGAGTTATCTTCAAACCGCCACCATGAATCCATGCACCACCACCACCACATAAAGTGCGTGCTTACCGGAAGGCAAGCTGTTATCAGCCTGCGGCTAATACCCAGCCAGGGCCTTTGTCCAGGGAGTGTGTACCACCAACTTGGAACAACTTGATTGATAGGATGGATTAGAACAGCAAAAACGTCCAGGGAACTCGATCACTCAGTGGTCAGTGGTATGGTGAGCTCACCATAGTGTAAATCGTTTCATACAAAGAATTTATTAAATCTTGAACGTTTCACTTAAAGAAGTAGAAAATAAAATGTCACAGTTTGTTAAAAGCCAGCCGGCTTGCGCACACCCATCCTCTCAGTTAAACAGCACGATGACGTCAGCACGCCACTCCTCCCAATGTGCGTTTCGTCACACACTGACGTCTTCCTGGGGCACGGTTGTCCCTTTGTTAAGACTGGAAGCTTAACTATATGCAACTGTAACTCTTTACCTATTACATCTACGTGTACCAAACTTTACACCTTTTTTCTGTTATGCCCATGTTAAGCATGATGTAAGTCATACTGATTTGTCTTTTGCATCTTTGTTAAAAAAAAAATAACCTGCAAATCCTGTTTACATTGTGATCAGCTTTGATTGGACACAGCTGATCAGGTGGTAAAAGCCTCCCGGGATTGGCTCTTTACCACAATCGGTGATCAGCTGCATCCAAAGGACATAGTGATCACAGATCACTGCTACTGGACGCCACAGGGGGCGCGGAGGCAGCGAGAGCATGGGAGGACATCATATGACGGCCTCCCGGCAAAGTGCAGCCATGCTGTAGCCGTCATTCGGCTATAGCATGGTCGCTAAGGGGTTAATAAAAAAACAGACCTGACCAGAGAGGTGAGTGGGATTCTGGGATTCTAACATGATATTCCAATTGGTTCCTCAATACAGAGATTTACACTTCTGAAGTCAGGTGATCATATGACCATCACAGTGCCTCCATGTGACTCCCTAAAACCTGAGAGACACAACATGCAGAAGATTCTAGAAGTCACCAAGAAGATGATGGAGCTGCTGACAGGAGAGGTGAGCGGTGCTGGGAATTCTGGGACATTATCCAGTAACAGACAAGGGATGTGTCTGGATGGTGACTGTATCATTGTGTGTGTCAGGTTCCTATAAGGTGTCAGGATGTCACTGTCTATTTCTCCATGGAGGAGTGGGAGTATTTAGAAGGACACAAGGATCTCTACAAGGACGTCATGATGGACAATCAGCCGCCCCTCACATCACCGGGTAAGAGGAGACTTTATTGTAATGGAGAGAGCAGTACGGAGGGTCCACCTAGATCCCCCATCATCTGATAAACACATAGAAACAATGTATTCAGTCAGTGTGTGTGTTTCCTACAGATGGATCCAGTAATGGGAACCCACCAGAGAGATGTCCCCCTCCTCTGTATTCCCAGGATTCCACACAGGAAGGTCACACCATCCCTCACCATCATCAGGTAGATGAGGAACAATCACTGATGGTATCATTAGGATCTGTACATTATCTACATTGTTACAACTGATGTCATTTTTATTCTATATTCAGAGTGGAAACCTGAGAGATTCTGAAGTTGAGGTTAAAAAAGAGATAAAAGAGGAGGATGGAGTGATGGAGGAATCTGTAATATTAAGAGGACACAAAGATCTGTACCAGGACACCATGGTGGAGTCATCCAGCTACAAAAACCCACCAGAGAGATGTCCCCATCCTCTGTATTCCCGGGATTCCACACAGGAAGGTCACACCGTCCCTCACCATCATCAGGTAGATGAGGAAAAATCTCTTATAGTATTATTAGGATCTGTACATTATCTGCATTGTTACTATTGATGTCATTTTTATTATATATTCAGAGTGGAAACCTGAGAGATTCTAAAGTTGAGGTTAAAGTAGAGCAAGAAGAGAGGTATGTGAGGGATGATCAGCAGTCTATGGAGGAGGATGGAATAACGGGGACATTTATAGAGGAGGACACTCCTACAGAGATCAGCACAGGTGGGTCTTTACACTAAATACATTCCTCCACCCATACTGCTCACTGATTGGTCCAGAGTAGGGCAAGGACTGGGTGATATCAGCCTGTAATACCCTGGTCACTTTCCTGAGCTGTGTTCCCCGTCTTGTATTTCTGTATTTCTCTCGGATAATCTTCCTTCTCTGTGCTGCAGACACAATTTATGTATCTAGACTGGATTTATGGAGATTCTGGGGTTCAGCTGGCAGCAAAATGTGGATTTCTTTATCATACATCATGGGACATAGAGTTAGGCTAATATTCATTACCTACTGGGTTATACTTCACCTCCAGGTGAATGGACACTGGTAGACCAAAGGTCTTTAGACAGGAAGTGATCCGCTAAATAACCCCTCCCATACAGGAAGTACTTCAGTTTTTTACCAGGGTCTGCAAGGTGGATGGGCATTTTTGTATACGCTCTCTCGAGCTCCAGGTCTTTAAGTCCCAACATGGTTCTAAAATGAATCAAGGGATTGACCGATCATATCCATTTGAAACAAGCGTATATGCTAAGATAGATGGTACCCGAGCCTTGCAAAGAAGACGCAAGGATCCTGCAAGGTTTTGCTTTTAATGCGACCTCTGGGCGCTGGGCCCTGCGTAGTGGAATCCTGGACACCACAGAGCTAAGACATTCCTGCAGGGTGCTGTACAGGTGCAAGGAAGTGGACCCTAAAACATGAAAAGGGTACCCAGTCCTTGAAGGTCCTCAAGTGACGGAACCCACCGTGATGGGTGAAGATTGGACTCTTAGTTTCTAAGGTTGCCCTACGCCTAGATGAGTAAGTGAAATCCCCCCCCTTATTTACTTATTGTGGGGTGCCCCATGTGTGTAACAATCTGTCAATAAAGCGAAGGCTGGAACCTGTGTAGCGGTGACCGCAGGGGGGTGTTTTTGGGCTGACTGTTGGAGGGAATAAGCTTTCTTGTGGCTTTTGCTTACTTATCTTTTGTGGATGGTCTGCGTGCGAAAATTTGCGTGCACGAAAATTCGTTTAACCACCTCAATACAGGGCACTTACACCCCCTTCCTGCCCAAGCCATTTTCCAGCTTTCAGTGCTCTCACACTTTGAATGACAATCGCGTGGTCGTGCTACACTGTACCCATGTGAATTTTTATCATTTTCTTCACACAAATAAAGCTTTCTTTTGATGGTATTTAATCACTTCTGGGTTGTTTTTTTCTTTTTTCTTCTTTTCTTTTTTCCAAAAAAAAAAAAAAAAAAAGACCGAAAATTTTGAAAAAATAAAACGTTTTTCTTAGTTTCTGTCAGTAAATTTAGTAAATAAGTAATTTATCTCCTTCACTGATGAGGCGGCACTGATGGGCACTGATTAGCTGGCACTGATGAGGAGGCACGAATATGCCGCACTTATGGGCACTGATGGGTGGCACTGGTGGACACAGGCGGCACTGTTGGGCACAGATAGGGGGCACTGATGGGCATTGATGGGCAGCAGTAATGGGCGGTACTGATGGCCAGCGCTGACTGGCATCACTAATGGCCACTGATTGCTGGCACTTGTGGGCACTGATTTATATGGATAGATGGTGCAGCGCTAATCCTGTATGAAAAACCTCTGGTGGTTTAAAAATAGGTCATAATGTATATCACTACAGTGTATATAAATAAATAATAATCTGGAAAACCAGTGGCGTATTCCTACAAGTGGTGTATCTCACTGAACTACATAAATTAATAAAAATGTTAGTGTAAACAAAATAGCATGTGTATTAAAAATTTAGATCACCATATCAATAACTGGTTCAACATAAGTGACAAAAAACCAATTTTAAATAAAGTGCAGCGTGATTTGTACTATATAATTAGCAATCCAAAAGTGACAATGTGCATTTTGCAAACACTGTGCAAAATATAAATGACTACACCACACATTGGCTTGCGGTGTTAAACGACAAACTTCATATAAAGTGCAAATGTGCAAAAAAAAAGGACCAAAAACCTCCAAAATATATGGTCATAAAATATAAGTGAATGTCCAAAAAAGTTATAATGCATAAAAAAGAAATATCACACAGAAAAAACGTCCTTATTCATAATGAAATCTGTGACAGTAAAGTGCTGGCATGCGCATGTGGCAGTTGGAGTGCCTGGTGACTCAAATCTCATGCAGCTTCGTGTGCAAACACTACAGTGGGTAGTGGCCCCTTACCTTAAAGTAATGGGGCAACAGCATATGACCAAACAGGTTCTTTATCTCTTCCACCTAGGGGCTCCTGCGCATTCCTCACCGTCCTGGGGTAAGGTTCCCTCAGATATGATGCAGGAAGGTATTTATAAATAAAGTAGAGTAGAAAAGAACCCAATAGTGTAATTCCGTTTTCATAGGTAACTTGTTGTTTATTAGGCAAAGAAACAGGTACTCACATTAGCAATTGAGTAATACAATGTTTGTATCCGACGAGCGGCGAGCTCGTAACCTTCTCTCAGTATATCCAGCCTATCCCGTCCCTACGCGTGACGTCACACCACACGTGACTTCTTCTGTCAGTAAATGATGAGGCGGCACTGATGGGCACTGATTAGCTGGCACTGATGAGGAGGCACGAATATGCCGCACTTATGGGCACTGATGGGTGGCACTGGTGGACACAGGCGGCACTGTTGGGCACAGATAGGGGGCACTGATGGGCAGCAGTAATGGGCGGCACTGATGGCTAGCACTGACTGGCATCACTAATGGCCACTGATTGCTGGCACTTGTGGGCACTGATTGCTGACACTTGTGGGCACTGATGGGCACTCATTACTGGCACTGGTGGGCACTTAATTGTAATCAGGGCACTGATGATCAGTGCCCTGATTACATCCCTAGATGTCCTCTGTGAGGAGATGCCGCTGATTGGCACTCCTCTCCTCACTCTCTGTTAGTGTGAGGCGAGGAGCGCCGATTACCGGCATCTCCGTGTTTACATGTGACCGTCTGTGTTTGGACACAGTCGATCACATGGTTAAAGAGCCGTGGCTTTTTGCACAGATCAGGGTTCGCGCCGTGTCCTAGCAACACGGCCGCGATCACCACACTGCGGGCCAGAGCAGTCGTTCTGGGAAGCCGTCATATGACGTCCACCCAGAACGAGAGCCACACCGCCCAGCCGTCATTTGACGGTGGGCGGGCGGGAAGTGGTTAAGCTGAGGGTGGCTCACGTGCGGGGCTTCCAGGGGACAGCTGTGAGACACAGAGCAAGCTCTGAAAACCTTTCGCTTTCAGCAGTTCATTCCTCCTTACCTGGGACACGTGAGTCACCAGGTGTTGGTTGGCAAGCTAAAGAGCTTGATAGGATTGTTGCATAGGGGCTTGGTGAGCCCTATTAACCGCTTGCCGACCAGCCGCCGTCATTATATTGTGGCAGGTCGGCAGGATCTCGCGAACCGTCGTAGCTATACGTTGGCTCGCAGGATTGGGATAGCAGGCGCGCGTGCCGCTGCACTGCGGGGGTGCCGATGCTCATGGCCAACGGTCGCGATGACTGCTGGCCATGAGGGATCACGCGCACGTGAGGCAGAACAGGGACGTGTGTGTGTAAACACACATATCCCTGTTCTGTTCTGTGAGGAATGACAGATCGTGAGTTCCTATTAGCTAGAAACCACGATCTGTCATTTCCTCTAGTCAGTCCCCTCCCCCTTCAGTTAGAAACACACACAGGGAACAGAGTTAACCCCTTGATCGCCCACTAGTGTTTAACACCTTCCTTGCCAGTGACATTTTTACAGTAATCAGTGCATTTTTATAGCACTGATCGCTGTATAAATGACAATGGTCCCACAAATGCGTCAAAAGTGTCCGATGTGTCCACCATAATGTCACAGTGCCGATAAAAATTACAGATCGCCGCCATTACTAGTAAAAAAAAAAAAATAATAATAAAAATGCTATAAATCTATCCCCTGTTTTGTAGACGCTATAACTTTTGCGCAAACCAATAAATATACGCTTATTGCGATTTCTATTTATTTTTTTACCAAAAATATGTAGAAGAATACATATCTGCCTAAACTGAGAAAAAATGTGCTTTTTTTTAAAAAAAAAATGGGCATAATTATTATAGCAAAAAGTACAAAATATTATTATTATTTTTTTTTTTTAAATTGTTGCTATTTTCTTGTTTATAGCGCAAAAAATAAAAACCGCAGAGGTGATCAAATACCACCAAAAGAAAGCTCTATTTGTGGGGAAAAAAGGACGTCAATTTTGTTTGGGTGCAACGTCACACGATCGCGCAATTGTCAGTTAAATCGATGCAGTGCCGAATCGCAAAAAATGGCCTGGTCATTCAGCAGCCAAATCTTCTGGGGCTGAAGTGGTTAAAGGGTCTCTTCTGGGGTAAAATACTAAACCAAGGTACTCCCTTTCTGTGGCTTGCAATGTCTTCAAAAAAGAGGAGCGGGGCTAACACTACTGGAAAAGTCACACCTATGTCGTCGGTAGCTCCTGAGGAGCCTAGTCGAAACCCCAGTGTTGTATCTCCTGAGAGACCAGAGGCTTTCGGGCAATTTGAGCCGCTGCGCCTGTCTGGTATTGTGCCTACAGCCAAAGCTGCTGCTTCACCCTTTATCACCAGGGATGAACTGTCCTCAGCCCTAGTCGGGTTAGTGCACAGGATTGCTGGCATGATTGCCTCTATCCCGCAGGGTGGCAAGAAGTGTGACAGATCCCCCTCCCCTGAGCCTCCCTAATTTGGAGCAGGAATGGGTTGAGGATGGGGTAGAGCTAAATGCCAAAGATTCTGTGGAGGGCCTGGCAGATCAGTCTGCTTCTGAGGAATTTGGGCCAGAAGATGTCCAGTTGGTATCAGCCTCTCAGTCGCAGAGGCTTTTGATCCAGACTCTTACCGAGATGGTTTGTTCTGCCTTTAAGTTACCTCCCGCAGAGGTTTCTGAGCCTCCCTTGTCCTCTTTGGGATCCCTGAGGCTTCTTCAGGCAACACAGGCTTTCTCCTTACACCCTCTGTTGGAACAGGCGGTGTATGCTGATTGGGAACATCCTGACAGGATTTTTGTTCCTTCTAAGAGATTTTGCCTTTTTATTTTTCATGGAGGAAAAGTTTGTTAAGAAATGGAGCGTGCCAGCCATAGATGCCGCACTTTCTTCCTTAAACAAGAACTTAACTTGTCCGGTGGATAACGCACAGGGCTTGAAAGGCCCTGTTGACAAGAAACTGGAGTCCTTATTAAAGGCTTCCTTTTCTTTGGCCAGTTCAGCTATTCAGCCAGCTGTTGCAGCAATTGGAGTCTGCCAGTCCCTAAAGGATCAGGTCAGATGGCCTGATAGGGCTAACCAGGAGGATGATCTTGCTGGAAATAGGGCAGATATACCTCGAGCACTGTGTTTTGCTGTAGATGCCTTAAAGCATTCAATACAGCAAGTCTCCCGTCTGGCTCTCCTGTCTGTACATATGCGCAGACTTGTGTGGCTAAAGAGCTGGTCAGCCGAGCTTCCTTGTAAGAAGTTATTGGCAGGGGTCCCCTTCCATGGGGAACATTTGTTTGTTTGGTGATGATTTGGACAAATACATCCAAAAGATTTCCGGAGGAAAGAGTTATTTACTTTCTGTAAGGAGGACCATGTGTCCCTCGTTTAAAACCTCTGGGACTTCCTCAGGTATTTCAGCGACAAGGCAGTTCCACCACCAACAAGGCGCTAAAGTCTGGGTCCAGAATTCTTCTAAACCTGGCACCAAGCCCTCCTTTTGAGGAGACGCCCCCACTCTATCAGGTGGGGGGAAGGCTGCTCCAATTTGCGGACATTTGGAGAACAGTGGTGCAGGACGAGTGGGTCACCTCAACAGTGTACCGCGGTTACAAGCTGGAATTACGGCAGTTTCCTCCTCAGAGGTTTTTAAGATCCAACGTTCCTGTGGATCTGCCAATCTTGGACCCAAGATCCCTGAACCAGCATCTGTTAATCCAATCCTTCAGGATGGAGTCAGTCCACTTAGTAGTAGCCTCGCTTCAGATGGGAGAGTTTTTAGCCTCCATCGATATCAAGGACGAGTATTTACACGTACCTATCTTTCAGCCTCATCAGAGGTTCCTGCGATTTGCAGTAGAGGAACGTCATTTCCAGTTTGTGGCACTGCCCTTCGGACTTGCCAAAGCACCTCCGGTGTTTACAAAGATCCTAGCACCTGTACTGGGTCTTTTAAGAGCCATGGGGATCTTGGTGCTCGGATACTTGGACGACCTCCTGCTCAGAGATCACTCAGTACAGGCCCTGGAACACAGTATAGCCTGCACAGTGTGGTATTTAGAAAACCTGGGCTGGGTCATAAATACCGAAATGTAAGCCTTGAGACCAGCTCAGAGTCTCAAGTATCTAGATCCTGGATACAGTCCAGGCAAAGGTGTTTGTGCCACCCGTAAAGATCTGTGCCCTGAAGGATCAGGTGCGTCTAGTAAGGCTCCATTCGGCTCTGTATGAGTCTTCTGGGAAGGATGGTGTCCTCCTTTTGAGGAAGTTCCCTACGCTCAATTCCATTCCAGGCCTATAGAACAAGACATCTTGTCGGCTTGGAACAGGAGAGCACAAGCCCTGGATTACCCCATGTCCTTATCTCCCCGAGCATGCTTAAGCCTAAGCTGGTGGTTGCAGGATCGGAACCTGCAAAAGGGAAGCTCCTTCCTCCCGGTGTCTTGGAGAGTACTGACCACAGACGCCAGGTCTCTCGGGCTGGGGAGCGACCCTATAGTGATTTACAGCTCAGGGGAGATGGTCAAGGGCAGAGCAGAGCCTGCCCATCAACATCCTGGAGTTAGGGGCGGTACGTCTGGCCCTACGGTCCTAGACGGTGGAGCTTCAGGACTGCCCCATCAGGGTTTAGTCCGAAAAAGCCCCTGCAGTGGCCTATATCAACCACCAGGGTGGTACCAGGAGCGGTTCAACTCAGGAGGATGTGAACCACATATTAACCTGGGCAAAGGGACATGTTCTGGTTCTATCAGCGGTCCATATCCCGGGTGTAGAGAACTTGAAGACAGATTATCTCAGCCGCCTGCAGATCTATGCGGGGGAATGGCCCCTTACACCCGAACGTGTTTCAGGAAATCTGCCATCATTGGGGATGGCCAGAGGTCGATCTATTGGCATCCAGGTTCAACAACAAGCTACAGCAGTTTGTGTCCCGAACAAGGGATCCCTTGGCAATCGGAGCAGATGCTCTAGTAGTTCCATGGAACCAGTTCTCCCTGGTTTATGCTTTCCCCCTGATCCCTCTTCTAAATTTGTTGTACAGGATTCGGAGAGAGGGGGTTGCAGTTATTCTGGTGGCACCAGCCTGGCCCAGAAGGCCCCAGTTCCTGGAGATTGTGAGACTGACAATAGACGGGCCATGGACGCTTCTGCGCCGCCCTGATCTACGGTCTCAAGGTCCTATAGTCCACCCCAATTTACAGTCTCTAAATTTGACGGCATGGCTATTGAAGCCAGGGTGTTAAAGGATCGTGGCATCTCAGGACCAGTTGTGTCTACCCTCGTGAATGCCAGAAAAATGGTCACTAGGAAGATCTATTATAAGGTCTGGAAGACTTTTATATTGCTTGGTGTGAAGCCAGAAAATGTCATTCTCGGAAATACGTGATTGGGAGAATTATCTCTTTTCTACAGTTGGCTCTGGAAATCAAATCAGAGGTCAGATTTTTGCCTTGTTAGTATTCTCTCAAAGGCCTTTAGCCTCCCATTCACTCATCCAAACCTTTATGCAGGGGGTAACTCGCTTGCTTCCCCCCCATTAGGTTACCTATGTGTCCTTGGGACCTAAATTTGGTATTGTCTGTGTTACAGAAACAACCATTTCAGCCTATCAAAGAAATTCCATTATTCTTGCTGTCACACAAGCTAGCCTTCCTGATGGCCATCACCTCGGCTAGAAGGGTATCGGAGTTAGTGGCCCTATTCGTGCAGGGAACCATACTTTATCTTTCACCACAACAGGGTCGTGTTACGACCTGTTCAATCCTTTTTGCCAAAAGTGGTGTTGGCCTTTCATTTGAATCGGGACATTGTTTTGCCTTCTTTTCTTCTTTCAGCCTCGTTTGGCGGAAGAGAGACGACTGCACTCCTTGGATGTAGCGCGAGCAGTCAGTTTATTTGTCTAGATCTGCAGAGATCCGAGGATCAGACTCCTTTTTTTTGTTTTACCAGAAGGACCCAAGAAGGAGCAGGCAGCTTCCAAAGCTTCCATTGCCAATTGGGTCCGCCAGTTGGTCATTCAGGCCTATGGTCTGAAACGTACGGCTTCTCCCTTTAAGGTGAGAGCCTATTCTACCAGGGTTGTAGGAACCTCCTGGGCTTTTCGCCATCAGGTATCTGTGGTTCAGATTTGTAAGGCTTCTACCTGGTCTTCAGTGCATACGTTCACAAAATGTTATCAGGTGGATGCTCGAGCAGCCAAGGATTCGGCTTTCGGCCACAGTGTACTGCGGGCTGCCGTATAGGTCTGATGGCTATTGTTTTGCAGGGTGTCTGCCTCCCCCTCAAGACGTCCCAGTAGGTAATGAATATTAGCCTAACTCTGTGTCCCGTGATGTATGATAAAGAAAATAGGATTTTTTCGTCATACTTACCTGTAAAATCCATTTCTTTGAGTACATCATTGGGCACAGAGGTCCCTCCCCTCTTTTTGAGGATTAAGTGCTTGCTACAAAACTGAAGTACTTCCTGTATGGGAGGGGTTATATAGGGTATCACTTCCTGTCTAAAGAATTTTGGTCTACCAGTGTCCATTCACCTGGAGCTGAAGTAGAATATTAGCCTAACACTGTGTCCCGTGATATACTCAAAGAAAAATTTTACAAGTATGACGAAAAAATCCTATTTTTCACCAAAGAAGTTACTCGACTTAGGCACCTGGGTCTTCTGCACAATGCCTGGGTGTAGCAAGATCTCTGACAGAGCAAATTTTACCAGGGTTACCTACAGGGGCCGCTAGAAATCTATGGCTCTCTTCTTTTACCTGTTTATAGGCTGGCAGCCCAGGTACCAGTTCCAGATAACACCGACAAACGCTAGCTCAGTCTCAGGGTCTTTTTTACGTTTTTGAGGGTGCAGGACACTCCAAAACACAAGCAGGTACATGAGGATTCCTCAATTGCAGCCCTAAGTATTGCTAGAGGTGGAGGGGAGAGCCAGCTACTCTGAGACTCTGTATGAGTAGTCAAAGTCCTTGTAGCAACTTATGACATCTAATCCTCAACACAGAGGCACCCCTGGAGCTCTAGGCAAAAGTTCTAGCCAATGTTCAGTGATAGCGCCCCAACCAGCCTCCCTAAGACACTTTTAAGTGAAAGGGGTCCTCCTCCAGTTCAGCTTCCTGAAGTAGTGTGCTCCAGCAAGGATCTTTAAGTCCAGGTTCTTTCAGGCCCTCAGCCAAACACATGCTGAGGCCTGACAGCAACAGCTCTTCAGTAACACACAGGCCACCTCCCAGGACAGAAGACCCAAGACAGAGAGCTCTGAAAACCCTTCCCAAAAATGTACTGTATCTTCTCCCCAGCCACCTTCTGGGAACCCCCTCCCAAGCACTGGCTGAGGTCATATGGATGTCTATAACCAACTGGCACTTCTAATCTATTTTTGGAAGCTTCTTCCGGAGGCAAGCAAGAGGAATCAACCACCAGGCTCAGGGAAACCTGACCAGACCTAGAAAGTAGCTGAGTACAGCAAAGGCAAAAATGAAATGTATCCAGCCTAGGGCAGGGTGCTACATGTATATTGCATATTCCTGATAATATATACACCATATTACCAGAAGTATTGGGACACCTGCCTTTACACGCACATGAACTTTAATGGCATCCCAGTCTTACTCTGTTGGGTTCAACATTGAGTTGGCCCACCCTTTGCAGGTATAGCAGCTTCAACTCTTCTGGGAAGGCTGTCCACAAGGTTTAGGAGTGTGTCTATGGGAATGTTTGACCATTCTTCCAGAAGTGCATTTGTGAGGTCAGGCACTGATGTTGGACAAGAAGACCTAGCTCGCAGTCTCTGCTCAGTCCTCACCTCAACCCGATAGAACACCTTTGGGATGAATTAGAGCGCAGACTGCGAGCCAGGCCTTCTCGTCCAACATCAGTGCCTGACCTCACAAATGCGCTTCTGGAAGAATGGTCAAACATTCCCATAGACACACCCCTAAACCTTGTGGACGGCCTTCCCAGAAGAGTTGAAGCTGTTATAACTGCAAAGGGTGGGCCAACTCGATAATGAACCCTACAGACTAAGACTGGGATGCCAATAAAGTTCATGTGTGTGTAAAGGCAGGTGTCCCAATACTTGGTAATATAATGTAGTTCTAACTACAGTATAGTGCCTTGTACAATAAGTTGTCCGTTACATACTCCTGACCCCTGCACTATATACTCCATGTTGTACATTACATAATTCTAATAATATATAGTCCTAACTGTTGTATCTTATACAATATGTTGTACATTATAGTCCCGACTTCTGCTCTCTCCCCTCTACCCACTGCTATATAGAAACATAATATTTATTCTCTTTTGTTACACCCATTTTCTACAAGCTGGGCATTTTATATCTGATGATTTAATTGGAGCACAGACTTCTACATGTTCATATAAATGGGATAACATCCTCAAACTTTGGAGCCTTAAACAGAAAGTGATAATGAGGGAGGAGTCAATAATAATTAATGATGGTGACTTCAGGATCAGTCCAGTCTTCATCTTGGTTGTTCTCCCCCATCCTCACTCTCTGACCTCTGGTGGGGCTCATTTAGTTCATGACTAAATCATGGACTAAATAAGGAATTGCAGTACTTCTTGTGTTGGGAAGATGGCAATGAGTGATGGAGGGGGTGGGGACACTCGTCCTATAAGCCACTCATCACTGTAACTTCTATAAAAGACAGTTCTCGTTGTTTCCTCACTCTCTGACTAAGGTCCATGAATAAAGAAATGAACTGGTAGGAGATCAGAGGACCCATTTACTAGTTACCTTGAGGGTGGAATTGTAAGATCCTCAGAGACAAAGCTGCCTGATGTGGGCGGAGTCCTGGTTTAGGGGAACCAATCAGCTCATGTCTAGTAGTAATCTTTTTATTTCTATTTTAGTAGATGGACGGGAGATGAGGAAAACCTCAGAGGATTGTCTCACTTTGTCTCCAGACTGTAAAGTAGAAGATGAGGACATCACACAGTATAGTCCAGGAGAAAACCCGGCTACCTCAAATGTCCATCCGGTACCACACAGTGTAGATGGACCATCGTATTCCTCTTATCCTGAGGAACCTCAGACTGTGAGGGATGGTGCCGTCCTTCCAACAGAGAAGAGGTTTCCCTGTACTGAGTGCGGGAAGTGTTGCCGTTCTAAATCCGGCCTTAATGTGCATAAAAGAACTCACACAGGGAAAGTGGTGTATTCCTGTGGTGAGTGCGGCAAATGTTTTCCACATAAGTCCAGACTCTACATCCATCAGAGATCTCACACGGGGGAGAAGCCGTTTTCCTGTCCTGAATGCGGGAAATGTTTTGGACAGAAATCAAGTCTTGTCACACATCAGAGGTATCACACGGGGGAAAAGCCATATTCCTGTTCTGAGTGCAGGAAAAGTTTTGTACTAAAATCAGAACTTGTCTCACATCAGAGATCTCACACGGGTGAGAAGCCATTTTCCTGCCCTGAGTGCGGGAAATGTTTTTCAGAGAAGTCCAGTCTTTATTATCATCAGAGATCTCACACGGCGGCAAATCCATATTCTTGTCCTGAGTGTGCAAAATGTTTTCTACAAAAATCAGAGCTTGTCCAACATCAGGGGTCTCACGCAGGGAAAAGGCTGTTTTCTTGTCCTGAGTGTGGGAAATGTTTTCTATATAAGTCCAGTCTTATTATACATCAGAGATCTCACACAGGGGAGAAGCCATATTCCTGTTCTGAGTGTGGGAAATGTTTTATACAAAAATCAATACTTAGCATGCATAAGAGGTCTCACACAGGGGAAAAGCCTTATTCCTGTCCCGAGTGTGGGAAATGTTTTTCAAAAATGTTCAATCTTTCCAGGCATCAGACATTGTACAAGGGGAGAAGTCACGTTCCTGTCCTGAGTGAGAGAAATGTTACTCAGTGAAGTCCTGTCTTCATTTACATCAGGGATCCCACACAACCCTCGACCTGTATTAGTGCCTTGAGTGTGGAAAATGTCTTCTATATGAATGTTGCTGGACATTTATAGCTCTCATGTGGGGAAAAAAAACACACCCTGATATACACAGGGCTGAATTAACATAAGGGCTATTGGAGCTGCAGCTCCAGGCCCCTTCCTTAAGATAGGCCCAACCCAGTGGTGTGAGTCACTAATTCTGCATTGAAATGTAAAATGCTGGCAGCATTGATATGTCAATTGTTAGAGCATTCATCGTTGTCAAACTTCCTAAACCCTGATCCACCATCACCTCTGCTGAATTCTGCTGACATTGGGGATGTAAACATACCCTGCCTGCCACAGTCACTGAGCCTGCCATCAGCCTGTACTGCAAAGGTGAGCAGATGGATGGGGTGGCCAGAGGTAAACAGAGAAGGGATTAGAGTTTAAAAGGCAAACATGGCCAATGATGGAATTTGCATGGGGGGGGCTGGGGTGCAAAGATGAGCATAGGTATTTGGAGTAAAGCAGCGATTAGGGGATTTGGGGGTGCAGAAGTTAGCAGGGGGATTTGGACTGCACAGGTGTACTGTGAGGAGGTGGATAAAGATGCAGAGATTAGCAGAGGCAGGGAAGGGTCCATATTGCATGTGGTATTTAGGGGAAAACTTGTCCGGACACATAAATACCACATGCAATCTGCTTTTGTGAATTGAGCCCAGTGTGTAAAAAAAAAAAAAAAAAGAGAAAATAAAAATATAGAGAAAATAACTTTTTACATACTGTCACCAGAGAAAGTGTAGTGTTCACTATAGTGACATTGTACTGCTGTGGTGGTGACCATGTACAAAGGCTGACTGCTCTGATATCATTGTATGTCGGTGTCGCCATCCATTGTCTCTGATTACCACCAAAGCAGTACAATATCACCAGACCATTTCTGCCAGTCAATATCCGTAATCACTATCACACCCAAGGCTGGATCATGCAGATGTGACAGAGCCCGCACGTTCTCACGCATTGCGTGCAAGGCAGCCCCTCCCTCTCTTGCCGCAATGTGGCTCCGCCCACAGTTCGCTATGCGCACCACATTAATACCCTACTAAAACTACCCAAAGGCGCTCTCTCTCTCTCTCTCTCTCTCTCTCTCTCTCTCTCTCTCTCTCTCTCTCTCTCTCTCTCTCTCTCTCTCTCCCTTCCTCTCACACTTATCCCCCCTTTTTCTCACCCCCTCTCTCTCACTTTCACCCTTCCTTTCACCCCTCTATCTCTTGCCCCTCTCTCTTGCCCTCACTCTCTCTCCAGAACCCCCTCTCTTGCTCTTATCCCCCCTCTCTCATCCTTTTTTCTCTCACTCTCCACCTTTCTCTCTCACCCCTCTTACCCTTCCTCTCTCTTGTCCACTCTCTCTATCTCTAACCCCCACCCCCTCTCTCTCCCCTGCCCCCCCACTCTCACCCCCTTTCTATCATACCCCCTCTCTCTCATCCTTCCTCTTTTCTCACCCCCTCTCTCTTTCACCCCCCCACCCCCTCTCTATCACTCTCTAACCCTCTCTCGCTCATCCCCCTTCTCTCTCACTCATCCTTTCTAATACTCTCACCCCCCCTCCCTTTTTCTCTCTCATTCCCCTCTCTTACCCTACCTCTCTCTCTCTCCCCCATCTCTCTCTCTCTCTCTCCCCCATCTCTCTCTCCCCCATCTCTCTCTCTCACACCCTCTCTCTCTCTCTCTCTTACCTCTCTCCCTCTCTCTCTCCCCTCTCTCTCTCACCCCCACCCTCTCTATTTATTTTAATTTGTTTAGATATTTTCTTTTTTTTTTTTTTATTAAATGGAAAGACGTATTTAAATAAAATGAAGTATTTTACTGTTTTTTGGCTGAGTACATTTTGTGGTGTAAGCTTTCACAAACAGAGATCTATTATTAACATTTTTTGGACAAATGTGACATGCATTTGTCCAGCCATAATGAAACCGGCGATTGCCTTTCTTTCCCTATGATTGACAGTTCATCTCATCTACATGCAATTAATTAAACAGTATTACATATGGTTAATATAGCAAAACTACATACCATCAGCAGGGCAATAGGTGGGGAGGAAGACAATACATCACCCAAAGAGTTGCAAACAACATCCATGCCCTCAGGTGTCTCTATCAGGAACAAAGGGTCCTGCACAGTGCATCCACTTACAGGTCTCACAATCCACCTCTTAATACTTTGCTGTCATGGCACCTGGTGTCTATTTATCAAAAGTGTTGACAGTTACCCAATCCGTGATGGCTCTGTTGCACACACTTAGACCCCTTTCACACCGAGGGCATTTTGCAGGCGCTATAGCGTTAAAAATAGCGCCTGCAATCCGCCCTCAAACAGCTGCAGCATTGTCTGCAGTGTGAAAGCCCGAGGGCTTTCACACCGGAGCGCTGCGCTGGCAGGACGTCAGGAAAAGTCCTGTCAGCAGCTTCTTTGGAGCGGTGAAGGAGCGGTGTGTTTACTGCTCCTCCACCACTGCTCCCCATTGAAATCAATGGGGCAGCACTGGGATACCGCCGGCAAAACGCTGCTATTGCGGTGCATTGCGGGCGGTTTTAACCCTTTCTCGGCCGCTAGCAGGGGGTAAAAGCACCCCGCTAGCGGCCGAAATGCACCACTAATCCGACGGAAAAACGCCGCTAAAAATAGAGGTGTTTTACCGCTGACGTTGCGGGCAGCCCGGTGTGAAAGGGCTCTAAACGCTGGCCAGGTGCCCAAGGGTGCTGAAGAAACCTGCCCTCTCCATTATCCCTTATATAGAGGCAAATGACCGTGACATATCCTTTAAAAACCCTTTCGCTGCCAGGTCCGTACATAGTACTGTCATACCTCCCAATCATCCTGGATTTGCCTGGACTGTTCCAGGATTTCAAGTAAATTCCGGTGTCCCATGAATCTGGACTGAATCCCGCAGCAGAGCCCAGTGCCAGAACAAGTTCCAGAACTTGACTCCACTAATCCACCTGCCAGGTGTGCGCCGCACTGTACCTGGTATGGCTGAGACTGACAAACTCAGTGCCCAGCCAGCACAGTTCCCCTACCTCCACGCCCACCTGCCTGATCTACATCCCATATTAAATAAAGAGGAGGGAGGCTAGGTCTGCTCCACCTCCTCCACATGTCCCCCTGTGTCCGCCCACAACCCCGACGTGCAGCCAATACTGTGCCTGTGAAGGGGTTGTGTGGGGGAGAATTTTAAAGCAGTGCTCCTGTCGTCACTTCCTGAGCCTCTGGAGACCAACCAGCCTCAGGTGAGAGAACTCTCCCTTCCATCTAATCCTTCCTTCCACATGATATAGTGGTCCTTCCTTCCTGCCTTTCATGTACCATAGTGATTCTTCCTGCCTTCCATGTGCCATAGTGCTACTTCCTGCCTTCCATGTGCCATAGTAATCCTTCCCGCCTTCCATGTGCCATAGTGAAACTTCCTGCATTACATGTACCACAGTGATCCTTCCTGCTTTATATGTGCCAAAGTGATCCTTCCTGCCTTCCATGTACTATAGTGATCCTTCCATGTGCCATAGTGATCCTTCCTGCCTTCCATGTGCCATAGTGATCCTTCCTGCCTCCCATGTACAACAGTGATCCTCCTTCCATTCTTCCATGTACCACAGTGATCCCTCCTTCGTTTCTTTCATATACCATAGTGTTTCTTCCTGTCTTCCATGTACCATAGTGATCCTTTCTTCCTGCCTTCCATGTACCATAGTGATCTGTCCTTTCTTCCATATACCTTAATGATCCTTTCAATGCTACAGCCAATACTGTGCCTGTGAAGGGGTTGTGTGGGCGGGAATTTTAAAGCAGTGCTCCTGATGTCACTTTCTGAGCCTCTGGAGACCAGCCAGCCTCAGGTGAGTGAACTCTCCCTTCTCTCTTTTCCTTTGATCTAACCCTTCCTTCCACATGAATATAGTGATCCTTCCTGCCTTCCATGCATCAGATTGGTCCTTTCTTCCTGCCTTCCATGTACCATAGTGATTCTTCCTCTCTTCCATGTGCCACAGTGATCCTTCCTACCTTCCATGTGGCATAGTGATCATTCCTGCATTCCATGTGCATATTGATCCTTCCTGCCTTCCATGTGCCATAGTGATACTTCCTGCCTTCCAAATACCATAGTGATACTTCATTCCTGCTTTCCATGTGCCATAGTGATCCTTTCTGCCTTGTAATTGACCCCCCTTTGCAGAGGAGGAGTTTGCCCAGCAGTACAGCTCGGAGTTGTGCTTTACAGCCAGGAGATTGCAATGCAGACAGAGGTCGTGCAATACAGCCTGAAATTTGCACTTAGCAGCCAGAAGCCAAACAGACCTCAAGCTGTACATCTATACAGTTCTGGGGTATACCATGCTCCCCATCGCTAGTTACTGTTCCAATAAAACCCCAAAAAGAATTCCCTAGACTGATGTTTGAGCTAAAGGAAAAAAAGCTGAAAATGCTGTGTGTGTCCTGAGGGAGGAAAAAATGCCCATTTTCCATGTTGTGCCCCTGGTCTTGCAATATCGGAAGTGAAGCTTTGACGTAGCTTCCACTGGGACCTAATTATGTCACTTCTGGCGTGGCAGCCATCTTTGATTGTGTGGGACAGTACGGCCGATGGAGAAGCCAGTGTTTCCCTTTTTTAGCAATGAGTAGCTCACAAGTAACTGGAAGGAGTGATCTGGTCTTTTTTTTTTTTTTTATTCCATAAAGATTTTATTCAGTTTAAAGACATACATAAACAGAACAAGTCTGATACATACTTTTTATAACAAAATACATTTCTATAACATCAAATTGGTACTCTTTAAAGATGCTTAGGGGAGCATTCTGAGACACAGTGAACAAGAACTGAACTTGTAAAATACCAGTAGTGTGTGGGGGGCAGAGGATCTCTTTCTCATATTTTCACCTCCCCCCCCCTCCCCCTCTGGGCACCAACCAAATGAGGGGACAGATAAATGGTTCATTCTCGACCAACAAATAATGCTATATACATCGCAATAAAGCTAACCAGGTATCTAAAGGAGGGTACCCTCACGTAGGATAAATTGTGTATGTTCGTTTAGCATCTTATGGGAGAATATGCCTAGCATCAGAAAAGGACAAAAAGAATAGATAAAGAAAAGTACAGACAGATAAGAGGACTAGGGGTAAAGAGAAACGGGGTGGAAGATAAGATAAAGAGGGGAGTCTGTAGGGGGTAAGCACAAAAAATAAAAAGGGGGGGATATCAGAAGGAAACATGAGTGGACCCACGCTCGCCCCCCCCCCCAGCCCCACCCCCCGATGCCCCCTCAACCAGAGCAAAGGGCGTCTAATCACTCCGCGAAGTGTATTGACGGTATCTCTCGGTGGTAGTGAAATGTGACCAGCATGCCCAAAGCATAGAGAATTTATGAACTCTATCTTGTGCAATATGGATCAGTTCCTCCATCTCTTTAATATTTGAGATTTTTGTGAGCCATTCCCTGATCGTTGGGGCGCGGGTGGACTGCCACAGTTTGGGTATACAAAGTTTGGCTGCGTTGACCATGTGCATGGCAAGGGATTTAAAATAGTCCCTTCTGGAAAGAGAGGTATGATGTAGGAGAAATTGGGCTGGGGTAAAGTCTAGATTATATGTTGTGACGTGTGTGATGATATCGTGAACCTCCCTCCAAAATGGTTGGAGGATCTCACAACTCCACCACACATGCAGCATAGTACCTATCCCCGCACCACACCTCCAACAAGTGTTAGGGATGGCAGGAGAGAATTTGTGTAGACGCGAGGGGGTTCTATACCATCTAGTGATCACTTTATAACAATTTTCTTGGATAGCTACGTTTAGCGACCCTTTATGTGTGTAGTCATGAATAGCGTTCCAGTCTTCCGTAGTCAGTGGAGTGTTTAGGTCTCTGGCCCAAGACGCTTGTGATGGGGTCGGGGTCTCGGTAGGTGTTTCTGATATCAGGGTGTGTAGGAGAGAAATTAAGTGTCTCTGCGGTATTTTGCGTTGGCATAAGGTCTCGAATGGCGTGAGGTGTCTTGTCCATTTTGTTAAAGGGGCCTGAGTCTCCAGAAAGTGTCTGATCTGTCTATAAGTCCAAAAGGAGAAAGAGGAAGTTTTAGAAAGCGACCTCAGTTTTTCTAGGGAGATTGGTTTCCCACTGGAGAAAAACTGTTGAGCCAACACATCCTCAAAGGGCCATTCCTGTTTGAGAAAGATGTTAGATATCCCCGGTGGAAATTCTGGGTTTCCTCTAAGGGTCGTTAGAGGGCTTGGTGAAGAAGTGGAGTTGCCACTCAGCAAAGATTTCTTATGAGCTACAAGAGATGGGTAAATTAATGGGTGAGTCAGGATAGGGTGCAACCAGTTTTTGGAGGGGAGCCAAGGAAGAAGATGTAGCGGCCCATCAACAAAAGCACCTTCAAGGAATACCCATGACTTAAGGGAGGCATGGATATTCCAATCTGCGATTCTTGTGAGATGGCAAACCACGTAGTACTTATATAAATCAGGCAATCCTATCCCTCCCTTTGATTTGGACAGCGTGAGGCGTGTGTATTTGATCCGAGGAGGAGAGTTTCTCCAAAGAAAGACAGAGCAAGCCTTCCGATAGGTCGCGAAAAAGGATGTCGATAAAGAGATCGGAACTGCTTGCATTAAGTAAAGTAGGCGAGGTAAGATGATCATCTTGATCAGGGCAGAGCGACCAAACCATGAAACATTTAGTCCTGACCACTCCTTTAAAAGTTTTTGGATCTGCATAATTGCCGGATGATGGTTAATGAGATAGAGATCAGATAACCGGGCAGGAATTTGGATGCCCAGATATGTGATCACATTCCTATCCCATCTAAAGGGGAACATATCTTGGCAATGGGTCATTTCCTGGGAAGGGAGCGTGATATTTAGAGCATGGGACTTGGAATAATTAATTTTTAGGTTAGAAATTTTCCCAAATGACTGTAAGTCTTCGAGGAGGTTCGGTAGGGAGATGCGGGGCATTTTTAGGGATAGGAGAATGTCGTCGGCAAACGCTGCTACCTTATACTCCCTCTCCTTCACTGTTATCCCTTGTATGTTTGGATTATCTCTCAATCTGTTGAGGAGGGGCTCTAAAGTCAAAATATAAATTAAAGGGGAGAGGGGGCATCCCTGGCGCGTGCCGTTGCTGATAGGGAAGGCATTCGACAGGTGGCCATTAACCCTCACAGCTGCAGAGGGACTGGAGTATAGGGCCATTACATATGATAGCATACGGCTTCCCAGCCCAATAGCTAGTAGGACCTCCCGCATATAGTCCCAGGCCACCCTGTCAAATGCCTTCTCAGCGTCTAATGAAAGGAGAAATCCCTGGGTCTTAGAAGTTGTGAGCCAGTGATGTAGATTCAGCGTGCGGATGGTATTATCTCTTGCTTCTCTACCAGGGACAAATCCCACCTGGTCCAGAGAAATGAGATTGGGAATAAGGGGTGATAATCTGTTGGCCAGGATTTTTGCGTATAGTTTAATATCGACATTTAAAAGTGATATCGGTCTGTAATTTGCGACCAATTCTGGGTCCTTTCCCTCCTTAGGTATTACCGTTATGTGAGCCGCCAGCATTCCCTGTGGTCTAGTCTGGGGGTCTGAAAAAGCGTTAAAGGTCTCTAAAAGGTTGGGCGTAAGGGTATCAGCGAAGGCTTGATAGTACTGAAGAGTAAAGCCATCGGGGCCTGGGCTTTTGCCTGCTTTCGTTTGCTTCAAAGCCGTCTCCAGTTCTATCGCAGAAATGCGATTCTCAAGGTCAAGAAACTGTTGGGAGGTGATTGGTTTCGGGCTGTACTGGGAAAAGAAGTCTTTGATATGCTTAGATCGTGTTTCAGGTGTGGTTTGAGTCAAGTGGTCGGTCTGCAGGTTATAAAGGCCAGAGTAAAATTTCTCAAATTCCTTGGCTATTTCTTCATTCTTGGTCCGGAGAGTTCCCCCAGGGCCTCGGATGTGATGAATTACGGATGAGCTTTTAGAATTTTGTATCGACCGGGCCAAGAGTCGGCCACATTTGTTGCCCTGCTCATAGAAAACTCTCTGGCCAAGAATGTATCTTCTTTTGACACCTCTGTTTAATTCCTCCAACAACTGGGTACGTGCGTGTGTTAAGTTTTGGAGGGTAGATAGGGCATGCGTCAATTTGTGGGTTTTCTCTAGAGATTTAATTGTATTTAAAAGGGAATTAATAGTTTCTTGTTGTTGTCGTTTAGCTTTTGCGGCGATCTGGTCTTTTTTATCCAATAGGGAGAGGACCCTCACCACCCACTATAGATGGATGCCTTTTTTTACATTGATGGGAACCCTTGGATTGAGCATTGGAGGTAGGGTTGCCACCTCACCCCTTTCTGTTTCAATATTTTTATTAAAGTTTCAAGAATCATAGCTGCCATGGTTTGCCCACGCAGGGGCATCTTCAGACAAGCATGTGTAGAAACAGCGTATGAACATGTAATGCACAACATAACAAGAAAACTGTTACTAGGACCATAGAGGACCAAGTTAGGGTAGATATTACAGGCTATAATACTCTACTCCTTGGAGAACAGCAATCTGTATTGTTAGCCTTCATATCAAGAATGAAAGGAGAAACGGGGAAAAGGAGAAAGAAAGAGGAAACATAGAAAGAGAAGAAAGGAAACAGAAAGAAATGAGAAAAGGAGAGCGCCCCAGGAGAGGGTGAGCACCACGGACGTGGGATCCATGCAAGCAAGCTTTAAAGTCGACCATAGCTATTCGGGGGCAGGGAGGGGAAAGAATAACTTATCCACGGTTCCCAGATTTTCAAGAAATTTGCATGTGAGTCCCTCAATATACTGGACATCTGCTCATTAACCATCAGAGCGGTCATTCTGATTTTCACCACCTGGAAGGTAACAGCTGAGGTCTTCCAGGCATGGGGGATGGTCCCCTTGGCAAAAATAAAAAGGTATGAGGCCAATTTCTGCTGGGGTGCAAAGAGGCCTGGTATAGGGCAATGCAAGAGAGCCAGCCGGGCATCCTTTTGGACTGTCACATGGAATAAAGTCTACAATAGGCCAAAGACTCTGGACGAGAAGCCGATCAAACGTGGGCAGGACCACCATATATGTAGGATGTCCCCACGCTGAAAACAATTCCGAAAACATTAATCGCTGCTTCCAGGATAAACGTGGGCAAGCCTCACCGGGACCCAGTACCACCGCAGGAGCACTTTATAAGCAGCCTCGAGGGTGGCAGTGTTGAATGAACATTTTGCTTTTGTTGTCCAAGCTTTACTCCAGTCCTCCCCTCAATACTCAAGCCAAGATCTCGCTCCCATTGTGTGATATAGGAAAGGGTTGATAAAGACGATCTACCATTAAGAGAGGCGTAAAGTGACGAGATGAGACCAGGGGACCCGGGGAGTGTAGACAAGTATGCTTAAACGTCTTGCAAAAAGGTAAGGTGGAATGCTGACGAAGAGGCGTAATCCAGATAATGAAAGTACTCCTGCCTGGGGATCTCGCACGTCTGGTAAAAGAGGTAGGAAAGGAGACATCAAGTTTCCGGAAAATCAAACTGAATCCCACAGCTTCAGGCTGTGCAGCGTTAAGGGGCATAGTTTATGGGGAAGCCAGAGCAACGCTTGTAAAGAAATCGGGGCACAATTAGGTAGTTCCAAAAGCACCAACAATGGGATGACAGAGGTGGCATGTAACATGGATAGTTGAGAGATCTGAGCTGCCCAATAATACCTGACCAAGTAGTGAGCTCCCAGGCCACCCTGCAATCTATGGGTGTAAAGGGTTGATCTGGGGACTCTGGGTCGCTTATGAGCCCAGATAAACTGAAGGATTCTGTTCTGTAATAGGCGTAGAAAAAAGGAAGGAACATGTATGGGCAGGGTCCGAAAGAAATAGAGGACTTTAGGCAGGATTGTCATTTTGACAGCATGGACCTAGCCTATCCAGGAGAGAGAAGGGAATTGCCAAGGATGGAGAAGCGAGGTCAAGGAATGCAGCAGGAGGTAGTAGCCACCTCAGTCCTTTAAACCCAAACACCTATTAATTACACAGGTTCTGGGGCTAATTTAATGCTGATAAGGCACCAAGTGAGTTTAATTACCACCTTAATCAGCCACAGAACCTGTGTAATTAATATGTGTTTGGTTTTAAAGGGATGAGGTGGCAACCCTAGTTGGAGGGTCCTTGGGAGGCTCCAGGACTATATGTAGGTGGAGGAACATGTGGTTTGTATGCAGTTCTTTTTGGATTATCTGTAATCTGCTGATCTGTGGGAATTTGTCATCTGGATGAAGCAAGTAGTAGGCTCTAATGAATGGAGTATGTTTTAATATCTGTAAGATGCTGTGTTGTTTGGGTTGCTTTACTTAGTCCCTGTCTTGCTTTCAGAACATGGTTTACCAGAGTTGTACCCAAGAGCTGTAGTGAGTGTTGTATGGTCCCTGGTCTGGCTGGCATTTGTTTTGGGACTTGTCTCCCCCCCCCCCCACCCCAATCTATGGTGATTCAATCTTGGTCATTTTGAAGTACAATCATTGCTCTTGGCCATACTTCTAACTTATTGGCAGTAAGTACTTTTAGGGTCATAACAGATGGCACATGTAATTATAGTTGTGAAGGATGCAGGGTGTTTTTCACTGGTGCTTCTGATTATCTAGAATTGTTTGGATTGATCCACTTTATCCCTTCCCTGCTCTTTGGTCCCTTTTCTACGCCTCTTTGCTACCTGAGAGGACCCAACGTTTTCCCCAGACACTATGGGGGAGATTTACTAAAACTGGTGCAGACATAATCTGGTGCAGATATGCATAATAGCCAATCGGCTTCCGGGTTTTATTGTCAAAGCTTAAAGCGTTTGTAAAGGTGTTTTTTTTTTTTTTTTTAAAATAACAAACATGTTATACTTACCTTCACTGTGCAGCTCGTTCTGCACAGAGTGGCCCCGAACCTCGTCTTCTGGGGTCCCTCGGCGGCTGTTTCAGCTCCTCCCCGCAAGCATTCACCACCTTAATGCGAGCTCCCTCGCACGGTGGTGAGTGCTTGCGGGCGCGCTCCCGTGATACAGCCGGCGGCTATAGCCGCTCGCTGTATCACTCGGCCCCGCCCCCCGGCGCGCCGCATCATCGGATGTGATTGACAGCAGCGCGAGCCAATGGCTGCGCTGCTTTCAATCCATCCACTGCAGCGGCCAGGGTGAGCGGAGGAACAGATGTCGGGAACGCGAAGCTGACTTTCGAGGCGTCAGGTAAGTAAAACGGGGGGGCTGGGGGCGGCGGTTCTGTCAGAAGTTTTTTCACCTTAATGCATAGAATGCATTAAGGTGAAAAAATTTTTACCTTTACAACCCCTTTAAAGTATTTGTTAACCCACAGGGTTAACTTTACATTATCCTCTTTGTTGATTCATCTAATGTCCCCCTATGACTGTGCTTTATTAAAAATGCAGCTTTGTTTTTTCTTCTCTACCCTATACGGAGATAGGGGGTGGTTTGATTTTCTGACCTTCGTTATGTTCGTTATGTGTAAACTTTTACCTATGCATATTTTCTTTATTTGTATATTTTTGGCTTTTCGAGAACCTATGAGATTTTCTGACTGGATAACTGTGACAAGTGAACGTGATAATCTGAAGAAGGGGTGTTATACTTTATATACAGCCTTTAGTACTGTATGTGTGTTTTGAGATTATACTGATTTTGTACAATAAATTGAAAAATATATTTTTAACCCCTTAATGTCTAAGAGTAAAACAAGTTTTAATGCCTAAGCATAATTTTGCAACTTTGACATGTGTTAATAAAACCATACATATCATCACAAATACTTTGTGCGTCCATGTGGATTACACTGTGTTTTTTTTCAGGACAAATTGAGCTTTCATTTGGTGGTAAATGGTAATGGATATCTCCTGTGTGTTTTTTTTTTAATTAGTATTAGAGGTGTTGAAATTAATCGTAGCATCACTGCATCGCGATTCGACCACCCACGATGCGGCATCGATGCTACGACTTGCACAATCAATTTTCTGATGACATCACCCCCGCGCCCCTTTTATGCCCTGCCTCTGAGTCTGGACTGAACCGAAAGCAGCAGAAGGAGCCGTGAGCGTTAGCCACGCCTCTTTTCCCGCCCCCATGACGTCATCCCCAGCCGCAGGGTGTCGCCGTATTGAGCTGGCTGTTGCGAGACACGTGGGGCGAGTGACCCCCCAACTCCCGATCAGTCATGACCCGTTCTCCAGAGCCTTCCTCCTTGGCTCACCTCACACTGTGCAGTGCACAGGCTGACTCCGTCCTCTTTACAACAGGCTGCTGTGGGAGACGCCAGTCCTCCTCACAGGCTGCTGCTGCGGGCATCATCATCAGGTACTTTGGGAACCAACCACCATCTTATTGATGTATAAAGAATGGGCTGTCTCCTGTGGACAGCACACCACCATCTTATCTCTTGTGGCTTAAAGAGTGGACTGTGCACGTAAAGGAAAGCACCAAAGTCTTATAATTTGTGACCATAAAGTGGGATAAAAGGTTGGCTGTGTGGTGCTGGGAACCTACCTACCCCTGTATAGCATACTACATACATAGTCAGATGAACAGTAGTCTTTGTGCAAGGATCCAAATGTTGTGAGCTGTTATAGATCTCCTACATCACTTTAAGTAAACAGCTGCCAGCAGTGGTAGTCTTTGTGCAAGGATATGTGAGAGGAACCCATGGGAGGGTAGGTGCAGTGTCTTGTGTAGCTACAAAAATCTCTGTCCATCTCTTGTATCATGTCCGCAGTCTCTGCCCCTCTCTTGTATCATGTCCGCAGTCTCTGACCCTCTCTTGTATCATGTCCGCAGTCTCTGACCCTCTCTTGTATCATGTCCGCAGTCTCTGACCCTCTCTTGTATCATGTCCGCAGTCTCTGACCCTCTCTTGTATCATGTCCGCAGTCTCTGACCCTCTCTTGTATCATGTCCGCAGTCTCTGATCCTCGCTTGTATCATGTCCGCAGTCTCTGACCCTCTCTTGTATCATGTCTGCAGTCTCTGACCCTCTCTTGTATCATGTCCGCAGTCTCCGACCCTCTCTAGTATCATGTCCACAGTCTTTGACCCTCTCTTGTATCATGTCCGCAGTCCCTGACCCTCTCTTGTATCATGTCCGCAGTCTCTAACCCTCTCGTGTATCATGTCTGCAGTCTCTGACCCTTTCTAGTATCATGTCTGCAGTCTCTGACCCTCTCTTGTATCATGTCTGCAGTCTCTAACAATCTCCTGTAGTAGGTCTGCCATCTTTGACCATCTCTTGTATCGTGTCTGCAGTCTCTGACCCTCTCTTGTAGTATTTTGGGGTCAGTCAGTCTTCTCTTTAAGTTGTCTGCTGTGTTTACACTTTGCTACACGCAGGTAGTATTATCTTTTTTTTTTAAGAACAGATACAATAAAAACAAAATGGAGGTCTTCTGACTGCTTGAATTTTTTTGGATGAAAACCGTGCGCAGTAATCGTGATGCAGCGCAGAATCAAATCGAATCGTGTACAGGATAATCGTAATCGAATCGTGAGGCCAGTGAAGATGCGCGCCCCTAATTATTAACAAAAGAAACTGACCCAAAATAGTAAAAAATAAATGAATAAATATATATATCTTGCTACTACCATAAACTTCCACCAAAGAACAACCAAAATAAATAGATGTGCACTACTGAAAAATTTGGGGTTTTTTTTTTTGGTTTCGTTTCATTAGTTTTTTTTTTTTTTTCGTTTATCGGATCTTTTGTTATGATCGCCATTTGTTACTTCGGATCATTCATAACTTTGGATGCATTCGTATTTGTTCCGTTTGTTTAGATGCGGCATTTGTTACTTCAGATAATTAGTAACTTCGGATGCATTCGTATTCGTTACGTTCACTAACAGGCAAATTTGAATAGTTTATTATTAATAAATAATAATAAATAAAAACTATAATATTAGTTAATAATTTAATTACGTTAGAAAATACGAAAAACAAAATTATCTGAATGTAATCGATTAGTTAAACTCATAGGTTGAATCGTTTTTCATTCTTACGGATTTTCGTTCTTTCTGGTTTTCAAATTTTCTGATTTTCGTTCTTTCTGACAATTCGTTTTCGTATGAATTCATCAAGAGTCTTTCGTATATTCGGCTCGCTCCCAGCACAAATACAGAGTGCAGTGGCGTTGGATATTTGCGTACTGTCTGCACCAAGACGGCAGGACACTTTTGAACACCCTATTCTCCTTTCCTCCTTTTTTTAGGGAGATGCACCCTCTCTATCTGTCCATTTACCGTTATCATTGAAAGTAAAAGGAAATCCTACATTTTAGGTTATCCCCAGAAAAGTAATAGAGGGAAAGGTTTCCAATGGGGACACCAGTTCTGGTGACCTGGGGCTCCCCAAGAAATTCCCTTAATTTGCAGGGATTTTCTCTCACGCCCTGTTTGCCTATGGGACAGGAAGTGAAGGGAAATCTCCGCAATGGGACACAGATGGCGAAAAATAAACCAACAGGGGTTATAACTCTCCTTTACCCTATCCGAGTTAAAAGAAAAAAAAACATTTGGCTCATCGTTCTAATTTTAGGTGGAAGTACACTCCCACGCATGAATTTTAGCTTGATCTAAATATCTCCTGAACGTGCATCGTTTAGGAGATATTTACAGTACATGCAGCCAGTGACGTCACCGGCGCTGACACTCTGCAGAAACAGCCACCCGGGCTGTTCTTTTAGAGTCTTGTGCCATAAATGGCGGCTCCCGCATGCATGCCCGGGAGTGACATCATTGTAGCTCCGGCCACTCACACAGCTGGAGTCCGCAAACCCGGATGGAAGACTGGGTGAAGATGGAAGTACCTTCACAGTGACAGCTCACCGCTGGAAGGCTTCATTTTCAGGTAAGTTTCACATTGCATATGCATTCTTCTCTGGCTGCGGTACCTCTGCGGTCGAGCACCATCTACAGTTTAGAAAGCAGACTGCATCTGCCTACGTGCCACCTGCTGATAGGTGTTTAGTTTAACAGTCAATAGGTGGCTCTGACATTGCAATATTGTTACCATATTCTGTAATATAACAAATCTGCTTCTCAAGCTCTAAAATCAAACCATTTTTTTTTTGTTTGTTTTTTTACATGGCTTGATGCATTTACCTACAAGCAGACACCAAGATCCATCCTCTCCTTCCCACCTCACTCAACTCACATCCCTTCTCAACAGGTACCTTTTGTAAACTGGAAAAAACATTAACAGGCTCTGCATCTTTCAAAAAGGGGATCCAGATTTTCACAAAGTCCCGCACAGCAGGACTATTTCCTGGCCAGCATTTCATATGGTGCCTGATCCCATCCGTGAATACCTACATGACTATGGTATTAACCATGGCTTGTTCCCTGCTATGCCAATGACCCACCCCCCTTTACCTCTAATGACAACGCCACACATAGCTGGGGTATATTGGCTGTAGCAGCCATTTTATTAATCAAAATTATATAAATATCCAAATATTAACATAACAATAACCTTTTTAAACATAACATCAGCTTTATTGACAATAATGGAGCCCAAGGTCCCAATGGCATAAGCCAGAACCATACCTGCTAGTCCCTTCTAAGGCCTCCAGTCGCGAACCACCGACTCAGAGACAACTAGCAGGTACCTGTACCAACTGGGAGCCGTACCACAGATGGGTCCCTACACCATACCTTTTAAGTGCCCACATGACCTAAAAGGACCTTGCACCCCACCAAGTGCACCACTTTTTCTCGGGGACACTCCAGTCCCCCCAACCTCAACAGGAAAAATTACCACAACATGTAGGGCGGGAAGCTGCTCCGCTCGCTCCGTTCGACTGAGGCCGCCTCCTCTTGGTGCCGCGTCACTTCCCCTTCCAAGGCTCCGCCCCCTCTCCGTCCCCCCAAAACGCTCCTCCTTCTCGTCCTCGTTACTGCGCCCGTTTAACCCCTGTCATGCCCGGCCCTCCGCTATGTCTTTTTGGGCTGACCCCGGGCCTCTCTTTATTTACACAAGCATAATTTCCAACCATTCTCTCTTTTCTATTTAAACTACCCGTTACAGCCAGACCTTAGCCTCACCTGTGAGTGGATGCACTGCCCAGGAACCTTTTGTTCCCAATCGAGACTCTAGACCTGGCTGCAACTGGGTTCCCCAGTCAAAGTATTGGCAGGGATCTTGTTTGCAACTCTTTCCGTGATGTATTTTTTTTCTACCTCACATATTGCCCTGCTGATCTTATATAGTATTGCTTTATTAACCATGTGTAATACTGATTGCATGTAGATGAGATGAACTGTTAAACACAGAGAAATAAAGTTAATCATCTGTTTCCGTGTGTCAGAAACCATGAAATCAGACCGAGCCAGAAGTACATTTAAATCACACTTGTTTATTAATAAAAGTAAAAAGAACAAACGTAGTCAAAACATAGCCAGAGTTCAGTAACTGGAATGGATAGTCAGCCAAGCCAGTAGTCAGGTATCAAAGTAGTGGAACAGCAAGCAGGATCTGGAGCCAGAAGGGATGTCAGCAAAGCCAGTCTTTAAACAGGAATGCAGGAGATAGTTTGTTGTGTCATGACCAAGGGGAAGGCAGAGCTCCTCTGGACTGGACGGCTTAAGTAAGCAGGACTGACGAACAGGATCATCAATCATCTGTGGAGAGAGATGGGAGCTGGCAATTAGCCAACAGCTGAGCGGCCAGCTCAGAGAAGGAAGGGCTGAGCCCAGCCCTGACACCGAGTTACTTTGTTTTGTTTCCTGTTAGGCAATACAGCATCACACTGCCTCCGCCAGCTTGCCTTCTTCCCATAGTGCATCCTGGTGGCATCTCTTCCCCAGGTAAGTGACGCACACGCACCCAGCCACCCACATGATGTAAAAGAAAACGTGATTTATCAGACCAGACCACCTTCTTCCATCACTCCAGTTCTGATGCTCACGTGCCCATTGTAGGGGCTTTTGTCGCTTTTGTCTGTGGACATGGGTCAGCATGGGCACCCTGACCAGTCTGTGGCTACGAGGCCCCGTACACTAGAAACTGTGATGTTTTGCGTGCTCTGACACCTTTCTATCAGAACCAGCATTCACTTTTTTAGAAATTTAAGCTACAGTAGCTTTTTTTCTATTGGATTGGACTACACAGGCCAGCCTATGCTCTCCACTGATGACCCTGTCACTGGTTCTCCTTCCTTGGACCGCTTTTGGTCAGTCTCGACTGCTGCAGATTGGCAGCATCCTACAAGAGCTGCAGTTGGAGTTGCCCTGACCCGGTTGTCTGGACATTACAATTTGGACCTTGTCAAAGTCTCTCAAATCCTTACACCTGCCCATATTTTTCTGATTGACTGCAACTTCAGGGAGAACATGTTCACTTGCTGCCTAATATATTCCACCAGCTTTCAGGTGCCATTGTAATGAGATAATCAGAGTTATTCACTTTACCTGTCAGTGGTCATAATGTTATGGCTGATCGGTGTACATTACATACATACACACACACAGCACATGGCCATGTTCACACTATGAGATGTTTTTCGGGGCTGCAGTTCCTCTGAGCTCCACACTTCTACCCAAACAGGAAGTCTTTTTGGAAGACAGGAAGTGATGTCAGGTATAAATAGAAACTTCCGGGTGAGAGGTGGATTGGGAGGAAGTAGAGAGGAGACGTTGCTGGAAGTGGCAGTAGAGGAGGTAATGTGATTTATTTACACCCAGTAACACCCCCCCCCGTCATGTCCGTCCTCTTCCTCCATAGTCACTGTGACGTCTTTTATCTCTAGCAGATGATGATACACACATATATAGTGTGGAAACCCCTTCAGGGTCAGAATATTTTACCACTTACGGGGCCGGAACATTCTCTTCATTTTGGAGATGAATTCTAGTAATATGTTTCTTTAAACAAACAGCACTGACAATAAATAGACAAGACAATGGCCATCCTGAACATACATGGCCTACAAAGGGCTATTATTGCACCAAACAGGCAGCAAAAAGGCAATCATTACAATATGCAGCCAACACAATGATGGAGTGAAGGGGTCAGGAGTATGGAGCATAGAGCCCCTTACATTGCTGGTCAGGAAGAAGAAATCATTCCCCAGCCTGCCATAAAGAATATGTTCCATCATTGGTGTCAGAGGGAGGAAAATATGGAAGGTTCTGAGGATAGTAGAGGAGCTGAGAACTCTAAGGGGGTACTGAGACTGAAGGACTTTGGGGCCCCTGAGAGGGCAGAGGGGTGCAGGACTATGAGGGGGTAGTGTAGCTGAAGGACTCTGGGCCTTTGATAGGGTTGGTGGGCAGCAGGGTTCTGAGGGAAGAGGAGGTTGTAGGGCTCAGGGGGACTCTAACGTAGAGAGCGAGGTCTTGGTCTATGATGTTTCTCCCACCTGCACTTTTCAGACCTCCTTACAGAACTCCATCTAGGAAATGAAGGCAAAATTCACCTTCTTAACATCTCACTGGTCAAAAAAAATTTTCCCGAAAATACCAAGTGTTATGCCGCGTACACACGACCGGTTTTGCCGTCGGAATAAACTCCGAAGGTTTCTCCGACGGAATTCCATTCAAGTGGTCTTGCCTACACACGGTCAAACCAAAGTCCGACCGTCCAGAACGCGGTGACGTACAGCACGTACGACGGGACTAGAAAAAGGAAGTTCAATAGCCAGTAGCCAATAGCTTCCGTCTTGTACTTGCTTCAGAGCATGCATCGTTTGTGGTCCGTTGGAACAGCATACAGACGAGCGGTTTTCCCGATAGGAATTGGTTCCATCTGATATTTTTAGAACATGTTCCATTTCTAGGTCTATCAGAATTTTCGAAAAATAAAAAGTCTGATGAGGCATACACATGATCAGAATAGACGATGAAAAGGTTCCGTCGGACTTTTTCTGTTGGACATTCCGCTCGTGTGTACGCGGCTTTAAGATACTCCTTTTAACCTATCACTACTAGTCTAATTACATTACCCTTTTGCCGGCATCACTCCATTAGCCACACCCAGATCTGCGCAGAGAACAGCGTAAATAATAATGACCAACACAGATCAGGTCTACACACTGTTCGTTTATTTTTGTCTTGTACAAGATCTTAAATACACAGGATGAGACGTGTTATTAATTATTTTCCACCAATAAGTACATGTTCAAATGACGTTTTCATTATAAACCTCCTTATTCAATTAACCAATTATAATGATACATATATTTGGAATTCTTTACATCTCTGTATCTGAGCAAAACTATTTTGTCACTTAGAATATATTAAAAAAAAAAACTATGGTTTCATGTCAGCCAAGATACTTTGTCTGGTACATATGCAAGTTCCTCATATCCAGTTTCAATTTCAACACAAGTTTACTTGTTAAACAATAATATAATTAAAACGTACTGCTAAACAAAATAATACATTTAAAGGAGCAATTCAGCCTTAGGTTTCAATAACATTGCACAACGCGGTTTAGACATTTTTACAAGACCCTTTCACCAAGTAGAATGAAGAAGGACAGTCCTTCACCCCTTGTTGGGCACCCACTCTTAGAGGAGGTCTGTTTGTCTAGCGTTGCCTAACTAGTGGTCTGGGGAGACAGTCCTTCCCATATTACAGGCTCTGGCAGTGCCTGATGCTGGAATTCAGAACACTAGGAACCCCCTGCCACTCTATACAATGTCCTGGATACTACAGTATACTTCTGCGGCTGCACAGATGAAGGAACCCCATCCCAACACTTGCGGGTCACCAGAGAGAGAGTGAGTCAAGGAGCAGGATTGGTCCTATCACAGCAGGATTGTGTATGGAGTTTCAGCTTGACTCGGATACGTACTGACCCCTATTGTGACCAATACTGGTGTGGTGGCCTTCTCCTTCTCCTCATTATGATCGGCCCCTTTGCTCCTATTTTTCCTCTTGGTACCCAGTTTGGAATCTGACATAATCCCCCCCAGGGAACGACAAGTGACAAACATACTCAAGCCCAATTAAGGCACAGAGTTTATGTCCCTCCTATGGTCACGAATACCTCAGGGGTTTGGTCCTCCATCTTTGGCAGCCTGACGCGTGATTGATTTAGTACACCGTTTCTTTTTGAGCATCCTGGTAGTACCAACAATATGCAGCATTCATAAGACTCCTGAAGAAGCCTATACGGTGAAACATGTAGAGCAGAAGCTGCTGCACTGTTGCTCAGAAACCGCATAAAAATTTGTGTGATTTTTTTTTTTTAAAGTATATTTTAAACTTGATTTGTAATAAAAATATGTAGCTTTATTCAATTTTATATATAGTATGAAGTAGTTGTTTTGGGCACCTTTAAGTCCCGTTTTGCTCTAATTCTTTATACTACAGTATACTTGGCAACAAACTCCTCACCTCCTGCTGTCCTCCTACCCACACTGGGCTGCCATTGGAGGGAGGAGAACAGACTCTTCCCCACATTTCTCTACTCCACCAGCACCATCCTCCTGATTTCCAGTCCAATCCCTTCTCTTACTGCAAAGTGTGACAGTGACATCACTTCTGTCAGTCAGCAGGCTGCCGGAGATTGGAGCCTTACAGCTGGAGTTTTGGCAATTATCCAGCAATTCCGGTCAAATGTCAGCAGGTTCCCCTTCATTGACCCTACATTGACCTCACAGCACTGCCTCAGATCAAGCAAGTCAAAGGAAGGATCGCATTTATCATTCCTTGTCTGCAGATCTAATACTAATCAAAACCAGTTCAGAAACCAAACAAACCCCACAGAGAAATGGGAATTCCTGGCATACCAAGAGGGTTTTGAGTTCATGAAAATATAGCAAACACTAAACAGTCCAAATGAAATGTGTTCCCACGTAGTTATTACATCCACATCCTATTATTGTGTGACCAATTCCATCTAAATAATTCTTACTTTCATTTCCCAAAGTTATCCGTCTACAAGGAGACCTGTATAGATGAAATGAGGGCACCAATGAGGATGGAGGAGGACCGGAGTCACATGACTGAGAAGATACTAAACCTCACCCTGGAGATCATCTACCTGCTGACCGGAGAGGTGAGGAGGATTCTGGGAGGTCACATGACATTGCTCTTATCTCTATTTGTAAAACACAGACCTGATCAGAGAGGAGAGGACTAGTCTGGAAGGTCACATGACATCACTCGTATCTCTATTAATACAACACAGAGGTGACTGGAGAGGTGACGAGGATTCTGGGAGGTCACATGACATCACTCTTATCTCTATTAATAAAACACAGACCTGACTGGAGAGGTGAGGAGGATTCTGGGAGATCACATGACATCACTCTTATCTCTATTAATAAAACACAGACCTGACCGGAGAAGTGAGGAGGATTCTGGGAGGTCACATGACATCACTCTTATCTCTATTAATAAAACACAGACCTGACCGGAGAGGTGAGGAGGATTCTGGGAGGTCACATGACATCACTCTTATCTTTATATTTATAAAACACAGACCTGACCGAAGAGGTGGAAAAGATTCTGGGATTCTAACATGATATTCCTATTGGTTTTCCATTACAGAGATTTCCTCTTGTGAAGTCAGGTGATCATATGACCATCACAGTGCCTCCATGTGACTCCCTAAAACCTGAGAGACACAACATGCAGAAGATTCTAGAAGTCACCAAGAAGATGATGGAGCTGCTGACAGGAGAGGTGAGCGGTGCTGGGAATTCTGGGACATTATCCAGTAACAGACAAGGGATGTGTCTGGATGGTGACTGTATCATTGTGTGTGTCAGGTTCCTATAAGGTGTCAGGATGTCACTGTCTGTTTCTCCATGGAGGAGTGGGAGTATTTAGAAGGACACAAGGATCTCTACAAGGACGTCATGAAGGACAATCAGCCACCCCTCACATCACCGGGTAAGAGGAGACTTTATTGTAAAGGAGAGAGCAGTACGGAGGGTCCACCTAGATCCCCCATCATCTGATAAACACATAGAAACAATGTATTCAGTCAGTGTGTGTGTTTCCTATAGATGGATCCAGTAATGGGAACCCACCAGAGAGATGTCCCCGTCCTCTGTATTCCCGGGATTCCACAGAGGAAGATCACACCATCCCTCACCATCATCAGGTAGATGAGGAACAATCACTGATAGTATCATTAGGATCTGTACATTATCTGCATTGTTACTATTGATGTCATTTTTATTCTATATTCAGACTGGAAACCTGAGAAATTCTAAAGTTGAGGTTAAAAAAGAGATAAAAGAGGAGGATGGAGTGATGGAGAAATCTGTAAAAATAAGAGGACACAGAGATCTGTACCAGGACACCATGGTGGAGTCAACCAGCAACAAAAACCCACCAGAGAGATGTCCCCGTCCTCTGTATTCCCGGGATTCCACACAGGAAGATCACACCATCCCTCACCATCATCAGGTAGATGAGGAACAATCACTGATAGTATCATTAGGATCTGTACATTATCTGCATTGTTACTATTGATGTAATTTTTATTATATATTCAGAGTGGAGACCTGAGAGATTCTACAGTTGAGGGTAAAGCAGAAGAAGAAGATAAACTGCTGATCATCCCTCACATACCTATGGAGGAGGATGGACTAATGGAGACATTTATAGAGGAGGACACAAAAGTACACAAAGATCTGTACCAGAACAGCATGGTGGAGTCATCCAGCTACAGAAACACACCAGAGAGATGTCCCCGTCCTCTGTATTCCCGGGATTCCACACTGGAAGATCACAACTACGCAAAACGTGATCAGGTAGATGAGGAACAATCACTGATAGTATCATTAGGATCTGTACATTATCTGCATTGTTACAATTGATATTTTATTATATATTCAGAGTGGAGACCTGAGAGATTCTAAAGTTGGGGCTAAAGCAGAAGAAGAAGAGACGTATGTGAGGGATGATCAGCAGTCTATGGAGGAGGATGGAATAACAAGGACATTTATAGAGGAGGACACTCCTACAGAGATCAGCACAGGTGGGTCATTAACACTAAATACATTCCTCCACCCATACTGCTCACTGATTGGTCCAGAGTAGTGCAAGGACTGGGTGATATCAGCCTGTAATACCCTGGTCACTTTCCTGAGCTGTGTTCCCCATCCTGTATTCCTGTATTTCTCTCAGATAATCTTCCTTCTCTGTGCTGCAGCCACAATTTATGTATCTAGACTGGAGTTATGGAGATTCTGGGGTTCAGCTGGCAGCAAAATGTTCATTTTCACTATAGGCATTGCTCAACCTAGGTCCCCAGAGCATGTGTCTTGGGTCTTCTGCCCATGTCACTGAGTGCAGTCTCAGGAGATGGGAGGCAGTGGTGTGGGGCCTCTGTATCTTGTCCGACGTAAACATTTAAGCTTCCACTGATTACTGAATACCAATTTTATGAGTCCTGACCATTACACTGTATAATTTACAGTGTACATTGCATACTCCTGACTCCTGCGCTACATACTCTATGTTGTACATTACATCATTCTAATACTATATACTAACTGTTGTACCCTATATAGCATGTTGTACCTTTCATAATCCTGACTTCTGGTCTCTCTCCCCTCTACCCTCTGCTATGTATAAACATAATATGTATTCTCTTTTTATACACCTATTTTTTGACCAGCTGGACATTTTAAATCTGATGTTTTGATTGGAGCACAGACTTTTACATGTTCATAATAATGTGATAATGAGTGAGGAGTTAATAACCCAATGATGGTGGTCTTCAGGATCAGTCCAGTCTTCATCTTGGTTGTTCTCCCCTCATCCTCACTCTCTGACCTCTGGTGGAGCTCAGCCCCGCTGTTATTCATGACTAAATCATGGACTATATAAGGAAGTGCAGGACTTCTTGTGTTGGGAAGATGGCAATGAGTGATAGAGGGGGTGGGGACACTCGTCCTATAATCCCCTCATCACTGCCACTCCTATAAAAGACAGTTCTCGTTGTTTCCTCACTCTCTGACTAAGGTCCATGAATAAAGAAATGAAGTGTTAGGAGATCAGAGGACCCATTTACTAGTTATCTTGAGGGTGGAATTGTAAGATCCTCAGAGACAAAGCTGCCTGATGTGGGTGGAGTCCTGGTTTAGGGGAACTAATCTGCTCATGTCTAGTAATAACGTTTTTATTTCTATTTTAGTAGATGGATGGGAGATGAGGAAAACCTCAGAGGATTGTCTCACTTTGTCTCCAGACTGTAAAGTAGAAGATGAGGACATCACACAGTATAGTCCAGGAGAAAACCCGACTACCTCAAATGTCCATCCGGCACCACACAGTGTAGATGGACCATCGTATTCCTCTTATCCTGAGGAACCTCAGACTGTGAGGGACGGTGCCGTCCTTCCAACAGATAAGAGGTTTTCCTGTACTGAGTGCGGGAAGTGTTTCCATTTTAAATCCCATCTTAATGTGCATAACAGAACTCACACAGGTGAGAAGCCACATTCCTGTCCTGAGTGCGGAAAATGTTTTTCAAACACGTCCAATTTCTACAAACATCTGAGATCTCACACAGGTGAAAAGCCGTTTTCCTGTCCTGAATGCGGGAAATGTTTTGTACAAAAATCAGATCTTGTCAAGCATCAGAGATTGCACACAGGGCAAAAACCGTATTTCTGTCCTGAGTGCGAGAAATGTTTTTCACAGAAACCACATCTTCACAAACATCTAAAATCTCATACAGGGGAAAAGCCATATTCCTGTTCTGAGTGCGGGAAATGTTTTGTACAAAAATCAGATCTTGCCACGCATCAGAGATTGCACACAGGAGAAAAGCCATATTCCTGTTCTGAGTGCGGGAAATGTTTTTCAGATAAGTCCAATTTTTACAGCCATCAAAGATTGCACACAGGGGAGAAGCCACTTTCCTGTACTGAATGTGGGAAATGTTTTTCAGTGAAATCCCATCTGTACAGACATCAGAGATGTCACACGGGGGAGAAGCCGCATTCCTGTCCTGAGTGCGGGAAATGTTTTTCACAGAAGTCCTATCTTTACACACATCAAAGGTTGCACACAGGTGAGAAACCACATTCCTGTCCTGAGTGTGGAAAATGTTTTTCAGATAGGTCAAGTTTTTGCAGACATCAGAGAGCTCACACGAGGGAGAAACCGTACTCCTGTTCTGAGTGCAGGAAATGTTTTTCACAGAAGTCCCATCTTTACAAACATCAGAGATCTCACATGGAAGAGAAGGCCCCTTCCTGTACTGAATGTGGGAAATGTTTTTCAAATAAGTCCAGTCTTTACAGACATCAGAGATCTCACACGGAGGAGAAGGCCCCTTCCTGTCCTGAGTAAGGGAAGTGTTACTCCCTCAAGTCCTATCTTCCTGTACATCAGGGATCCCACACAACCCTCGAGGTGTATTAGTGCCTTGAGTGCGGGAAATGTCTTCTATATGAATGTTGCCGGACATCACAGCTCTCATGTGGGGAAGAAGCACACCCTGATATACACCTCAGATATACTCCATCAGTGGTGGCCGGTGGTAATTTTTTGGCGGGATGGCAAACAGTATCACCCCCTTCCCCCTGTTGGTCGGCCGGTCTGTTGGCCGGGTCTGGAGCACTTACCCCATCTATGGTGGGCAGCGCTTCTCCCGGGCGTCACTGCCGCCTTTCACTTCCCCTGTTCTCCACGGGCATCGTGACGGCTTCTGTCTCCTCCCTCCTCCTCGGCGGCCAATTAGGACTCTTCTCTTTTTGGCCAATTGGAAAACGGGTCTCAGACCTGCTTCTGATTGGCCGGATTGAGGATCAGTGTTTTAATAGCAAATATTAATTCGCTGTTGTAAAACCTGGGTGGGCTCATGGCACTATATTCTGCGCCACAAGCCCACCCTATTTTGAAGCCTATTAGAGTTGCTAAAAAAAAAAACACCTCCGCCGCTGTAATTCACGCGCCCAACACCGCTCGTCACTGGGCATGGCTGTTTACCAAGTGATCGGCCGTGATGAAGTCACGGCCGATCACAGATGGTACCTCCGAACTTTGCACGGCACATGCGTGCGAGCGCGCTGCGCGTGCACGTCGAAGGCAGCGTGTTCCCGGGAACACTGCTCGTCACCGATGCTGGTAAACAGCCATTGGCTGGCGGCTGTTTACAACGTGATCGGCTGTGATCCTTTCACAGCCAAACACTAAATATAAACACAGAGCTGTAACGAGATGTTACTGTGTTCTCCTCCTGACACACCAATCGTGTGTGAGAAGGAGATTGCGGTAACATCTCGTTACCACTTACAGTGTACACCAATCACACTGATTGCCCCCCCCAATAAAGAGAACATCAAAGTACCTGTCACCATCCTTCAAAGTACCTGTCACCACCCATCAAAGTACCTGTCACAGTCCATATGAGTTCCCGAGTACCTATCACAGTTCATCCGAGTACCCGTCACAGTTCATCTGAGTACCCGAGTTCCTGTCACAGTTCATTTGAGTACCTGTCACTGCCCCTTCAGAGTACTTGTCACCACCCATCAGAGTACCTGAGTACCAGTCACCAGCCCATCAGAGTACCTGAGTACCTGTCACCAGGCCATCTGAGTACCTGTCACCAGCCCATCAGAGTACCCGAGTACCTGTCACCAGCCCATCAGAGTACCCAAGTACCTATCTGCAGCCCATGCATCATAGAATATACGTTGGGGTGTTTGCTTTCCAAAATGAGGTCATTTTGTGGGGAATTCCACTGTTCTGGTGCTCAAGGACATTCAAAAGTGTGATAGGTAGGAATTAAATGAGATGTGTAATTTATGCTCCTAGAACGTCTGAAGGTGCTACTTCAATGTTGGGCCTCTGTGTGTGGCCAGGCTGTGTAAAAGTGTCACACTTGTGATGTCGCCATACTCAGGAGGAGTAGCAGAATGTGTTTTGGGGTGTAATTTTTGCTATATACATACATGTGTTAGAAATATCTTATAAATTGACAACTTTGTGTAAAAAAAAAATGCTTTTTCATATTTTTTCCACATTTTCCAAAAACTTCTGGAAAAAAACGAACTGTTCAAAAGACTCATTATGCCTCATAGATTATACGTCGGGGTGTTTGCTTTCCAAAATTGGGTCATTTTCTGGGCAATTCCATTGTCCTGGTGCTCCAGGGCCTTCAAAAGTGTAATAGGTGGTTGAGAAATGAGATGTGTCATTTATGCTCGTAGAACGCCTGAAGGTACTACTTCAATGTTGGGCCTTTGTATGTGGCCAGGCTGTGTAAAAGTCTCACACATGTGGTATCGCCATACTCGGGAAGAGTAGCAGAATGTATTTTGGGGTGTAATTTGTTGTATGCATATGCTGTGTGCGAGAAATAACCTGATAATATGACAATTTTGTAAAAAAAAAAAAAAATGAATCTTCATTTTGCAAAGAGTTGTTTGAAAAAATTACAACTCACCATGCTAGTTACTTAATACCTTGGAATGTCTACTTTCTAAAAAGGGGTCATTTGGGGCGTATTTGTGCTTTCCTGACTTGTTAGTGTCTCAAGAAATGAGATAGGCCGTCAGTACATCAGGTGTCAACAGATGTGATTAATTTTTAGTGATTGGCACCACAGCTTGTTGACTATATAACTTTCACAAAGACCAAATAATATACACTGATTTGGGTTATTTTTTACCAAAGAGATGTAGCAGTATAAATTTTGGCCAAAATTTATGAAGAAAAATTACTAATTTGCAAAACGTTATGACAGAAACAAAGAAAAAGGCATTTTTTTCACAAAATGTACGGTCTTTTTTTTATTTATAGCACAAAAAATAAAAAAAACACTAGTGATTAAAAACCACCAAAACAAAGCTCTATTTGTGTGAAAAAAAGGATGCAAATTTCATATGGGTACAGTGTTGCATAACTGAGTAATTGTCATTCAAAGTGTGAGAGCGCTAAAAGCTGAAAAAGTTATCTGGGCAGGAGCGGGTAATAAGTGCACTGTACTGAGGTGGTTAAATATATAATACCATATATACACAGAACAAGGACGTGTTCACACTATGAGATGTTTCTTGGAGCTGCAGTTCCTCTGAGCTCCACAAGATGGTGATCTCACCTCTACCCAGACAGGAAGTGATGTCAGGTACAGACAGGAAGTTCCGGGTGAGAGGTGAGTCAGGAGGAAGTAGAGAGAAGACATTGCTGGAAGTGGCAGCAGAGGAGGTAATAAGATCTTATTTTCTATTTACACCCAGTAACCCCCCGTCATGTCCGTCCTCTTCCTCCATAGTCACTGTGATGTCTTTTATCTCCAGCAGATGATGATACACACATATATAGTGTGGAAACCTAGATTAACCCCTTCAGCCCCGGACCATTTGGCTGGCCAAAGACCAGAGCACTATTTGTGATTCGGCACTGCGTCGCCTTAACTGACAATTGCGCGGTCGTGCGACGTTGCTCCCAAATAAAATTGACGTCCTTTTTTCCCCACAAATAGAGCTTTCTTTTGGTGCTATTTGATCACCTCTGTGGTTTTTATTTTTTGCGCTATAAACAAAAAAAGAGCGACAATTTTGAAAAAAAAATCTATATTTTTTTCCTTTTTGCTATAATAAATATCCCCCAAAAATGTATAAAAAAGCATTTTTTTTCCTCAGTGTAGGCCAATACGTATTCTTCTACATATTTTTGGTAAAAAAAATCGCAATAAGCGTTCATTGATTGGTTTGCGCAAAAGCTATAGCGTCTACAAAATAGGGGATAGTTTTTTTTATGGCTTTTTTATTAATAATTTTTTTTTTTTACTAGTAATGGAGGCGATCAATGTTTTTTATCGTGACTGCGACATTATGGCGGACACGTCGGACACTTTTGGCACGATTTTGGGACCATTCACATTTATACAGCGATCAGTGCGATTAAAATTGAATTTATTACTGTGTAAATGTGACTGGCAGGGAAGGGGGTTAACCACTAGGTGGCGCTGTAGGGGTTAAGTGTGTCCTAGGGGAGTGATTCTAACTGTGGGGGGGGGGGCTACGTATGACACATCGCTGATCACCGCTCCCGATGACAGGGAGCTATGATCAGTGTCAATGTCACCTGGCAGAACGGGGAGATGCTTGTTTACATCAGCATCTCCCCATTCTTCCTCTCCGTGAGACAATCGCGGACATCAAGTCCGCGGGACCCGCGATCCTCGGCGGTGCGCACGCGATGGCACAGCGGCAAATTTAAAGGAACGTATGGGTACGCCCATTCGCACAGCCGTGCCATTCTGCCGACTTACATTGGCGTGCGCCGGTCGGGAACCAGTTAACCCCTTCAGAGGGGGTCTGAGATCAGCTAGTAATGGGAGGAGTGGATGGATAACCCGACCCCATATTATAAGAGGGGGGCTGAGATCAGCCAATGATAAGGGGAGGAGAGGACGGATAACCCCACCCCACATTATAAGAGAGGGTCTGAGATCAGCTAGTAATGGGAGGAGAGGATGGATAACCCCACCACACATTATAAGAGAGGGTCTGAGATCAGCCAGTAATGGGAGGAGAGGATGGATAACCCCACCCCACATTATAAGAGGGGGTCTGAGATCAGCTAGTAATGGGAGGAGAAGATGGATAACCCCACCCCACATTATAAGAGGGGGTCTGAGATCAGCTAGTAATGGGAGGAGAAGATGGATAACCCCACCCCACATTATAAGAGGGGGTCTGAGATCAGCTAGTAATGGGAGGAGAGGACGGATAACCCCACCCCACATTATAAGAGGGGGTCTGAGATCAGCCAGTAATGAGAGGAGAAGACGGATAACCCCACCCCACATTATAAGAGGGGGTCTGAGATCAGCCAGTAATGGGAGGAGAGGATAGATAACCCCACCCCACATTATAAGAGAGGGTCTGAGATCAGCCAGTAATGGGAGGAGAGGACGGATAACCCCACCCCACATTATAAGAGGGGTCTGAGATCAGCCAGTAATGGGAGGAGAGGATGGATAACCCCACCCCACATTATAAGAGGGGGTCTGAGATCAGCCAATGATAAGGGGAGGAGAGGACGGATAACCCCACATTATAAGAGGGGGTCTGAGATCAGCTAGTAATGGGAGGAGAGGATGGATAACCCCACCCCATATTATAAGAGGGGTCTGAGATCAGCCAGTAATGGGAGGAGAGGACGGATAACCCCGCCACCCATTAAAAGAGGGGGTCTAAGATCAGCCAATGATAAGGGGAGGAGAGGATGGATAACCCCACCCCACATTATAAGAGGGGGTCTGAGATCAGCCAATGATAAGGGGAGGAGGTAATTAACGCTGAGAGGGGGTCTGAAATCAGACAGTATTGAGAAGAGGTGATGGATAACTCTGTCCCACAGTATGAGCGGTTCTTTAATCAGCCAATAATAAAGGAGGGAGGTGGATAGTCCTTCATTATAGGAGGGGGTATGAAATCAGCCAATAATGGGTGGGTAAGTGATTTCCCCTGCCCCACACTGTAAGAGAGAGTAGGTCTGAGATCAACCGACAATGGTGTGGAGATAGATAACCCTGCCCTTTAGTAAAAGAAATGGGATCTGAAATCAACCAATAATGGTGAGAAGGTAGATAGGAAGAGGCATTAGGGCATCCTTTCTCAACCGGGGTTCCGCGGAACCTTGGGGTTCCTCCAGAGGTTGCTGGGGGTTCCTTGATAAGCCCTACTCTCCCTGCTGCTGACCACTCTGGCAAATGACAGCTGATAGAAATAGAAGTAGGGGCGGGGTTACCTGGATCTCCCGGGTGATGTCATTGGTCATATTTTGACATGATTATTTTCAGTCAATGACATCAAATGGATCATTTAGCTGAAACGGTCACATAAGCGTTTTAGCAGTGACGCAAACTTTTTCATCAAAAAGTACACCTCAAACTAAAAAAAAAAGGACCAAGAAACACAACAGAAATAAAAAATAAAAATATTTGTTTCTAACTATAGCAAAAAGCAAGCTTAAAAATTTTTAAAGAAAGACCACAAAGGGGTGGCACAACAGCTAATCAATGTCTAAAAAGCAATGATGCACAATAAAGTCATTGTCTCTCCCTACATGAGGTTCCCACATACTGACAATGGCTGCTCTGAACCTACAGTTTTATAATGAGAAGGCGGAGTTATCCATTTCAGCATCTCTCAAACAAATTTTCAGTTGCAGCATCCTTTAAAAGTATGCAAAATTTTTAATGTAAAGAATGGGAATGTTACTTATCAGTGGGAAACCTGAGCCTGGGACAATGGCCACCACCGCCTGTGATGAAATTAACTTCACATCAGAACCCCCCATCACATTAGATTCCCCCTCTCATCACTTCTTACTGTAGGTACCCCTAAATGTCAGAGTCCCCCCCCCCCCCCATTTCATCAATGTTCCCACTATGCATCAGAGGACCCCTATACATGGGTTCCCCCATCCCCACAGAGTCTCCCTATTACCACCGTCTCTTCCCAAATCAGAGTCCCCAGTGTGTATGCATACCTTAAATGCTTAAAAAAAAAAGTAAAAAAAAAAAAATTTTAGGCCCAAAGATTGCATAAAACCCCCAAATCTTAATATATTTTCTCCCAAGCAGATACCCTAGAGAATAAAATAGTGCTAGTTCAAATGTTTTATGTTACAAGACAAGTTTTAGTAAAAATACAATAAATTAGTGTTCAATCAGTTTTCAGTGTTCGAGCCGGCAGGGGACAGATGTAGCATTGGATTGATGCTTTATCCACCTAGGTAAGTAAGATTTAAAGAAAAAAAAGGATTCCCATACTTTGCTTTTTACTTTTTTTTTTATCACATAGGGCAGTGGTCATCAATCCTGTCCTCAGGGCCCACTAACAGGCCAGGTTTTATGTATTACCTTGGGGAGGTGCAGACTAGAATACTACAATCACTGATCTCACCTGTGATGTATTTCAGTTATCTTGCAAACCTGGCCTGTTAGTAGGCCCTGAGGACAGGGTTGATGACCACCGACATAGGGGACAAAAACTGTCATTTTTTAGAGACAGGTTCTCTTGTAAGAGAAACCAGGGGTAGAAAAGATGGCTAATGGGTTACCTGTCCTCCAATGAATTTAAAACAGTGCAGATCTTGCTGCATTCGATTCTTCCTCGGTGATACAACCCGGGAAACTGACATGGGGACCCGGAAGTGACGTTTTACTCGTCGATTCTGGCTCAGCAAGGATAAGGGGAGAAGAGCGGACGCATGCCCACTCGGCTCTTTCCCCTCTACCCAGACAGTGCCCATTATGCCGGTCCTGGGTACACTGGTGGGCATGCGGACCTCGGGGGGGGCATTACTGGGGGTGTTTGGAAGCGATCAGGTGGCTTCCCTGCTGCTGGGCTGCTTTCATCTGGCAGTTGGCTTGCCATTTATACATGCACTGCAGCCACCCAGAGTGTGTGCCCCCCACTGTACAGACTGGCTGTACAAGGGTTAAATATTGGACTGATGCATGTAAGGGACTAATGTACTGCGTGACATGGTTCCCCCACGTGTGTCACTTCCTGTGGTTAGGGCATATATACAGGAGAACCGATCTCGTTGTGCAGAGTCTGCTGTGGGAGCTGCATAGTGAGGACCAGTGCATCATGTGATCTGTTTTTCTGACCGCATTCCCCTCCAATGGGACCCGTTCTTTGGGCATCCACATGCATGGACTTTGTTGTATGAACTTCTTTATAATGGAGGTATGGGCAGCACCACTAGGGAGTCCACAGTTAATCTATGCATCACTTAATACACGCGCAGCCAATCTGTCACATACCTGGAGGAAGAGCCTGACACAGTGAGGAAGGCCTCTCTTACATCTCTGACTCAGGGTCCCTGATAGAGCAGACAGGTAGCGCAGGAGTGCAGAGTGCCACGAGTGTCTGTTGATCTTGATAGCAGCAGGGCTGGACGGACTCTCAGGAACAAGCAGGGGAAGACCGTCAGTAGACCGCAGAGGAGCAGGAGTGTCGAAAGCACACCAGGGAGCAGGAGCCAGGAGTGGGCTGAGACCGTCAGTGGACCAGAGCGGAGCAGGAGTGTCGAAAGGACACCAGTGAGCACGAGACAGGAGCGGGCTGAGACCGTCAGTGGACCAGACCGGAGCAGGAGTGTCGAAAGGACACCAGTGAGAAAGAGACAGGAGCGGGATGAGACCGTCAGTGGGCCAGAGGGGAGCAGAAGTGCCGGATGGACACTAGTGGAATATCGGCAGAGGCTTGCAGCAGGCAGTCCAGCAGTGATAGAGACAGAAGCAGAGTCAGACAAACCGGGTCATACACAGGCAGGCGGATCAGGTACAGTTGCCTAGACAGGAGTAATGTCAGGATGCATGCCGAGTCGGTAACAGATCAGTGGAGGCAGCGGCAAGAGCACAGGCAGAGGCGTGGTCAGAGGCAAGTCAGGATCAATGCAGGCAGAGTTCAGGAGTAGTCAACACAAGCCGAGTTGGTAACAGTAGTCAATGCAGAGTAACAGGTTGCAGATATGCACGGGAATGTTGTAGACAAGACAGCACTGAAGCATAGCACAGGCTCAGTTTAAATGGCCCGCTTGACGCTGATACAAGCAACAGATGCGCACGCATGAGCAAGTGCGCATTTCCTATTAGCATTAATAGGAACATGAATTAGCCTGTGCCTATACGCAGGACACCGTCTAGAAGAGCCATTCTGTATGCTGGAATGTCCTTCCTGACACAATCCAATTTACTGTACAGCCGCGTGTGTGAGGAAATGTTCTGCCCTGAAATGTTCTATCATTTACATAATGCTTTAGTAAACAAATTTTACATTCTGAATAAGAGAAGATGTTTGTGTTCTTTACTGGGAAGGTGAGTATCTATGGTTTAATAAGGTGTAGTCATGGTGTATCATAAAGATATGGGAACTGGGAGTGAAACCACATTTAACCGTATGAAGAGGAGTACAGTAGCCAATTTAGCCTATCCTACCTAAAGGTTATGTACAATTATGTGTGTAAGGAATACCAGGGGAGAAGAAGCCAGCTGACGGAGGTGGGTGACGGTGGTCCTAGAAGTGAGGGAACAGCTTAGTACTTTGTGTTCCCCACTTAGTGGCAGGGCCTCTGTATTGGAGCCCGCTGCAGTACAGGGCCTGCCTAGAGACTGGGCTTGGAGTCACCGTGTGCAAAGGCCTTGTAAAGTGAAGTATGGTGCCTACCCTATGTGCCCAAGGGCAGAATAAAGTGAAAGGTGCAGAGGTACTACTTGAGACAAGCTGGTGGAGATAGGTACTTGCTCAGTAACACTTTCTGAAAATGCTTTGGAGTCATATGTTGGGACAGGTAGGAATAGGCCATATCACCGGCTGGGAGGATAAAGAAGAAGACATGGTCCTTCTACAAGGGTGTGATACCATAATCATATTGGGGCCTCCAGCCTGAAAGTGTTAATGCCTCCTAAAGTAAGTGTCCATTGTGAACTGACACAACGTTCAGGGCTTCTCTGTTGCCCCTAGGGGGTGATACTGCCATTGGAATCTCCCTACAAGTGTATAGGCCATAATACAGTACATACTATCAGAAGGAATTGGTTTCATCTCTATGAACTTTATTGGTGATGAAACAGAATTCCTTTGATCTGTAGCACAATGACAGTTGTCAGTAGACAGTCTGGGGTCTCGGTGTGTACAGGTCTCCTCCTCTGCTGGGGTTTGCAGCTGATAAGTATCTGGACTGTATTTAAAAATTGGGAATAAACATGAAGTAACTCAATCTACATGTGCCAATTTCTGCTAGAAACAGCCTGCCTTTTAACCCCTTTGTACAGGATGCGTCCTGTATGACAAATATATTTCCCCACTATTTGGGTTGTGGTTCCTTTGTTGAGTTCTGAGGGGTTCTCACCCATGCAGGGTAAGAAATTCCAGGGTAGTCTGATTGGAAAGGATAGGATTAGTATGTCCATATTAGGGACAGAGAAATTTGAAAAGTTCAAAGAGTTTTGGGAGGGAAGAACCCCAAACCTGGACTATGTGGACTCTGGTCCTGAAGGGTTTAAGCCACATGCAAGGGGAGACTTGAAAAGCAGCAGGAGGGAAGCAGCAGGTGGCTGTGAGGGAGTGTGGAGGGGTTCACAGCTGTGAGGGAGTGACCTCTCTGGAGACTGGTACCCTGGTTTTGCTGAACTCCTGCAGCTTGTCTTGTACCTGAAGTAAGTGGGAACCCTAAACCCCAGTGTGAGACCAACAGCCTGGTGGTGAGCCATGTTGTATGGTTTTCATTATACCAGGATTGTGAACGGTTTGCTTTACTTTTGCTGAATAAAGTTATTTGTGTTTGCCTGTGTTGAAAGATCATAAAAGACTATTTAATTTTACAAGCAGCTTGCTGGTGATCATGACACCTTATCACCATCCTAAAATAATACAACCAATACAGTCCACATAATTCTCTACTTCTACTATCTGTCTACAGAGAAAACTGCATAGATCATATGAACACATCAATGAGGATGGAGGAAGACCGGAGTCACATTATGACAGAGAGGATACTAAAACTCACCCTGGAGATCATCTACCTGCTGACTGGAGAGGTGAGGAGGATTCTGGGGGTCACATGACTTCACTCTTATCTCTATTAATTAGGGATGCACCAATACCACTTTTTTAGCAACGAGCAGGAGTAACAATACTTTTTTTAAGTACTCGCCGATTACCAATACCTATTTCCCAGGTCCCCACTGTGCCCCCCTGTACTCCTGTTCCCCACTGTACTACCCTTCCTGCCTGTCTTCCCCCTTCCTGCCCACCTGTTCCCTACTGCCCCCCCATCCCCTCTCCACACACAAACCTTTTCCCCACTCTACCTCCTACATACCTGTTCTTTACTGTCCCCCCCCCCCCCCCCCCAGCACACCAGTTCTCCTCTGTACTGCCTACTGCTCTACTGCTGAAGATCTATGTGCAACATGCTGCCTGTTCTTCTCGCATTACCTGGGAGTACAGATGGGCCGAACGGACCCCTGTTCGGTTCGCAACAGAACTTTCAGACACCGCGAAAGTTCAGGCACGAATAATGAACCCCATTAAAGTCAATGGGACCCGAACATCTAAAATCAAAAGTGCCCATTTTGAAGGCTTATATGCAAGTAATTGGGCACACAATGGTATAGAGGTCTGGGTCCTGCCCTGGGGGACATGTATCAATAAAAAAAGTTTGTGAAAAACGTCATTTTTAAATGAGCAGTCATTTTTTGATTTTTAAAGTGAAAGCATAAAAATGGAAAATTCCTTCCCATATAGTGCCTGGGGGGTCCCCCTAGTCTACCTATAAAGTGGCAGATCTGTACCATGTCTAGAATCTGCTGCAGCAATAATTGCATTTATAAAGCCAAAACAAATTACATTTTCCCTGCAAGCTGCCTTTATTTTGCTCAGCAACAGCTGGGGAGCCAGTGTGTATGATGAGGCCACAATGTAGTGCACTGGGAACAAGATTAGAAATTTTTCAGATACATTCTGGTGTCACTTTAACTTTGTATAGAAGTAACGGGTGCAGAAAAATTGGTCTTTGGGTGTCGGTGGCGCTTTCCCACCGTAACCCTATAGAGGTACTCTTGATGAAAGCAAGAATTGGCCTTGCTGTAAAAAACTGCAATGATATGCACCTGTTAAACAGGTGCAGAAAAATTACTCTATGGGTGGCGGGGCCGCCTTCCCACCGTAACCCTATAGAGGTGCTCTTGATGAAAGCAAAAAAAATTGCAATGATAAGCACCTGTCAAACAGGTGCTGAAAAATTGGTCTTTGGGTGTTAATTGTGCCCATGAAACCTATACCAAAAACATTCTTCCAGGAGAAACGATTGAACACCCTCAAAGCTAAGCAGCCTCGAAGTCCTGCAGAGATTCCACATCCCAAAAAGACTTAATCAGTGACATCGGCATCAGGGGCTTCGTAGCTGGTAATCCAGGACTGATTCATTTTTATAAAAGTCAAACGGTCCACGGAGTTTGTGGACAGACGCGTTCTATGATCAGTAACGAAACCTCCTGCAGCACTGAATGCCCGTTCTGAAAGCACGCTGGATGCAGGGCAACCCAATAACACAATAGCATACTGGGCGAGTTCTGGCCAGTGGTCTATTCTCATGACCCAGTAAGTCAGTGGATCGTCAGCTGGAAAGCTCTCCATCTCTGTTTTGGCCCTGAGGTAATCGTCCACCATGTGATGCAGACGCTGCCAATGGGTTGTGGAAGCTGAAAGCCCTGGGCGGCGAGGACTAAAAAAATTCCAAAATGTGAACGCCTTCTCCAACACTACTGGAGTCAGGAAAAACATGCAATAAAATCCTCTTTAACCTGTCCTCAACAGATTATATCTTCTGCACTCTCTATGGGGACGGGATGAGTTCTGAGACCTTCTCCTTATAACGATGGTCAAGGAGGGTTGCCAAACAGTAATCATCCTTCTCCTTTATGCCACATATCTTGGGTCCTTTCACAGGCTTTGAAGCATGCACCTCAAATTTCCCGAGGCTTGAGAAGCAGACTCCTCAGGGTCACTCAGGATGACAGCATCTGGAAATTCCTCCTCCCAGCCACCTACTACTCCCAAGGGTCCTGGGGTTGGAAAGCCATCGCCTACAGATTGACGCATGTCTTCCTCTTCTTTGAAGCCTATGAAAGTGCCAGAATCCTCCTCCTCATCTTCCTCCCCTCTCTTCTGTGACATAGAAATGATGGTGTCTGGATAAAGTGGGCTTTAAGAGGAAAGGAAGTCCTCCTCTTCCTCCTTCTGCTCTGCCTCCAGTGCCCTGTCCATAATGCCAGCAGAAACACAACAGGGATTGTGTCACTGATGCATGCACTGTCACGGCTCACCATCCTTGTGGCCTCCTTAAATGGTGACAATACAGTGCATGCATTCTTAATGATCAGCCATTGGCATGGGGGAAAAAAGCCAAGGCGGCCTGAGCCTATTGTCGTGCCGTATTTGCACAGGTATTTGTTGACGTCCCTCTGCTGCATGTATAGCCACTGCAGCATTGACAAAGTCGAGTTCCACCTGGCGGGCATGTCACAAATCAGGTGGTTTATCAGGTGGACTTCCCGCTGAATTTCAGCCAACCGAGCACTGGCTGTGTATGACCGCCTGAAATGGCTACAGACTCTTCTGGACAGCTTTAGCACATCTTGCAACCCTGAGTACGTATTTAGGAAACGCTGTGCCACCAAATTGAGGACATGTGCCAGGCATGGCACATGTGTCAACTTTCTCTGTTTAAGGGCAGACAGGAGGTTTGAGCCATTATCGCACACCACCATTCCTGGCTCCAGCTGGCGTGGTGTGAACCACCTTGGGCCTGTCCCTGCAGAGCTGCAAGAATCTCTGCTCCGTTGTGGTTCCTGTCCCCTAAACAGACCACCTGAAGTACTGCATGGCACCTTTTAGCCTGACTCTGTGAATAGCCCTTTGAACACTTAGGGGGTACCTGATGTTCATTGGACGATTCTGCAGAGGAGGGTAATGGAGGTGGCGGAGGAGGAGGAGGGGGTAGAGCTCACAGGTCTGGCATCGTCACCACCAGATGTATGGAGATGTGGGGGCAAAACAAGCTGCAGCACCGAGCCCTGTCCTGCATCCTTTTGAGTTGCAAGCAGCGTTACCCAGTGTGCTGTGATTGAAATATATTGTCCCTACCCATACTTGCTGGACCACGTGTCAGTAGTAAGGTGGATTTTACGGCTGACTGCCTTGCCCAACAATGCCAGAACATTCCCTTCCACGTGATGATAGAGGGATGGAACGGCCTTACGTGAAAAGTAGTAGCTGTTGTGGTACAGCACATTGTGCAAATTCACGGAAGGGAGCAGAACCCACCAAGCTGAAAGGCAGAAGTTTGAGAGCCAACAGCTTTGACAAGCTTGCATTTAGATGCTGGGCATGTGGGTGGCAGGGACTGTATTTTTTTTTCTGCTGCAGCAGATGAGGCAGATAAATTTGCCGGCTACAGTCTACAGCTGGTGGTGTGCTGCTGGTAGATGTGCTGCTAGGACCTGGGACACCCTGTGCTATACCATCATCGCTGTCAGTGGAGGCTGCTGAGAGGTAATGACTCAGTATAGCAGGGGCAGACTGAAGTGGGTGAGGAGGAGGGACAGATTTGTGCTCCTTTTGTGTGGCTTTTAGGTGCTCTTGCCAACGGGCTGAGTGGTTGGATGTTAAATGCCTTGTTAAGCACCCAAATGGTTGGTGTTTTTGCCACGTTTGATGTGCCTGAGACACAGTTTGCAGATAGCAACAGTGGGATCTGCTGCAGATGTCTTGAAAAAGGCCCAGGCAGCTGAGCTTTGGGGACTGGGCCAGTAGATAACAGCTGCAGAATGTGATGGAATAGGGTGGCTGCTCTCTACTCTTTCTTAAAGTCGGCCTCCTTGGGGTTGTGCCGCCTCACCTTCAGTTTCCTCCTCTGCTCTATCTTGCACCCAAATCGCATCAGTGACCTCATCATCATCATCTCCAACTCCTCCATCTTCATCATTACCACTGGAGACAACTTGGCAATGCGCTGCAGCTTGGGGAACATGAATGCCAGTTTGTCTACCAGTGTTCTTCCCTCTCAAGGCTCATGTTCCTCTCATCCTCAGAACCAACATCTGAATCCAGTAATGGCTGGGCATCATCAAGGAGCAAGTGGCTGATGCTGTGGTCAAATAACTCAGCTGACTCCTCAATGGCTGATGTTGGGTCTATGGCAAGAATAGATGTGGACAAGGAGGCAGGTTTATCCACTCTGGCAACTGCAGGGGACTGCACACTTGTCTCTGCTTGCGTGACAGAGAATGAGGAGGATGAGGAAGGTTTAGTAAGCCAGTCCACCACCTCCTCTGCATGCTGTGGCTGGATAGCATGGGCAAACTCACTAAACAGAGGAAATGATGCCCTGCCTGAGGACTGACCACCACATCCACCTTTGCCTGTGAACACATTTGTTGCTGGCCCCCTTAAGGTGCCAAGGAAACGTCTGCCTCTCCTTGTCCTTCTAGACATTATTGAGAGGGAGGGGGCGGTGCTTATAAGCAAATGTAAGGAAGAAGTTCAAAGTTGCCAAACGTACAGTGACGCACAGAACTATATGGAGTTAAACTGGCAGTAACGCACACAAAAGTAAATGGTGTTAAACTGGCAGTAACGCACAAAACTATATGGCGATAAAATGGCAGTAACACACACAGAACTATATGGCGTTAAACTGGCAGTAACGCACAAAACTATATGGCGTTAAACCCTGTTCTATCTCTCTCCACACCGAAATCACACTGAAAATGGCTGCCATTGAAAGAATACTTTTATACTGTGGGGTGGGAATGATTCATGATTGGATAAATTCATGATAACTGTGTCCAATCATGACTCTGACAGTACTCTGTGCCCTGATTGACTGAAGCTTTCACTGCTTTAACCAATCAGGGCTTGCAATGCACTGTTCAGCATCGCAATGCATTGTGGACGGTTCGGGGTGGGGGGGGGTCGAACGACCCGTTTGTTTCGGCTGTTCGCCAAACGTCCGAATAGTGAAAGTTCGGCCTGAACTTATGCTCAAGCCGAACCTTTCGCCCATCTCTACCTGGGAGGAGGTGGCCTCAGCTAAAGAAGAGCAGCGCTGCTGTCTGTCCTCCTCAATAGATCTGACAGTCTGGGAGGAGGTGGAGGATGATGATATCATGGCAAGCGGGTCTTCCATGCAGGGCATCGGTTGCACCCGCCTCACGGTTCCCTTCCTCATGTTGCACATCCAGCTGCTGGCTTCTCTTCATCCTGGCTCTCTCCTCTAGTGCTCGTGCTGCACTGCAGGCTGGGAATGGAGTGAAGACCCATCAGGAGAGCGCTCTCCTACAGGGAGCCCGAGCAGCAGCTGCCCCTGATTTTAATCATATGTATCTGTCAACGGGGAAGCCCGCTGACCGATGAATGAGTCATCAGTTGTTAAGGACACGGCGGCCCTGCTCCTTAACAACTGATGATTGCTACACTCTTTTGTGTACACTTTAGTGGCACAAAACAAAAAAGACCTGACTGGAGAGGTGAGGAGTATTCTGGGAGGTCACATGACATCACTCTTATCTCTATTAATAAAACACAGACCCGACTGTAGAGGTGAGGAGGATTCTGGGAGGTCACATGACATCACTGTTATCTCTATTAATAAAACACAGACCTGACCGGAGAGGTGAGGAGGATTCTGGGAGGTCACATGACATCACTGTTATCTCTATTAATAAAACACAGATCTGACTGGAGAGGTGAGGAGGATTCTGGGAGGTCACATGACATCACTCTTATCACTATTAATAAAACACAGACCTGACCGGAGAGGTGAGGAGGATTCTGGGATTCTAACATGACATTCCTATTGGTTCCTCAATATAGAGATTTCCTCTTGTGAAGTCAGGTGATCATATGACCATCACAGTGCCTCCATGTGACTCCCTAAAACCTGAGAGACACAACATGCAGAAGATTCTAGAAGTCACCGAGAAGATGATGGAGCTGCTGACAGGAGAGGTGAGCGGTGCTGGGAAATCTGGGACATTATCCAGTAACATATAAAGCAGAAATCAGTGTAGCCCAAACAGACTCTACATTTAAAAACAATCACTAAAGAACAAATCCATAAAGATTATGCAGCGCTAAGGACAACCAATAAATGAAAATACCAAAATTATTAAAAATTATTAAAACATAAAATCATAATTGATACCGTGAAAGATTACCATAAAAATTTATGACCACTGTAGGATATGTGTATAATGAAATACTAAAATTAATAGTGTCAAAAAAAACTATGTGCTCTTTTTGGTTTTTTTTGACACTATTAATTTTAGTATTTCATTATACACATATCCTACAGTGGTCATAAATTTTTATGGTAATCTTTCACGGTATCAATTATGATTTTATGTTTTAATAATTTTTAATAATTTTGGTATTTTCATTTATTGGTTGTCCTTAGCGCTGCATAATATTTATACTATTATCTAGAGGATGTGTCTGACTCTTTTATGCTGGCTGCTTTGGTAATTTGGGTTAAAACCTTGTTTTTTGTTTAATGTTTTTTATTTAATGTGTTTTTAGTTTGTAAAGGTTAATCCCTTATAGCTACCAATCAATTATTGGGTTTCTAGCGCAGCGTTAACCGTTTTTGGGTTTTTTTACAAATCCATAAAGATTGTAGATCGTGAAGATATCAGGATGTCAACGACTGTGGGAAAGGTGTCCAATACTAGATATGCACGTGTTTCGAGAGAGTCCAGCCCGTCCACCACAGACAACAGCAGCCTCTCACCTCCTTAATGCGACCAGATAATCTGGGGGATCATTTTTTTTTTTTGTGGCACATAGGACCCCTTGGAGGGGACCCTCTCCACAGACCCCATCATGGGGTGGAGCGTGGAGAGACGCCCCCCCAACAAGGTCGTGCAAGGAATTGACAATTAAGCCAAAGAAAAAGAAAAGACAAAGAGGATGTAGAGGGGGAGAATCCAAAAGACAAAGACTTCACTAGGTGCCGGTATATATAACCTAAGTGGGACCCCTCTTACTGAAAATGGGATGCGAGTCCTCAATAAAGGCTTAAAATTCACCCCCATTCATAATCTTAACGAATACCAAATGTATATTAATATTCACAAGTATATCCATGGGCTTAATATTAAGAAATATTTTCTATCCAACCCAGTGGGGAGGAATTTTTCCCAATCTGAGAATAGATATTCAAACCTTAGGAATACGTCTATATTTAACCCACCTGGCTCATATAATAGACACTTGGAAGTTTTTTAAAAACATGGTGTGTAGTGACCATTATTCCCTAAAATTCGGAAAGGTCAATGATTCCCGGCACGTTAAGAGAGGCATTACCTCATTGGAGAAAAGGAGAGATATAGTCGTCCGACCGCCAGACAGGGGGGGGCTGGTGAGGCTCAGTAAAACATATTACCAGGAAAAAAATAACCGCTTACTTAGCGATCGTGACACATATCAGGTGTTAGGGGGTGATCCTATGTTTAGATACAAAGACAAGTTGCACTCTCTGGTAAAAAAGGGTGAGAAAAGGTGAGTTCTGAATCATAAAGATGCTTTGTATCCCAATCCTTTGTTTTGCAGAACCCCTATTATGTATTTCTTGCCGAAAATACATAAAAGTATCGATCAGCCCCCAGGCCGCTCGATAGTGAATGGCATAGATTTTGTCATGGCCATGGTAGGACAGTATATCGATTTCTGTTTCCGGCCTTTAGTCATTAAAACAGACCTCGAGGACACCAAAAACATCATTCAAATTTTAGAAACATGACCCAGTACTCCTTCTAGTATCCTAGTGACGGCTGATGTTGGGTCATTGTATACGATCATCGGTCATGAGGATGCTATGGCATTAGTAGAATGGGCTCTGTCAGACTCAGAGTTGACTAGAAAAGATGAGAAATTTCTGCTTTATCGCCTTAATTTCTGTTTGTCTAATAATTAATTCTGGTTTGATCTTCGGTACTTCCAGCAGATCAAAGGGGTGGCGATGGGCACTCATTTCACCCCCCCAGTGTGTCCAATTTATTTATGGCCCACTAGGAGGAGGAAGTCCTTTTCAAGGATCGCCCGCCTCAACTGGTCTGTTTTGCAGGAGGCATATTGATGATCTAAATATGATTTGGGAGGGAGACATGGTTAGTTTGGAGGTATTCACCAATCAATTGAACAACAATAACAAAAACATTAATCTTACTTGGAACATAGACCTTCACCAAATAATTTTTTTAGATTTAGCAATCTTTAAAGAGGGGGACCGATTCCAGACCCAGAACCATTTTAAACCGATCGGAATGCTTACATACCTTTGAACAATTGCCACCCCAAATGTGGTTGTGCAACATTCCTAGGGGACAGATCATCCAACTTGGACACATTTGCTTTCTGCGAAAGATTTTCTGTCACAGTCTCAGGTGTTAGCAGTGGCGGCCTGTCCATAAGGGTGCTGGAGGGGCGCCGCCCCCCCTAATCCATGCACCCGGCCCCTAATCTATATGCGGATCGCCGGACGCATGGATTTCAATAGGGTTTTTTTTTTAAGCACATGATTAGAGCCTGAGGCTCTAATCGGCTTCAAAAAAGGGTGGGCTCGGGGCGCAGATTACTGCGCCCCCGAGCCCACCCAGTTGTTTGACAATAGCAAATTAATATTCGCTATTGTTTTCCTAATTCTCCTCCCTGCCAATCATGAAGCGGGTCCCTAAGACTCCCTGGCCAATCGGGTCTCAGGACCCACTTCCCTTCCGCCCGGGAGGAGAAGCAACAGCCCCGGGTCTTCTCTTGTCATCTGCCTTCTAAGGTAAGGAGGCCTCTGATCGTCCGTCTCCTGTGGGGGGAGTATCGCCGTGGGCCTGTCCGCCCCCGCCGGAGGGATCGCTGGCTTCCCAACCATCTCCCGTGGGTGGGGGGGGATCGCCGCCTGTCTCTCGCAGGGGGGGCAATCACTGCCTTTCCATCTGTCTCCCGCTGGAGGTGTTCACCGCCTGCCCATCTGTCTCCCACCGGGGGGTGGAGGGAGTCGGGGGTATTCACTGCCACTGGTTGTAAGCAAAAAGATTCCATCAGAAAGGGTATGCATTAGAGCTGCACAATTATTTGTTAAAAAATCGTGATCTCGATTCACCTCCCCCGACGATCTCTCCTGCTGAGTTTGTGGATTCTTTCATATAAACAAGTGGAGAGAATATCTGCTCACTCAGCTGTCAAAAGAAAACATCTGGGCAGTCTGCCAAGTTTAGAACTTGAAACATTGTATCTAACTTCCTTCTTAGATCAAAGGGATAAACTTCTCTGTGTAAACAAATAACCTGGGCAATCTGCCAAGCTTTAAACAACCTGTAATGCAGGAAGTTTAACCACTTAAAGTCTAAATCTTTTTCTGACACTTCTTAAGTTAAAATCAATATTTTTTGCTAAAAAAAATTACTTGGCACCCCAAACATTATATATATATATATATATATATATATATATATATATATATATATATATATATATATATATATATATTAATTATAATTTTTTTTTTTTTTTTTTTTTTAGCAGAGACCCTAGAGAATAAAATGGCAATTGCTGCAATATTTTATGTCACACTGTATTTGCCCAGCGGTCTTTCAAATGCAATTTTTGGGTAAAAAATACACTTCAATAAATAAAAAAAAAAACGAAACAGTAAAGTTAGCACAATTTTTTTTGTTTTAATGTAAAAGATGATGTTACGCCGTGAGAATCGTGAGAGAATCGTGATCTATCCTCTAAGCAAAAAAATCGTGATTCTCATTTTAGCCAGAATCGTGCAGCTCTAGTATGCATGAACTAATATTGATCAAGAGATTGAAAAAGTTAGAGCCCTAGACAGGAATGTGATTATTGCTGAGACACATAAGCAGAGAAATGTGACCAATAGTGAGTATCGCATGCTTTTGGATTATAGCATCCAGCATAAAAAACTTGAAAAGATCGTGGCCAAACATTTGGCGATACTCATACATGATCGAGTGCTTGGCCCATTACTCCCTGCACGCCCACAGTTCATTTACATGAAAGCACCTTCTTTATGGGATGTCCTAGCCCCAGGAGTCATTGATCCCCCAAAAAATCCAGATAATAAACTTTTCAGCTTTGAATTTACTGTCTGTATACAGAAACGCCCATACACATGCACTTGGTGGAAATGCTCCACTTGTAAATTAATTTTTATCTTTTAAAATAAAATTAGTGATTATACGGAGAGCACTAGATGTTTTGTTCTCATTTGTGTATATATATGATCGGTGGAGCTATTGATATCTGCATCGTGGACTGACCGTTGGAGGATATATCCCCATGGTGTGGGAAATTGCATTTTGACCGTTACGGTTGCATTAAGGAGGTGAGAGGCTGCTGTTGTCTGTGGTGGACGGGCTGGACTCACTCTTAACACTTGCATATCTAGTATTGGACACCTTTCCCATGGTGGTTAACATCCTGATATCCTCACGATCTACACTCTTTATGGACTTGTTCTTTAGTGATTGTTTTTAAATGCAGGATTTTATCGAGGAGTTTTTGCATTGTCCTTGTACTGTTCAGCTGGCAATCAATATATATATATATATATATATATATATGTGATATATTGTTAATATATGCGCTGAATATAATTTCTACTGATGTATTATCCAGTAACAGACAAGGGATGTGTCTGGATGGTGACTGTATCATTGTGTGTGTCAGGTTCCTATAAGGTGTCAGGATGTCACTGTCTATTTCTCCATGGAGGAGTGGGAGTATTTAGAAGGACACAAGGATCTCTACAAGGACTTCATGATGGACAATCAGCCGCCCCTCACATCACCGGGTAAGAGGAGACTTTATTGTAAAGGAGAGAGCAGTACGGAGGGTCCACCTAGATCCCCCATCATCTGATAAACACATAGAAACAATGTATTCAGTCAGTGTGTGTGTTTCCTACAGATGGATCCAGTAATGGGAACCCACCAGAGAGATGTCCCCATCCTCTGTATTCCCAGGATTCCACACAGGAAGGTCACATCATCCCTCACCATCATCAGGTAGGGTCTTGAACATAAAGGGTCTGGAACATAAAGTGATTGAACACTCTGACATGTGGAGACGATGTGTGGACTCTGCAAGACAATATTTTCTATGTAATCTCACATCATAAATACTTCTATTTTACAGATGTTATTTTCTGCCATTCTGTTGGTTTAGGGTGAAGATCTGTTGAACATGAAAGTTGACAATGAAGTAAAAGAGACGTATGTGAGGGATGAAAAGCAATATACTGAGGAGGCTGGAATGACGAGGACATTCAAAGAGGACATTCCTGCAGAGATCAGCACAGGTGAGCCATAATATATTTTTCTGTCATCTCTGCTCTGTTACTGCACACTGATCCAGAGTACGGCGGGGGATGAGTTGAAATAAGCCAATAATAGGTTTATAATAGTCACTGAAACCCGTCCTACACATTAGATCTTCTCTCTCAGATAATCCTCCTTCTCTATGGTACGGATTCATTTGTTGTCAGAAATCATGAAATCAGGCCGAGACAGAAGTACAGCTAAATCACACTTGTTTAATAATAAAAGTAAAAAGAACAAACATAGTGAAAACATAGCCAAAGTTCAGTAACCGGAACGGATAGTCAGCCAAGCCAGAAGTCAGGGATCAATGTAGTGGAACAGCAAGCAGGATCTGGAGCCAGAAGGGATGTCAGCAAAGCGAGTCTTGAACAGGAACGCAGGAGATAGTTTCTGTGATATGACCAAGGCGAAGGCAGAGCTCCACTGGACTGGACGGCTTAAGTAGGCAGGACTGATGAGCAGGATATCAACAGCTGAGTAACTGTGGAGAGCTATGAGCTGGCAATTAGCTGACAGCTAAGCAGCCAGCTCAGAGAAGGAAGGGCTGAGCCCAGCCTTGACATTTGTGTACTCAGACTTATGTAGATTCTGGAGTTCATCTGGCAGCATTAGGTTTTGCTTTTTTTATACTAGTTACAGTAACACAGATGTAATAATACAGATTGCGCCTTTCATAGGTTGGTCCCTCTTCTTTGAGCAAGCTTATAGCTAAATGTTAACATAAAACTCTGATTACAGTCTTGCCGGGATTAAATGTAAATAGTAACATGTAAGCTAAAACACTTATCTTTCCAGCAGGAAATACTGTTTTTGCCCCTTCCAGTGCTGCATATCACCAGAAGCCTAGGCCTATGGTCAACTTGTTTAAAGCTAAAGGTTCTACAAATCTGATCTTTGAACCTCTTGTTTATCAGAGATCACATGACCCAGTGCCTAGGCTTATGGTTGTGTGAAAGACATGTACCTCCCAGTCCTCATTGGTTTCTGCTATCAAGACTGCTTACATTTAGGAGAGACCTGGTCTTTTGGCAGAAGAGGGGAAGTGACAGCTGGTTGGGACATCTACAGAGAACATCTGCTCAATAAAATCTACCTGATCCAGATGAAATCCTGATTTATGTGAACGAACCATCTTGTATCTGTTGATCTTGTTTTTATATTTTCCAGGACACGCCATCAAGAAACCCTCAAAGAATAGTCTCATTTTATCTCCAGGGTGTGAAATGGAAGATGAGGACATCACAAGAGATTGTGCAGGAGGAAAGACAATGAGCTCAGCTATGGATGGTGGACTTCACAGTGTGGATAGACCATCGAATCCCTCTGACTCTGAGCAACCTCGTACTTTGGGGGATGGTGCCGGAATTCAAGGGGAGGAGAAATTTTCCTGTCCTGAATGTGGGGAAAGTTTTAGCTCTGAATTAAGTCTTACTATACATCAGAGATCTCACACGGGTGAGAAGCTTCATTCATGTTCTGAGTGCGGGAAATGTTTTCTGCATAAATCAGAACTTGTCATACATTGCAGATCTCATACAAGAGAGAAAACAAATTCCTGCTCTGAGTGCGGGAAATGTTTTTCACGGAAACAACGCCTTGTCGTTCATCAGAGATGTCACACAGGGGAGAAGCCTTATTGTTGCCCTGAATGTGGGAAAAGTTTTATACAGAAATCAAATCTTGTTAGACATCTGAGATCTCACACAGGTCAAAAGCCATATCCCTGCCCTGAGTGTGGAAAATGTTTTTCACATAAAGCACACCTTGTTAGTCATCATAGATTGCACACAGGGGACAAGCCATATTGCTGCCCTGAGTGCGGGAAATTTTTTTCACAGAAATCAAACCTTGCTTCACATCTGATATTGCACACGGGTTTGAAACCAAACTCCTGCCCTGAGTGCGGGAAATGTTTTGCAAGGAAATCAGACCTTGTTAAACATCAGAGATCTCACACAGGGGAGAAGCCATATTCTTGTCCTGAGTGTGGGAAATGTTTTATACAGAACTCAAGTCTTGTTAGACACCAGAGATCTCACACGGGGCAGAAGCCATATTCCTGCCCTGAGTGTGGAAAATGTTTTACACGGAAAATTAAACTTGTTATACATCAAAACTCCCACAGAGGGGTTCAGGCAGGGGCGGACTGACAACTCATGGGGCCCCCGGGCAATAGGAGATTATGGGGCCCCCAGGCAATCAGAGATTATGGGGCCACATAGTATACACACACATAGTATAGATGTACACACAGTATACACAGACATGTTTCTATTGGCTGTCCCTGGTCCATACTGTCTATTGGCTGTCCCTGGTCCATACTGTCCCTGGTTTTACTGAGGCTGGCAACCCTGATGGGGCCCCCTAGTGGCCCAGGGCCCTCGGGCAGTGCCCGAATGGCTCAATGGTCAGTCCGCCCCTGGGTACAGGGATGAGCCAAACCTGGGAATAGAATAAGTGTAGCGCTAATATAAAAAGTCAAATAACTGCATGTTATGTAGCATAAAGACCATTAACAAATCAGCAAATCCCAATTGAAAAAGGGGGACATTAAAAAGATATATAAAAAAGAATAATGAAGTCCTCCAAAAGTATGTAACTCATACAAAATGGTGGGATGATAGTCCTCAATATATATGTGACTTCATACATAAAACATATCAATGTGCACGTGACATCTGGAATGGAAAAAACACCACCACCAACAATAGGGAGGCTTACCGGAACGTTTGAACCCAAAAAACATACGTTCAATCGGGTCAAACAAGCTTGAGTAATAAGTTCCGTGGAAGTTGAAAGAAGATCCTGAGATGATCTGTGGGCCAGTGTATGCCTCAGGGGTGATGCCCGCAGTGGATGGTAATTACTGCTCCAGTCGATGACCCTGTGAACGCAGACTGATTGTGGCTCCCAGAAATTTTTTTTTGGCAGTAGAAGGTAGGCAGCTTCCAGGGGTCCTGACGTCAGGAAGGGAGTAGCACATCCATGATGAGGATGGTATTCACCTATTTCTTTAAACTTCAGCTGTCAGTTTACAGTTCATCGGTTTAAGATTTAACTGCATGCAGCAGAAATTCTCTAACCTCACTCTTCCTTAGGATAGGAAAGTATTACCCAAAGTCTTTAAATGCGCAGCATGCGTCCACTCAGTCATGTATCCCTCAGGCTTTTCTCATGTGCGGAAGTCGGCAAACCTTGAAGTCAGGTATCCTGTGAGCCTTGGATCATTTTTCAGATGTGGGCTGGAAGCTGATAACCTGGTCGAGTGAACACTCCGCTCCTCACGTACACTCCAGCACACGCGCACCTTCCGCCAAGTGAATACCATCCTCATCATGGATGTGCTACTCCCTTCGTGACGTCAGGACCCCTGGAAGCTGCCTACCTTCTACTGCCCCAAAAAAATTTCTGAATCAGTCTGCCTTCACAGGGTCATCGACTGGAGCAGTAATTACCATCCACTGCGGGCATCACCCCTGAGGCATACACTGGTCCACAGATCATCTCAGGATCTTCTTTCAACTTCCACGGAACTCCATCAGCCGTTTATTACTCAAGCTTGTTTGACCCAATTGAACGTATGTTTTTTTTGGGTTCAAACGTTCCGGTAAGCCTAGATATAATACAGAAAGTGCAGCGCTGGACATATGAATTGAATGGTGAAATATTACTAAACCATGTAATAAAAATTAATTAATCAACAGCAATGTATACAAATAGTGACCTATAAATATAGGTAATAAATTACTTATGACCGTGAGCATATAAATATAGGTAGTGAGTTACTTATGACCGTGAACATATGGAATTACAGAAAAAAATTCCTGGAAATAAAACTTTTAAAGGTGCATAAAAGTCCAAAGCAATATTTTTCGTGCAATGTGAGTTTCAGGGGTGCATCTTCGATAATCGGTGTTGCCCACCACCGAATAGGTGAATGAATAAAAGGCTTACCAGAAAGCCTGTGACCGCCCTTATTCAGGGGGGTCAAAACAGGCTTAGCAGATATGGGGGGACCACCACACGGATACTCTGGTTGGCACCTGATGGATCAATGGGTCAAGACTCCTTGCCAGGTAGTTCTCCAGCCGACAACCACTGTAGATGTTCTCCCGACTCCTGTTCACCCCAAAAAGAAGGAGGCTTCAGATGAATATTGCAGCAAAGCCCCGTTGCAGTGGTCTCTGAGGCTGATGCGGCAGGACATGTGTATGAGACTTTCACTCTCTTTTCCCAACGTTGGGAAAAGAGAGTGAAAGTCTCATACACATGTCCTGCCGCATCAGCCTCAGAGACCACTGCAACGGGGCTTTGCTGCAATATTCATCTGAAGCCTCCTTCTTTTTGGGGTGAACAGGAGTCGGGAGAACATCTACAGTGGTTGTCGGCTGGAGAACTACCTGGCAAGGAGTCTTGACCCATTGATCCATCAGGTGCCAACCGGAGTATCCGTGTGGTGGTCCCCCCATATCTGCTAAGCCTGTTTTGACCCCCCTGAATAAGGGCGGTCACAGGCTTTCTGGTAAGCCTTTTATTCATTCACCTATTCGGTGGTGGGCAACACCGATTATCGAAGATGCACCCCTGAAACTCACATTGCACGAAAAATATTGCTTTGGACTTTTATGCACCTTTAAAAGTTTTATTTCCAGGAATTTTTTTCTGTAATTCCATATGTTCACGGTCATAAGTAACTCACTACCTATATTTATATGCTCACGGTCATAAGTAATTTATTACCTATATTTATAGGTCACTATTTGTATACATTGCTGTTGATTAATTAATTTTTATTACATGGTTTAGTAATATTTCACCATTCAATTCATATGTCCAGCGCTGCACTTTCTGTATTATATCTAGTTTTTTGTACCCTTATATCGGGGTTATAGTGCATAGCAGCAGGACCTTTTTTACTTCATCACAATTTTTATGCACCTAGCGCAATTTCTTTGTTTTTTTTATTTTTGTTCCGGTAAGCCTACCTATTATTGGTGGTGGTGTTTTTCCATTCCAGATGTCACGTGCACATTGATATGTTTTATGTATGAAGTCACATATATATTGAGGACTATCATCCCATCATTTTGTATGAGTTACATACTTTTGGAGGACTTCATTATTATTTTTTATATTTTTTTTTATATACCTTTTTGATATCCCCCTTTTTCAATTTGGATTTTCTGATTTGTTAAAGGTCTTTATGCTACATAACATGTGGTTATTTGACTTTTTATACCCTGTTTCCCCGAAAATAAAAAAATAATTTTTTTTCAAGTATTTTTTTCATATGATTTTGTTTCACTATAGAACACTTAGTGTGTGATTAAAAGAATACCATATAATTCTTATTATAGAAATATAAGTTAATCTCACGGAATTTTTCAAAAATATATTTTTATATTCATTTTTCAAATGGGTTTTTGCCATATTAGAATTGTTTTGAGTGTGTTATACTAATAGTAGTCAAAACTATTGGGATCACTTATATTTAGTACACACTAATTTATGATGCGCGCTTGTTACACTATATGCTAAATATTTTTGGGGTCTTTTGTATTTATTGACTAACACGAGCAGCAGCACATTTTTTTATTTGTATGGTTAGCGCAAAATTACGTTTCTTTTTATATATCCCCGAACATAAGACCTAGCGTGATTGTCAGTGATGGTTGCAATATAAGCCCTACCCCCCAAATAAGCCCTAGTTAAAGTCCTTGTAGGTCTTATTTTCAGGGTAGGGCTTATTTAGGGGGTAGGGCTTATATTGCAGCCATCACTGACAATCACGCTAGGTCTTATTTTCGGGGAAACACGGTTTTAGCGATACACTTATTCTGTTCTCTGTTGTATGCACATATCCTACTGGCCGTGTTAGCTGCTTTGTTCTTTTGGGTAGCGCAGAATTATTTGTTATATTTTATGAGCCAAACCTGGATTCAGTTTACGGGAGGTTCACTAAACTTGCTCCTAAACTCTCAATGTTAATCTGAACACAGTTTTTTTATTAATGTTTAAAGTGACATATTAAAAATGCATAATTCCTTTAAATTATTTGTTTGGAAGATGCCTTAAATCTGCCCGTGAAGTGGTACACATACAATGTAAATGACATCTACAAAAAAAAAAATACATTTCTGGCTGCTAAATTACGTTTTATGGCCAGCTCCCTATGTTTGTAAACGAAGGGGATTCCTTTCATCCATACCAGAAACTTATCCTAGATTAGGGGTCTCCAAACTTTGTAAACAAAGTTCCAGTTTATTGTCCTTCAAGCTTTAGAGGGGCCGGACTGTGGCCAGCAGGAGTGGAATTTTTCCTGGCATCAGCAGGAGTAAACAGCACCACCTTTGGTATTAACCATGTGACCTCCGTAAGATTTACCCCCCTTTTGTGACCAGGCCATTTTTTTTGCGATACAACACTGCATTATTTTAACTGACAATTGCATGGTCATGCAACGCTGTACCCAAATAAAATGTGTCATTTCCCCCCCACAAATAGAGTTTCTTTTGGTGGTATTTAATCACCTCTGCTGTTTTTTATTTTTTTGCGCTAAACAGAAAAAGAGCGACAATTTTGAAGAAAAAAAACGTACTTTCTGCTATAAAACACATCCAATAAAAAAATTAAAAAATCAAACTTCTTGATAAATTTAGACCAATGTGTATTCTGCTACATGGTTTTTGGTAAAAAAAAAAATCCCATTAAGTGTATGTTGATTGGTTTGCGCAAAAGTTATAGCATCTGAAAAATATTTTATACATACTGCAATTTTTTATTTTTATTTATTTAATAGTAATGGGGGCAATCAGCAACTTATAATGAGACTGCGATATTTCGGTGGACAATCGGACATTAACTGGCACTTTGTGGGAACCAGCGACACTAATGCCCCGTACACACGGTCGGATTTTCCGATGGAAAATGTGTGATAGGACCTTGTTGTCGGAAATTCCGACCGTGTGTAGGCTCCATCACACATTTTCCATAGGAATTTCCGACACACAAAGTTTGAGAGCAGGCTACAAAATTTTCCATCAACAAAATACGTTGTCAGAAATTCCGATCGTGTGTACACAAATCCGACGCACAAAGTACCACGCATGCTCGGAATCAAGCAGAAGAGCAGCACTGGCTATTGAATTTCATTTTTCTTGTCTCGTCGTACGTGTTGTACATCACCACGTTCTTGACATTCGGAATTTCTGACCAACTTTGTGTGTATGCAAGACAAGTTTAAGCCAACATCCGTCGGAAAAAAAAAGGATGGATTTTGTTTTCGGAATGTCCGATCGTGTGTACAGGGCATAATACTGCGATCACTGAAAAAAATATACACTGTCACTGTACTAATGGCACTGGCTGGGAAGGGGGTAAACATCTAGAGCAAGCAAATAGTTTAATGTATGCCTAGCCAGTGTTTTGATGTACAGTGTGAGGTGCTTTAACTAGGGGAAGTGGTGGATTTTATTCCCTGCTTTGCAGGGAAATACAATCTATTACTTCCCTGCAGACAGGACAGGGATCTGCCGTGTTTACATAGGCAGGGCTCTGTCCTGTTTAAATTCATGACGATTGCCAGGTGTCGGCAGTAATCCATTGGCCGTCACCCGGTGATCCACATCTACTGTGTTTAATCACAGCACGGCTGGGTCGCCGGCGGCGCTCCCCAATATAGAAAGTATCAGATCACATATTAGGTATGTGATCTGCCGCAGCCGAGCCACCTTGCCACCATATATCTGCGTTATATGGTCAGCAAGTGGTTAAGGGGAGGAATAGTGCCCCATCATTGGAATAGTTTCCCATGGTTGGTATCATTGGAATGCAAAAACATTAACCCTAACTATATTGGAACTCTGGCCAGATGTTGTCATGGGGGTCCAGTGCCATTATGTAGGTTTCTTAGCTGAAACGCGTCACAGAAGCCTTTACCCATGTAACCCAATAAAGGACTTTTATTCAAGAGCATCAAGTCGCCAGCCCTTTTCTGATTCAAGTCGCAGTGCCATTAGGCTTGTCTCCCTAAGGTGTATCCACCTCTCTCTGTATCTGTGGCTAAGGTCATCCTCTCTTTAGTGCTCCCTTAATATTCAGAAGCTTCTTCCCTGCCTACTCCTACTGCAGGTCCCTTCCAGTACTGTCTACCTCTAGTTCCTTACCCTCTTTTGCTGACTAAACCACCAGTCTCTTTACTTACTTTACAGCTCAATGTTCCAACTCTTCTGCCATGTCAATGTCTGTGACATCTGTACCATCTGAGGTCCCAGCTTTGTGTACCCTGTCTGCTAAACCCCCAGCGCCCTTACTCCCTTCTGCTGCTTTGGACTCAGCCATGGTTCCCACATTAGTAGCTTCAATGCCTATCCCAGGTTCCTGTTCAGCACGACCTGTCATACCCACTGTACAAATCAAAGCCTCAACTTCTATTTCCTTTTCTTTACTAACAGCCTCCACTTCCACTCATGTGTCCTCTCTGCCAGCCTCCTCAGCAGTCTCTTCATCTTGGTTACCAGTGTCTGCTCCAGCCCAAGCACCTGGCTTATCTTCTTCCGTTCTTGCTGCTTCGGTGGCAGACAGTTCCAAGAACTCACATCTGACAGCTTCCAAGTACAAAGTAGGTGCAGATCATCAGCGCCCTGTGAGTCCCAAAATTCTACCTGGTGACAAGGTCTGGCTCTCTACTAAGAATATCCGACTCTGAGTACCCTCTGTGAGATTTACTCTTCATGTCACTGATCCCTCTCAAAACACCTTCCTTATTCTGTAATTTATTTTTAAGCCATTTCCAATGACTGGTCTTGAAAGCCGAGTGGGCACGCTGGGCTTGGCAGATGAGTGGACTAGCTGAGTTTTTATAGATGAGTTGACTAGCTGATCTTGGTTGATTACAGATGAGTGGGCTAGCAGAGTCAATGCTTTACAGCTGAGTGGGCTATTTGGGTCTGGGCTTTGCAGCTGAGTGGGCTAGCTGGGCCTGGCCTTTACAGCTGAGTAGGGCTAGCTGGATCTGAGCTTGAGAGCTTGGGTGGGCTAGCTCAGCCTGTGTTTTACAACATGGTGGAGTAACTGGACCTGGGTTTGACAGCTGAGCAGGTAGCTTGGGTCTGGCCTTGACAGCTTTGTATAGTAGCTGAGCCTGGGAACAATAGCTTTGCCTGGACCATTGTACTGGCTGGGCAGCCTAGGCTGAGAGGCTTAAACTGTGAGATGCTAATAAGGAACAGTTGCCTCCTCCTCACAAAGGCTTAGCACAGACAGGGAAGGAAGACAGACAAGGAGGTAGTAGTTAGTACTGGACTCCACAAAGGGGATTTTGTCTGACCCACCACCAATGTGCAGCCACTTCCGGGAAATGTCCAAGGTGGGGCCACTGTGTAGGCACTGCTGAGGCCATTCTTCTCACTCAGAACGATGCCTTAAGAAACTAAAAGGCATAAATCTTCGATGTCACAATTTGATGCAGCTACAAAAAAAAAATAAAGCTTGTAAGTAATAAGTTGCCCACCAAGTATCATCCAACTACAGTATTTTTTCTTATAGTTAGGAAGAGCTTTTACTGGGCTAGAGGTAATATTATTCAGGAGCCTCGAGGATACCCAGACGAGAACCTTCAACACAGACTGCCTACTGGGTATTCAAGTTGAGTTGATATGTATGCCTCAGATTTCCTGAGCCCTTGATAAATAAAACCTGGGCAAATTGGCACCGGGTTTGATTCACCAAGGGTTCAGTGAATCTTGTCCAAAATTCAGCAAACCTGAACTCAGAGGCAAATCTCACTAAATGCTATGATGGGATAAATCATATTAAATTTTGGCCATTTTTCAGACTAATAAGAAAACTTCTATGATTTTTTTTACAGTAAGCTTGCAGGAAAAAATGCTATGGATAGGGCAGCAGCTAAAACTAACCAGTCAGTTCAAATCCACAACAAATGTATTCATACATAGTGATCACATCCCCCCTTATGTATTTATACATGGTGATCATATCCCCGCGTAATCTCCTCTTCTCAAGAGAGAATAAATTCAGTTCCTCTAATCTTTTCTCATAGCTGAGCTCCTCCATGCCTCTTATCAATTTGGTTGCCCTTCTCTGCGCTTTTTTTAGTTTTCCAATATCCTTTTTTGTGAACTGGAGCCCAAAACTGAACTGCATATTCCAGTCATTCATCGAGTGGAGATATTACTACTGTTACCAAATTAATGACTTCCTGCTCAGAACCATGATTCCACTCCCTTTTGTTGTTTGCTAGGATGCTGGTGGGTAGGGATGAGCCGAACACCCCCCTGTTCGGTTCGCACCAGAACATGTGAACAGGAAAAAAGTTCGTTCGAACATGCGAACACCGTTAAAGTCTATGGGACACGAACATGAATAATCAAAAGTGCTAATTTTAAAGGCTTATATGCAAGTTATTGTCATAAAAAGTGTTTGGGGACCTGGGTCCTGCCCCAGGGGACATGGATCAATGCAAAAAAAAGTTTTAAAAACGGCCGTTTTTTCAGGAGCAGTGATTTTAATAATGCTTAAAGTCAAACAATAAAAGTGTAATATCCCTTTAAATTTCGTACCTGGGGGGTGTCTATAGTATGCCTGTAAAGGGGCGCATGTTTCCTGTGTTTAGAACAGTCTGACAGCAAAATGACATTTTGAAGGAAAAAACTCATTTAAAACTACCCGCGGCTATTGCATTGCCGACAATACACATAGAAGTTCATTGATAAAAACGGCATGGGAATTCCCCAAAGGGGAACCCCGAACCAAAATTAAAAAAAAAAAATGACGTGGGAGTCCTCCTAAATTCCATACCAGGCCCTTCAGGTCTGGTATGGATATTAAGGGGAACCCCGGCCAAAATTAAAAAAAAAAAATGACGTGGGGTTCCCCCTAAATTCCATACCAGACCCTTCAGGTCTGGTATGGATTTTAAGGGGAACCCCGCGCCAAAAAAAAAAAAAATGGCGTGGGGTCCCCCCAAAAATCCATACCAGACCCTTATCCGAGCACGCAACCTGGCAGGCCGCAGGAAAAGAGGGGGGGACGAGAGTGCGGCCCCCCCTCCCTCCTGAACCGTACCAGGCCACATGCCCTCAACATTGGGAGGGTGCTTTGGGGTAGCCCCCCAAAACACCTTGTCCCCATGTTGATGAGGACAAGGGCCTCATCCCCACAACCCTGGCCGGTGGTTGTGGGGGTCTGCGGGCGGGGGGCTTATCGGAATCTGGAAGCCCCCTTTAACAAGGTGACCCCCAGATCCCGGCCCCCCCCCGTGTGAAATGGTAAGGGGGTACATAAGTACCCCTACCATTTCACGAAAAAAGTGTCAAAAATGTTAAAAATGACAAGAGACAGTTTTTGACAATTCCTTTATTTAAATGCTTCTTCTTTCTTCTATCTTCCTTCATCTTCTGGTTCTTCTGGCTCTTCTGGTTCTTCTGGTTCTTCCTCCGGCGTTCTCGTCCAGCATCTCCTCCGCGGCGTCTTCTGTCTTCTTCTCCTCGGGCCGCTCCGCACCCATGGCATGGGGGGGAGGCTCCCGCTCTTCTCTTCTTCTCTTCTTCTCTTCTTCTCTTCTTCTCTTCTTCATTTTCTTCTCCGGGCCGCTCCGCAATCCATGCTGGCATGGAGGGAGGCTCCCGCTGTGTGACGGCGCTCCTCGTCTGACAGTTCTTAAATAACGGGGGGGCGGGGCCACCCGGTGACCCCGCCCCCCTCTGACGCACGGTGACTTGACGGGACTTCCCTGTGGCATTCCCCGTGACGTCAATGCAATAGCCGCGGGTAGTTTTAAATGAGTTTTTTCCTTCAAAATGTCATTTTGCTGTCAGACTGTTCTAAACACAGGAAACATGCGCCCCTTTACAGGCACACTATAGACACCCCCCAGGTACGAAATTTAAAGGGATATTACACTTTTATTGATTGACTTTAAGCATTATTAAAATCACTGCTCCTGAAAAAACGGACGTTTTTAAAACTTTTTTTTGCATTGATCCATGTCCCCTGGGGCAGGACCCAGGTCCCCAAACACTTTTTATGACAATAACTTGCATATTAGCCTTTAAAATTAGCACTTTTGATTTCTCCCATAGACTTTTAAAGGGTGTTCCGCGGCATTCGAATTTGCCGCGAACACCCCAAATTGTTCGCTGTTCGGTGAACTTGCGAACAGCCAATGTTCGAGTCGAACATGAGTTCGACTCGAACTCGAAGCTCATCCCTACTGGTGGGTGCCGGCTGGGGGATTATCCTTTTTGTACTGGAGCCCAAAAGTGAACTGCATATTTCAGATGAGGTCTTACTAATGATACCTCTCTTATACAAGAAGGAATTTTGCTCGCTTTAAGAACTTCAGCTTTTGTATGCTATTATGAAGTCTATGTTCTACCAGAACACCCAGATCTTTCTCCACCATTGACTCCCCCAGCTGTTCTTCTCCTAGTATGTATGATGTATACATGTTTTTACCCCCAAGTGCAGAACTTTACATTTATTACCATTAAACCTCATTTGCCACATAGTTGCCCAATTATATAGTGCATTAAGGTTGGCTTGTAAGTTGAAGACATTCTGTAAGGACGTTATTCCATTGCATAGCTTGGTGCCATCTGCAGACACTGAAATAGCACTTTTAATCTGAGACCCTATATCATTTATAAATATGTTAAAAAGTAAGGGTCCCAACACTGAACTTTGAGGTACACCACTGATAACACTAAAGTGTGCGATACCCCTTTAATTATACAGATCTTTGGGGTACACCACTAACAACATTGAACCTTGGTGTACACCACTAATATCACTAAACCTTGAGGTGCACTTCTAATAGTACAGAACCTTGGGGTACACCACTAATAACACTGAACCTTGGGGTAAACTACTGATAACATGAAAAGTGTGGGATACCTCGCTAATAATACTGAACTTTGGGGTACACCACTACCAACATTGAACCTTGGTGTACACCACTAAGAACACTGAACCCTGGGGTACACCACTGACAACACTGAACCTTGATATATACTTCTACCAATGAACCTTGGGATGCACTAACACTGAACCATGAGGCACACCACTAATAACACTGAACCTTGAGATACACCACTAATAATACTGACCCTTGGGGTACACTAACATTGAACCTTTGTGTATCCCACTAATAACATTAAACCTTTGGGTACACCACTAATATCACTGAACCTTGGCATGCACCTTTGAAAAAACAAAGCTTGGGATACACCACAAATAACAGTGAACCTTGTTGAACTCCAGTAATAACACTAATCATTACGGTACACAACTAATAACCCTGAACCTTGGGGTACACGACTAATAACACTAAACCCTGGCATACACCAATATTAACACTGAACCTTGGACTACCCCACCAATACCATTGAGCCTTAGGGTATGCCACAAATAACACTGAACATTGGGGTATACTACTAATATCACTGACCTTAGGGTACATCACTAATAACACTGATCCTTGGGGAACACTGCTAATAACACTGAACCTAGGGGTACATCGCTAATAACACTGAACCTTGGGGTACACTCATAATATCACTGAACTTTGTGGTACACCACTAATAATACTGAAACTTGGGGTTCACCACTGACAAAGCTAAAGCTTGGGATACACAACAAATAACAGTGATCCTTGGTGTACCCCAGTAATAACACTAAACCTTATGGTATGTCACTAATAACACTGAACCTTGGTGTACCCCACTAATAACACTGAACGTTGGGATACACCACTAATAACACTAAACCTTGGTGTACACTACTAATAACACTGAACCTTGGGGTAATCTACTAATAACACCGAACCTTGGGGTACACTGATAATATCACTGAACTTTGTGATACACCACTAATAATACTGAAACTTGGGGTTCACCACTGACAAAGCTAAAGCTTGGGATACACCACAAATAACAGTGATCCTTGGTGTACCCCAGTAATAACACTAAACCCTATGGTATGCCACTAATAACACTGAACCTTGGTGTACCCCGCGAATAACATTGAACCTTGGTGTACCCCACTAATAACACTGAACGTTGGGATACACCACTAATAACACTAAACCTTGGTGTACCCCACTAATAACACTGAACCTTGGCGTACCCCACTAATAACACTGAACCTAGGTGTACCCCACTAATAACACTGAATCTTGGTGTACCCCACTAATAACACTGAACCTTGGCATACACCACTAATAACACTGAACCTTGGAGTACACCACTGATAAAATTAAAGTGTGGGATATACCACTAATAACAGTGAACTCTAGTGTACCCCAGTAATAACACTGAACCTTGGGGTAAGCCACTAATAACACTGAATCTTGCGGTACACCACTAACACCCACTGACCTTGGAGTACCACACCACTAACACTACTGAACCTTAGGGTACACCACTAACACTACTGAACCTTAGGGTACACCACTAACTCTACTGAACCTTGGGGTACACCACTAACACTACTGACCTTGGGGTACCCCACTAATAACACTAGACCTTAGGGTGCGCCACTAACACTACTAAACCTTGGGGTACACCACTAACACTACTGAACTCTGGGGTACCTCACTAATAACACTAAACCTTGGAGTACACAACTAATTTATTCATTCACAATTTTTTTTTGTTAATGCATAACCTGACTAGCTCACGCAGATATTCGCTTTTCGAACACTGAACCACCTCTCCACCAATCAAGTAGTATGGGTCTGATACCCGTCACCTGATTGGCTGAAAGGACAGACGCTGCGATTGGACGCCTATCAGGAGGAGACGCATGAAGGACACAGGAGCCACTGCATGACCCACTGCAAGGTCCCACAACTTGCCGCCGTCAAACGCTGCCTGACCCGCCACCGAGATCGTTGGGATACACCGCTAATAACACTAAACCTTGGTGTACACTACTAATAACACTGAACCTTGTGGTAATCTACTAATGACACTGAACCTTGGTGTACCCCACTAATAACACTGAACCATGGTGTACCCCACTAATAACACTGAATGTTGGGATACACAACTAATAACACTAAACCTTGGTGTACACTACTAATAACACTGAACCTTGGGGTAATCTACTAATAACACTGAACCGTGGTGTACCTCACTAATAACACTGAACCTTGGCATACATCACTAATAACACTGAACCTTGGCATACATCACTAATAACACTGAACCTTGGCATACATCACTAATAACACTGAACCTTGGTGTACCCCACTAATAACACTGAACCATGGTGTACCCCACTAATAACACTGAACCTTGGCATACATCACTAATAACACTGAACCTTGGCATACATCACTAACAACACTGAACCTTGGTGTACCCCACTAATAACACTGAACCTTGGAGTACACCACTGATAAAATTAAAGTGTGGGATATACCACTAATAACAGTGAACTCTAGTGTACCCCAGTAATAACACTGAACCTTGGGGTAAGCCACTAATAACACTGAACCTTGCGGTACACCACCAACTCTACTGAACCTTGGGGTACACCACTAACACTACTGACCTTGGGGTACACCACTAACACTACTGACCTTGGGGTACCCCACTAATAACACTGAACCTTAGGGTACACCACTAACTCTACTGAACCTTGGGGTACACCACTAACACTACTGACCTTGGTGTACCCCACTAATAACACTAGACCTTAGGGTGCGCCACTAACACTACTAAACCTTGGGGTACACCACTAACACTACTGAACTCTGGGGTACCCCACTAATAACACTAAACCTTGGAGTACGCAACTAATTTATTCATTCACAATTTTTTTTTTTTTGTTAATGCATAACCTGACTAGCTCATGCAGATATTCGCTTTTCGAACACTGAAACACCTCTCCACCAATCAGGTAGCGTGGGTCTGATACCCGTAACCTGATTTGCTGAAAGGACAGGTGCCGAGATTGGACGCAGGAGGGGAGGAGATGCATGGAGGACACAGGAGCCGCTGCCTGACCCACTGCAAGGTCCCACAGCTTGCCGCCGTCAAACGCTGCCTGCCTGATAGGGTAAGTGCCTGGCAGATGGCGAGCGGGTGGGGGGGTCACAGTGGCAACTTTTGATGGGCACAGTGGCGGCATTTTTTTGGGGCACAGTGGCAGCATTTGATGGGCACAGTGGCGGCATTTGATGGGGCACAGTGGCAGCATTTGATGGGCACAGTGGCAGCATTTGATGGGGCACAATGGCAGCATTTTATGGGCACAGTGGCAGCATTTGATGGGGCACAATGGCAGCATTTGGTGGGCACAGTGGCATCATTTGATTGGCACAGTGGCAGCATCTGATAGGCACAGTGACAGCATATGATGGGGCACAGTGGTAGCATTTGATGGGGTACAGCGGCAGCATTTGATGGCACAGTGGTGGCATTTGATGGCACAGTGGCTGCATTTGATGGGAACAGTGAGGCTGCAATTGACTGATTTTTTCAGAATTTTTCAGTTTGTTTGTGCCTCCCCAAAAATTTTGAACACCAGCCACCACTGCCTCCTATATTATCTGTAAAAGGTTGATGGTGATAAGAAGACTTTGCCAATTTCATGCATGGGGGGGGGGGGGGCATTCTGTCTGACTACTGCTTGAGCAAGTAGGAAGGATTTATTATTGATATCTTTTATGGAATACTAAAGGCTGTGTTCACGCTATGAGATGTTTCTCGGGGCTGAAGTTCCTCTGAGCTCCACAAGATGGTGATCTCACTTCTACCCAGACAGGAAGTCTCTATGGAAGACAGACAGGAAGTGATGTCAGGTATAAATAGAAAGCTCCGGGTGAGAGGTGAGTGAGGAGGAGGTAGAGAGGAGACATTACTGGAAGTGGCAGTAGAGGAGGTAATAATATCTTATTTTCTATTTACACCCAGTAACTCCCCCTGTCATGTCCGTCCTCTTCCTCCATAGTCACTGTGATGTCTTTTATCTCCAGCAGATGATGATACACACATATATAGTGTGGAATAGGGATGAGCTCCGGCGTGTTCGCATGGCGCACGTGCCGAGCCCGCCAGGAAGTCGGCACGGGGCAGCGCTAATCACAAGCAGTGAGACATTTCCCGATGTGCGGCTGCAGAGATCGGGAAATGTCTCCCTGCCTGTGATTAGCGCTGCGCCGTGCCGACTTCCTGGCGGGCTCGGCACGTGCGCCATGCGAACACGCCGGAGCTCATCCTTAGTGTGGAAACCTAGATTAACCCTTTCATGACTAAGCCTATTTTTGAAATTTGGTGTTTACAAGTTAAAATCCATATTTTTTGCTAGAAAATTACTTAGAACCCCCAAACATTATATATATTTTTTTAGCAAAGAATCTAGAGAATAAAATGACGATTGTTGCAATATTTTTTATCACACAGTATTTGTGCAGCGGTGTTTTAAACGCAAATTTTTGGAAAAGTGACACTTTCATGAATTTTAAAAAATCCAAACAGTAAAGTTACCCCAATTTTTTTGTATAATGTGAAAGATGATGTTACGCCGAGTAAATAGATACCAAACATGTCACCCTTTATAATTGCACGCACTCGTGGAATGGCGACGAACTACGGTACCTTTGAATTTCCATAGGCGACGCTTTAAAAAAATTTTACAGTTACCAGGTTTGAGCTACAGAGGAGGTCTAGGGCTAGAATTATTGCTCTCGCTCTGACGATCGCGGCGATACCTCACATGTGTGGTTTGAACACCGTTTACATATGCGGGCGCGACTTCCGTATGCGTTTTCTTCGCTGCGCGAGCTCGCGGGGACAGGGGCACTTTAAAAAATTTTTTTTTTTTTTTTTTTATTTAATTTATTTATTTTTGTACTTTATAAATTGTGTTTTAATTTTTTTTTTTTTTTTTTTTTACTTTTATTGCTGTCACAAGCAATGTAAACATCCCTTGTGACAGTAATATGTGGTGACAGGTACTCTTTATGGAGGGATGGGGGGTCTAAAAGACCCCCCATCCCTCCTTTACACTTCAAAGTATTCAGATCGCCGAAAACGGCGATTCTGAATACTGTGTACTTTTTTAAATTCGGCGCCATTGGCAGCCGAGTAAACGGGAAGTGACGTCATGACGTCGCTTCCGCATTTACAAGAAGAAGGCTGGAACGAAGCCGCTCGCAGCTTCGTTCCAGTCCGCCCCCAGCCGCCGAAGGCAGCAGACCGGACACCGATCGCACGGGAGGCCCGGTAACAGCGGCGGGAGGCGGCGGGAGGGGGGGATGTCCCCTCCCGCTCCTCCGGTATAACAACCGAGCGGCTTTTAGCCGCATCGGTTGTTATATTCGGGTAGCCGATCGCCCGCTGAAAACAACGGTACCGGGATGATGCCTGCAGCTGCGGGCATCATCCCGGTATAACCCCGGAAAGCCGAGGACGCATATATGCGTTCGGTCGGCGGGAAGGGGTTAACCCCCTCAAGGCAGGGTTGCCACCTCATCCCTTTAAAACTGAACACATATTAATCGCTTCAGCCCCGGAAGAATTTACCCCCTTCCTGACCAGAGCACTTTTTGCAATTCGGCACTGCGTCATTTTAACTGACAATTGCGCGGTCGTGCGATGTGGCTCCCAAACAAAACTGACATCCTTTTTTTTCCCCACAAATAGAGCTTTCTTTTGGTGGTATTTGATCACCTCTGCGGTTTTTATTTTTTGCGCTATCAACAAAAAAAAAAAAAAAGCGACAATTTTGAAAACAAAGCATTATTTTTTTATTTTTTGCTATAATAAATATCCCCAAACATATATAAAAAAAAAAACAATTTTTTCCTCAGTTTAGGCCGATATGTATTCTTCTACATATTTTTGGTAAAAAAAAATTTTGAATGACAATTGCACGGGCATGCTACACTGTAACTATGTGAAATTTTTATCATTTTCCTTACACAAATAGAGCTTTCTTTTGGTGGTATTTAATTACTCCTGGGTTTTTTATTTTTTCCTAAATAAAAAAAAAAGACCAAAAATTTTAAACAAAAAAATAAGTTTTTCTTAATTTCTGTCAGTAAATTTTGTAAATAAGTAATTTTTCTTCTTCACTGATGAGGCTGCACTGATGGGCACTGGTGGGCACTGATGAGGTGGCATTTATGGGCACTGATGAGGAGACACGAAAATCCCGCACTTATGGGCACTGGGCACAGAAAGGTGGCACTGGTGGGCACAGATGGGCAGCATTGATGGGTGGCAGTGATGAGCACTGATGGGCAGCACTGACTGACATCACTGATGGCCACTGATTGCTGGCACTTTTGGGCACTAATTGCTGGCACTTTTGGGCACTTAATTGTAATCAGGGCCATCTGCGAGGAGATGCCGCCGATCGTCTCTCCTCACACTCTGTCAGTGTGAGGCAAGGAGCGCCAATTACCGGCATCTCCGTGTTTACATGTGACCGGCTGTGATATGACGTCCACCCAGAACGAGAGCCGCACCGCCCAGCCGTCGGCCGTCAGCCGGCAAGTGGTAATATAAAGATGGAAAAATATACAGCGCTGTGTGGAATAAAGGTAAAAATAGCAGCCAACACAGCTATAGACCAAAAGCAATATGTGTGAATGTAGAAAGTGTAGCGATATTAAACCACGTGAGTAATTTTCTTAAATTATAACCATTAATGGTGATATTAAATATTGTGATAAAATGTCCCATGCAGGCTTTGACTCTGGTCAGCAGCCTCACATCAGCCAATAATGGTAAGCAGGGGGAGGTGGATAACCCCATCTAACATCAGCCAATAATGGTAAGTGGGGGGGGGGGGGGGGGGGGTGGATAACCCCATCTAACATCAGCCAATAATGAAGGAAGAGGTGGATAATCCTGAGAGGTGGTCAGAAATCAGCTAGAAATAGGAAGAGGGGATTTAAACACCCCCCCCCCCCCCACACACACACACACACACACACACACACACACACACACACACACACACACACACACACACATTATAGGAGGGGGGCTGAGATCAGCCAATAATGGGGGGTAAATTATTTATTCTGCTCCTCACTGTAAGAGAGAAGAGGGCTAAATTTAGCCAATAATGGTCAGGAGATAACCCCACCCCTCACAAAAAAAAAAGGGGTCTGAGATCAGCCAATAATGTTGAGGAGGTAGATAACCCCGACCCTCTTTTAAAAAGGGGGTCATAGTTCAAACAGTAATGGTAAGGAAGTTGATAACCCTCCCGCTTTAAAAAAGGGGGTATGAGGTCAGCCAGTAATGGTGAGGTGGTAGATAACCCCACCCCTCACTAAAAAAAGGGGGTACGAGATAGGGCTGGGGAAAAAAAATCAATCCAAATCTTGAATCGAGTTGAGAGGTCAAATCGATTCAAAATTTAAGCAAATCGATTTTTTTTTTTTCACCGCGCCGGTCCTGAGGAGCTGCGGGCAGGAGTTTTTAGGTGAGGCCGCGGCCTCGGCCTAGTCCGCAAGGCCGGATGCCGCAGACTAAGCCGAATCCGCGGACTCGCCTAAAAACCGGCGCAGTGAAAATAAAACAATTTGAATCGTGAATCGAGTTTTTTTTCAGAAAATCTCCCAGCCCTAGTACGAGATCAGTCAATAATGGTAAAGAGGTAGATAACTCCACCCCTCACTAAAAAAGGGGATCTGAAATCAGCCAGTAATGGTGAGGAGGTAGATAACCCCACCCCTCAGTAAAAAAGGGGTCTGAGATCAGCCAGTAATTGTGAGGAGGATCGATAACCACACCCTCGCTAAAAAGGGGGTCTGAGGTCAGTCAATAATGTGGAGGAGGTAGATAGGCTTGCATACAACAGCAGCATCCCAATCACAGTACTCATTGTACTCAGCAGAGAGAGCGTGTTCTATTAACTCCATTCCCCCCCCCAATCCTCTAGACTCCTGAACATGCCCATCTAATATGAATTTCTGTTGTTCCCACGATGATGCTGCCTGATGGGACAGCCGTGTTTGGGCACTAGAGATAAAGTTCAGTCCAAGCACAAGGTTATAGAAGTTTAAAATGCATCCCGGCGTCCGAACAATTACCTATTTGGCAGGAGATGAACATCATTTATCATAACATTACCACTTCTGCTATTATACATGACAGTTTTCCACTGTCAGTGCTAGGGATGAGCCAAACACGGGTTCGGTTAGCACCAGAACAGGCAAAAAATTTGTGCGAACACCGTCTATGGGACACGAACATTAAAAATCAAAAGTGCTCATTTTCAAGGCTTATATGCAAGTTATTGCTATAAAAAGTGTTTGAGGACCTGGGTCCTGCCCCAGAGGACATGTATAAATGCAAAAAAAAGTTTTAAAAACAGACGTTTTTTTCAGGAGCAGTGATTTTACTAATGCTTAAAGTGAAACAAAAATGAAATATTCCTTTTAATATCATGATTGAGGGGTGTCCGTAGTCTGCCTGTAAAGTAGAGCATCTTTCTCATGTTTATAACAGTACCACAACAAAATTACATTTCTAAAGGAAAAAATGTCATTTAAAACTGCTTGCAGCTGTAATGAAAAAACAGCATGGCCCCCCCAGTCCATTGCCAGGCCTTTTGGGTCTGGTATGAATATTAAGGGGAACACCGCACCAAAATTTAAAAGAAAATAGTGTGGGGGTCCCCCAAAATATATACCAGGCCCTCCAGGTCTGGTATAGATATTAAGGGGAACCCCTGCCAAAATAAAAGAAATGGCGTGGGGGTCCCCCCAAAATCCATACCAGACCCTTATCCAAGCACGCAACCTGGCAGGCCGCAGGAGAAGGAGGTGGACGAGAGAGCAACCCCCCAAACAGTACCAGGCAACATGCCCAACAACATGTTGATGGGTACAAGGGCCTCTTCCCTACAACCCTTGCTTGGTGGTTGTGGGGGTCTGGAGGCAGGGGGGCTTATCAGACTCTGGAAGCCCCCTTTAACAAGGGGACCCCCAAATCCCACCCCCCCCATGTGAATGGGTAACGGGTACATTGTACCCCTACACATTCACCAAAAAAAGTGCCAAAATGGTAAAAATGACAGGAGACAGTTTGGGACAAGTCTTTTATTAAAAAGAAAAAGTGTCCCGCGATGTAAATCCATCTTCGATCACAGCACCGACGGACCAAGAAAAAAACGGAGAAACTCCACCTCGATGGGAGGTGTCCCACAACTGTTGGCCTTTTGCAATGACAGCCGTTATATAGCTGAGTGAAGGGCCACCCGGTGACGTAAACGGGTGACCCCGCCCCTTCTGACGTCATGTGACGGAGCGTAACATCAGAGGGGGGAGGGGTCACCTGTTTACATCACCGGTTGGCCCCGCCCTCAGTTATATAACAGCTGTCATTGCAAAAAGCCAGCAGTCGCGGGACACCTCCATCGAGGCCGAGTTTTTAAATTTTTTTTCACAGGTCGTTGGCGCTGTCATCGATGATGGATCGACATCGTGGGAAACTTTATTTTTTAAAAAGTGTCCCGCGATGTCCATCCATGTTCGATGACAGTGCAGACGACCCGAGAAAAAAAAAAAAAAACAGAAAAACTCTGCCTCGATGGGAGGTATCCAGTGACTGCTGGCTTTTTTGCAATGACAGCCGTTATTTAGCTGAGGGTGGGGCCACTGGTGATGTAAACGGGTGACCTCCCCCTCTGGCATTATGTGACGTCACATGAAGTAAAAAGGGGGCGGAGTTATCTGTTTATGTCACCAGGTGGCCCCGCCCTCAGCTATATAACAGCTGTCATTGCAAAAAGCCATCAGTCACGGGACACCTCCCATCAAGGTGGAGTTTTTTCATTTTTCTTTTTTTTTTTTTTCTGGGGTCGTCTGCGCTGTCATCGAAGATGGATGGACACCGTGGGAAACTTTATTTTTAAAAAAAGTGTCCCGCAATGTCTATCCATCTTCGATGACAACGCAGATGACCCGAGAAAAAAATAAGAAAAAAACAGAAAAACTCCGCCTCAATGGGAGGTGTCCAGCGACTGCTGGCTTTTTGCAATGACAGCTGTTATTTAGTTGGGGGTGGGGCCACCGGTGACATAAATGTGGTTGTTATGGATGCTGGTGGGTGCAGGCACTGCTAAGTTCTTAACAAACAGCAATGTCACTGGCCTTATTCACTTTCATGGCATGCAATGTAAGCAAAGGTGCAGGAAAATGGTGCAGGGTTTCCCCCATAATTCATACCAGGCCCTTTAGGTGTGAGGTGAATTTTAAGGGGGTCCTATGCAAAGAAAAAACATGGCATGAAATCCCACTAAAAGTCTTTTTGCTATAGGTGCATTAACAAATTGGCAGGGAAAAAGGCCTCTGGACTGATGGAGTTCCTGGCACCTATGCAGGCTGAGATGTTGGCCACGATTTAAGTCCTTCGGTACAACCATGACCCTTGTTCAGAGTCTGGGACAGGCAAACTTAGTACCTACATAAAGGAGGGCCTTCCTTGCAAGCAAACCTTATCTTTAAGGTGGGGGAGTAAGTTTTTTCCCTCCTGCCTCTCAGGGACTTCCCTTGGCTCAGGCTATGGAGGATGAAGATCAGGACAGGAGGGGGAAGACGTGGATAGATCAGTTCCTTCTTCTCTCATCTTGGGACAAGAAGAGAGAATCCTTAGACTAGAGAATAGAGCTTCCCCCCATAGTTAAGTAATCTCTGCTATGGTGGTTGGCACCAAGCAAACTGCAGGAGGGCAGGCCCTGGATGCAGTGGGATCTGTTAAAGGTGACCACAGACACAAGTACCTGGGGGTGGGGAGCCCATCTAGGAAAATGGAAAGCACGGGGTGCCTGGGACGAGACTCTTAAGTCAAGCTTCCTCCAATCTCAGAAAGCAGTAGGCAATGCACTGAAGACCTTTGAAGACATTTTCACAGGCAAGGAGGTCCAGATCAAATCCAACAACGCTACTACGGTGGTGTTTCTGAACCACCAAATGAGGACCAGGCCCAGGCAACTCCTGGACCTAACCAAGGAGATCTTAGGATGGGCCGAGGGAAAGTTAGTCTCCATCTCCGCAGTCCTCATAAAGGGGGACAAATAACTAGGAAGCAGATTTCCTCAGTCGTCAACCCATCAGACAAGGGGTGAGAGCTGAACCAGAAGGTGTTTCAGACCCTGGTACATTGGCTTGGCAAACCAGAGATAGACTTATTTGTTAAAGTTTTTCTCTGTCATGGGAAAAGGAGTTCAGAGGTATAGACGCCTTAGCTTAGGCCTAGCATTCGAACTGGCTTATGCTTTCCCACCACTGACCTCTCTGGAGATTTCAGTGTCTTCCGGATCTCCTATTCCAGAGCCAAGTTCAACATCCCAAGCCAGAGTTCTTTCAACTGACAACCTGGCTCTTGAGAGCAGAATCCTTAGAACGGCTGCTCCAATAGGGTAATAGACACGCTTCTCTTGAGCAGGAAGCCAGTTACGAGGAAGATTTATGCAAAAATCTGGAAAACCTTTTCTGCATGGTGTAAGGGGAAACAGTTGAATTTTACATCATTCCTGGTAGTTCTGGAGTTTCTCCAGGAGGGGGTAGAGAAGTGTGTGGCGGTTAGCAAAGGAACCTTTGGTTAAATGTTTTTTTGGTGGCTAGGGAAAAAGTTACCCCAGGCACAAGGGACAGATTCCCGTTGTGGTATTTAACTAGAGTGCTAGAGGCATTAACCAGTTGCCAACCGGGCTATAGCTGAATGACGGCTACAGCACGGTCAGATAACTCTGGGAGGCCGTCATATGATGTCCTCCCAGAATCACGCTCCCAAGCGCCCACGGGACTGTCCATGACCATCGGGTCTGGAGGGCCAATGACAGCAGCCCTTTACCAGGTGAATGCTCCATCAACAGACCAAAGCATGTCTGGTTTAGCTCCTCCCCTCTCCTCGCACCGATCGGTATAGTGCGCAAGAAGAGGAAGGAACCGTGTGCAGCCATGCTCCATCCATGCTCCATCCATGCCCATCCATGCCCATCCATGCTTCATCCATGCCCAGCCATGCTTCATCCATGCCCAGCCATGCTTCATCCATGCCCAGCCATGCTTCATCCATGCCCAGCCATGCTCCATCCATGCTCCATCCATGCTCCATCCATGCTCCATCCATGCTCCAGCCATGCTCCAGCCATGCTCCAGCCATGCTCCAGCCATGCTCCAGCCATGCTCCAGCCATGCTCCAGCCATGCTCCATCCATGCTCCAGCCATGCTCCAGCCATGCCCAGCTACGCTCATCCATCCCCAGCTACACTCATACATGCCTATCCATGCCTCATTCCTGGCTCATTCATGCTCATCAATGCTCATATGTGCCACATCAGTGCTCATCCTTGCAACATCCATGCCACATCAGTGCTTATCTGTGCCACATTCATGCCACATCAGTTCTCATCCGTGCCACTACAATGCCCATCAGTGCCACTACAATGCCCATCAGTGTCTCACAAAAGTGTAATAGGTAGTCAAATTAGATGTGTAATTTATGCTCTTAGAACACCTGATGTTGCTCCCTGCATGTTGGGCCTCTGTATGTGGCCAGGCTGTGTAAAAGTCTCACACATGTAGTAGTATTGCCATGCTCAGGAGGAGTAGCAGATTGTATTTTGGGGTGTAATTTTTGCTATGTACATGCCTTGTGTTAGAAATGTATCTTATAAATGGACAACTTTATGTAAAAAAAAAAAAAAAAAAAAGTTTTCATTTTCTTTCCACATTTTCCAAAAGCTTGTGGAAAAAAAATTACATGTTCAAAAGACTCATTATGCCTCATAGATTATACATTGGGGTGTTTGCTTTACAAAATGGGGTCTTTTTTTGGCGTTTCCATTGTCCTGGTGCTCCAGGGCCTTCAAAAGTGTAAAGTACACACGGTCGGATTTTCCGTCGGGAAATGTTGGATGTGAGCTTGTTGTCGGAAAGTCTGACTGTGTGTATGCTCCATCGAACATTTGCTGTCGGAATTTCCACACGCAAATGTTTGAGAGCAGGTTCTCCAATTTTCCGATAACAAAACTTGTTGTCGGAAAGTCCGATCATGTGTACACAAGTCCGTCGCACAAAAGTTCATTCATGCTCTGAATCAAGCAGAAGGAGCCGCACTGGCTATTGAACTTCCTTTTTCTCGGCTCGTCGTACGTGTTGTACGTCACCGTGCTCTCACGTTCGGAATTTTGGGCCAACATTTGTGTGACCGTGTGTATGCAAGACAAGTTCGAGCCAACATCCTTCGGAAAAAAATCCACGGTTTTGTTGTCGGAAAATCCGATTGTGTGTACGGGGAATTAGAGGTAGTCAAGAAATTAAATGTGTAATTTATGTCCCTAGGACACCTGATGGTGCTCCCTGCATGTTGGGCCTCTGTTTGTGGCCAGGCTGTATAAAAGTCTCACACATGTGATATCGCCATACTCGGGAGGAGTAGTATAACGTATTTTGGGGTGTAATTGGAAGTATGCATATGCTGTGCGTGAGAAATAACTTGTTGTTATGACAATTTTGCAAATTGTGGGAAAAAATGGCAGCTTCAAAAAAACTCACCATGCCTCTTACTATGTCTTCTTTTGTTACCATCTACTTTTGTACCCATTTGTTAGCCATTATCATGGCCAGGAGACCTACAAAGCTTATCATCAAAGAACCCTTTTTGTTGCTATTACCAGACAGAGTCACTTTGAGGTCAAACCTGTTATATTTACCTAAAGTGGCCTCTCCCTTTCATAGATCGCAAGAAATAACTTTGCCGTCTATCTGCGACAATCCCAAAAATGAGAAAGAAAATAAATGTCACTATCTACAGTAGGTCTGGGGTCTCCAAACTTTTTAAGCAAAGAGCCAGTTTACTGTCCAGGTTTTAGGGTGGCCGGACTGTGGCTAGTTGGAGTACAAAATGCCGACATCAGTAGGCATAAACAATGCCCCATCATTGGTTATAATGGGAGGAAGAAGGCCCCATTGTTGATATCAATAAGAAGAATAGTGCCATTGATTGTGTCAGTAGGGAGGAATGCTGTCCCATCATTTTTGCTGGTTGATAGAATAGTGCCCCAAGGGCCAGATAAAGTCAAGCAAAAGGCCTAATTTGGCAGATGTGGTGTTTGGAGACCCCTGGTCTAGATGTTAGGAGGTGCCTCCTTGCATACCTACAAATAGTTAAAGATTTAAGGCAATCCAACCACTTGTTAATATTGCATTGTGAACCAAGGAAAGGACTCCTGGTGTCAAAGGCTTCTGTATCCAGATGGATCAGACAAGCCATTGCGTTAGCATATAAGAACTCAGGAACCCCTGCACCAGCCAACCTAAATCCACATTCAGCTAGAGCCCTGGTGGCGTTCTGGGCTGAAAAGTTTTGCCAGGGCAGCCACCTAGTCCAGTCAAAACACCTTCATGAGACTTTACGAGTAGAGGTGTTGTCCCAACAAGATCTAGCCTTCAGCAGAAAAGTTCTCCAGGCAGTGGCCCCACCCTAAGGTAGGCCTGTGTTACTTAGTTTTCCTCACAGGTGTGCCGTCCTGTCCTGGAAGATGATAGGAGAAAATACCCAGTTAGACTTACTGGTAACGGTGTTTCTGGGAATCTTCCAGGATGGCAGGCCTACTTCCCGCCCAGTGAGGTGGAAAGAAGCTCACTACAGTGTATTGCAGGATGGATTGGATTTAAATCAAGTCGATTTAAATCATAATTTTTAAAGAGCAACTATCATTTCTGTCCTGCAGCTGCTCCTCCTCTGACCACTGACTCACTGACAGTCATATTCACTTTAATGGGACGGCTGGTGATGCGGCAGTGACACAACAGGTGAGGGACGTGGCGGCAGCAGGTGAGTGGATGCCCGCTAACAGGCGCTGCCATGGTGGATCTGAAATGACAGGTGGTCCCTAAATGTAAGGACTTATTCTTGAAGCATTTAAATAAAGGAATTGTCAAAAACTGTCTCTTGTCATTTTTAACATTATTGACAGTTTTTTAGTGAAATGGTAGCGGTACTTTTGTACCCCCTTACCATTTCACACGGGGGGGGCGGGATCTGGGGGTCCCCCTGTTAAAGGGGGCTTCCAGATTCCGATAAGCCCCCCGCCCGCAGACCCCCACAACCACCGGCCAGGGTTGTGGGGATGAGGCCCTTGTCCTCATCAACATGGCTACCCCAAAGCACCCTCCCAATGTTGAGGGCATGTGGCCTGGTACGGTTCAGGAGGGGGGGGCGCTCTCTCGTCCCCCCTCTTTTCCTGCAGCCTGCCAGGTTGCGTGCTCGGATAAGGGTCTGGTATGGATTTTTGGGGGGACCCCACACCGTTTTTTTTTTTTTTTTTTTTTTGGCGTGGGGTTCCCCTTACGTCATTTTTTTAAAAAATTTTGGTTCGGGGTTCCTCTGTGGGGAATTCCCATGCCGTTTTTATCAATGAACTTCTATGTGTATTGTCGGACCGGCAATGCAATAGCCGCGAGTAGTTTTAAATGGCTTTTTTCCTTTTGAAATGTCATTTTGCTGTCAGACTGTGCTAAACACGGGAAACATGCGCCCCTTTACAAGCATACTATAGACACCCCCCAGCTACGAAATTTAAAGGGATATTACACTTTTATTGTTTGACTTTAAGCATTAGTAAAATCACTGCTCCTGAAAAAACGTCCGTTTTTAAAACTTTTTTTTGCATTGATCCATGTCCCCTGGGGCAGGACCCAGGTCCCCAAACACTTTTTATGACAATAACTTGCATATAAGCCTTTAAAATTAGCACTTTTGATTTCTCCCATAGACTTTTAAAGGGTGTTTTGTGGCATTCGAATTTGCCGCGAACACCCCAAATTGTTCGCTGTTCGGCGAACTTGCGAATAGCCAATGTTCGAGTCGAACATGTGTTCGACTCGAACTCGAAGCTCACCCCTATTCATTATATACATTCAGTGCTAGAGGTGCCAGAACTCTGTGTTCCCATAAAAAAAGCCCTGGTAACTGGTAAGTCTAATGGGGATTTTTTAGTCTAGGTACTGTCACCAGTGCAGCACAGTGTCATCATAAGACTGGTGCAGTGGTTACCAGGGATACTTATTGAATTACGCAATCCGTTGTGTCTGTGGCAGATCGTGTGTATGTGCACCGTGACGTACAGGTATGGCAGGGGGTCTGGGGGAGCTGCCCACCAGCAGTAAATGTACTGTTGGCAAATAGTTAAAAGGTGATTTTTTTTTTAATACATATGGAATAACAAGGACTGTATATTATGAGAACATTTAATTCATTCATCTGAACAGGTAACCCCCCCCCCCCCATAATAATATAAAAGCTTCCTGACAATATGTATATTCAGTTTTTAACAAGGCTGATCCAGATGCATATATTGCTCTATGAAGAGCTTGATCAATTTTCTTCTACTACTGGGATGGAAAAGGACCTGGGGGTCCTAGTAGATGATAGGCTCAGCAATGGCATGCAATGCCAAGCTGTTGCTAACAAAGCAAACAGAATATTGGCATGCATTAAAAAGGGATTAATTCCAGAGATAAAATGATAATTCTCCCACTCTACAAGACTCTGGTCCCGCCGCACCTAGAGTATGCTGTCCAGTCCTGGGCACCAGTCCTCAGGAAGGATGTACTGGAAATGGAGCGAGTACAAAGAAGGGCAACAAAGCTAATAAAGGGTCTGGAGGATATTAGTTATGAGGAAAGGCTGCGAGCACTGAACTTATTCTCTCTGGAGAAGAGACGCTTGAGAGGGGATATGATTTCAATATACAATTACTGTACTGGTGACCCCACAATAGGGATAAAACTTTTTCGTGGAAGGGAGTTTAACAAGACTCGTGGCCACTCATTAAAATTAGAAGAAAAGAGGTTTAACCTTAAACTACGTAGAGGGTTCTTTACTGTAAGAGCGGTAAGGATGTGGAATTCCCTTCCACAGGCAGTGGGGAGCATAGATAGTTTCAAGAAACTATTAGATAAGCACCTGAACGACCACAACATACAGGGATATACAATGTAATACTGACACACCCATAGTTTGGACTTGATGTGTCTTTTTTTGACCTCACCTACTATGTAACTGAGCGGAGGAAAAGAAAAAACTATTTACTGAGCAAGCTTTAGGGAAAGATCATGCTGTAATGGTGGAGAACATTTTTGAAAAATTACTTTTATTCACATTTTCAAAAACAATACAGAAAATGCAACCCCAACAACCATAATGGTGGAGAACATTAATGGGAATCATTTAAAGGTTATAAAGATGAATTCATTTGTCAGACAGATTTACTCTTACCTGTTAGTTTCTGTCCTCTCGGGGCTTAATTATCATCTACTGTAGCCCAAAAATCACCCAACTGTAGGAGGTACAAGATAGAGCCCACAACCTATAGAAACTGGAACCATTCCCCTGCAGTCCCCCCTAGCAGCAAAAATGCATATTTATCTTGTTTGAGAACTGCATTGAGAAGTACAGTGTTACTTGGATTGTATTCCAGGATTTGATTGTATTTTGAGCCATGATGTATGGTTTTCATTATGCCAGGACTGTGAACTGCTTTGCTTTTGCTGAAGAAAGCGATTTGTGTTTGCCTGTTTTGATAGACCAATAAAGACTATTCACTTTTATAAGCAGCTTGCTGGTGATCTTGGGGCCTCCATATGACACCTTACATCACCATCCAAAAATAATACAACCAATACTGTCCAGATAATTCTCTACTATCTGTCTACAGAGAAAACCGCATGGATCACATAACCACATCAATGAGGATGGAGGAGGACCGGAGTCACATGACTGAGAGGATACTAAACCTCACCCTGGAGATCATCTACCTGCTGACCGGAGAGGTGAGGAGGATTCTGGGAGGTCACATGACATCACTCTTATCTATATTAATAAAACACAGACCTGACCGGAGAGGTGAGGAGGATTCTGGGAGGTCACATGACATCACTCTTATCTCTATTTATAAAACACAGACCTGACCGGAGAGGTGAGGAGGATGATGGGAGGTCACATGACATCAATCTTATCTCTATTAATAAAACACAGACCTGACCGGAGAGGTGAGGAGGATGCTGGGAGGTCACATGACATCACTCATCTCTTTTCATACTCTGGCCGCAGAGTAGAGCTGCATGATTAATCGTCAAGAATAGTTGCGATTTTGACAAAAGTATTTCCCGATTCTTTCTTTGCAGAGAATTCTCTCTGCTCTGCTGAAGACACAGCCATCAAAAGAAAGGAAGAAAAAAAAACGGGCAGTCTGCCAAGTATCACAACATTCTTTAGCAGTGGAACTAAGTCTAAACATTGTAACAATTTGTCAAACGAATAGACTTCGGTGTGTAAATGAGAAAAGTTTAACCACTTAAACACTAAACCTTTTTCTGACATTTGTTGGTTTCAAGTTAAAATATTTTTTTTTTGCTAGAAAATTACTTAGAACCCCCAAACATTATATATATATATTTATTTTAGTAGAGACCCTAGAAAATAAAATGGTGGTTGTTGCAATATTTTATGTCACACTGTATTTGCGCAGCGGTTTGTCAAATGCAATTTTTTTGGAAAAAATTACTTTAATGAATTTAAAAAAAAGACTAACCAGTAAAGTTAGCTCAATTTTTTTGTATAATGTGAAAGATTTTACGCCGCGAGAATCGTGATCTTTATTCCAAGCAAAAACATTGTGATTCTCATTTTGGCCAGAATCGTGCATCTCTACCGGAGAGGTGAGGAGAATTCTGGGATTCTAACATGATATTCCATTTTTTTTCAAAGCTTTATTCAACTATTGTTTTATGATACACTTAGTCACATATACAAATCTAACATCACAAATTTTCGTTTGGCTTCATAAGCAGACAAACTCAATTTGAGCCTGTTTGTCATTCAATTTTATATTCGTGCATAGACCTTTGCATCTCCATGCCTTTAACCATTAAAATAAATAGCAGAGAATAAAAAAAAAGGAAACAGAAAGAAGAGGAAAAAAAGGAAAGAAGCAGAGAAAGGAAAGAGAGAAAAAAAAGAGAGGGGGGGGGGATCCCTTCCCTATGGGCTTCCTTCACAGGTCCCCATATTCATATTTGGTGAGAAACTAGATCACATGTACAATCTCAAGGTATCGGAGTTGTTGAAATCTTTCCAGGCCTCTTATTTAGCTATGAATTTTGGGTATTTCCTGTAAGCTCGCTGTCATTTCCTTCATACGCATAATATTATTTAGTTCGGACACCCATTCTTTAACCTTTTCACTGCCAGAGGCGTTTTTGCAATTTTTTTTTTGCACACATGTTTAAAAAATAATTTTAGCCCTGAAGATAATGTAAACCCCCCAAACATTATATATTTTCTGAAAGCAGACACCCTAGAAAATTAAATAGCGGTAGTTCCAATTTTTTTTAGCTCAGCCAATTTTCTAGCTTAGCCGGGAAGGAATGTTTTGCAATGCAGACACCATTGCCAAATAATCCTTCCTGGCTAAGCTAGCCAGGGACACAGAGAGACTGACCATAAAGTGACATTATAGATGTCGCTTTCCGGGTCACGGCAAGAAGGGGAGGAGAGCGGATGTGTGTCCGTTCTTCTCCTTCCTCCTCTCAGCCAGCGGCGCCCGCCATGTCGGTCCTGGGCCTGCAAGCGGAACGCGGAAAACGTGGCGGGGAGTGTTGGGGGGGGGGGCACACTCTATAGGATTTCCATCTCGAGAACTTAAGCATTTCTTTGGTCAGCTCACCAAACAAGGCCTAAGTTGAAAATAGCACATCCAATTGCCCGGGCGGTGTTGCTCCCTCGCTGTAAGCCCAGATAGTGGAAAAATCCATCTGCATTGTACGCTTGTTGCATTGGCGAGAGCAGCCTCATTTGCCAGATCAGAAAACTAGGGAAAGAGAGCCCTGGGGGGAAGCCCGGATTGCCCATTATCTGTGTCAGAGGGCCTGGAGATTCCCCATCTACCCACTGCCATAATCTAAATCTTCAAAAAAGCTTTGGTTAAGTATAGGAGTTACTGTCTTGGTAAACGATGTTGGTTTTACACGCATTGAAGGGAGGTCAAAGGTAACATGATATTCCTCTTACCTCTATTAATAAACTACAAACTTGACCAGAGAGGTGAGGAAGATTCTAAAATGGTTTTCCTATTGGTTCCTCAATACAGAGATTTCCTCTTCTGAAGTCAGGTGATCATATGACCATCACAGTGCCTCCATGTGACTCCCTAAAACCTGAGAGACACAACATGCAGAATATTCTAGAAGTCACCAAGAAGATGATGGAGCTGATGACAGGAGAGGTGAGCGGTGCTGGGAATTCTGGGACATTATCCAGTAACAAACAAGGGATGTGTCTGGATGGTGACTGTATCATTGTGTGTGTCAGGTTCCTATAAGGTGTCAGGATGTCACTGTCTATTTCTCCATGGAGGAGTGGGAGTATTTAGAAGGACACAAGGATCTCTACAAGGACGTCATGATGGACAATCAGCCGCCCCTCACATCACCGAGTAAGAGGAGACTTTATTGTAAAGGAGAGAGCAGTACGGAGGGTCCACCTAGATCCCCCATCATCTGATAAACACATAGAAACAATGTATTCAGTCAGTGTGTGTGTTTCCTACAGATGGATCCAGTAATGGGAACCCACCAGAGAGATGTCCCTGTCCTCTGTATTCCTGGGATTCCACACAGGAAGGTCACACCATCCCTGACCATCATCAGGTAGATAAGGAACAATTATTGGTAGTTCTTATTTATATACAGCATGTTTGTTACAATTAATGTTTTATTTTATATTCAGCCTGGAAACCTCAGGGATTATAATATTTTTGTTAAAGAGGAGGATGAGGAGTATAGTGCGATAGAGGAGCTTTCAGAAGCACTCAAGGATATAATGGAGCCACCTAATACTAAAAACCCTCCAGAGAGATGTCCCCATCCTCTGTATTCCCCGGATTACACACAAGAAGGTCACACCATCCCTCACCATCATCAGGTAGGTGGAGTTGAGGGTCTGGAACATAAAGTGATTGAACACTCTGACATGTGGAGATGATGTGTGGACTCTAAAAGATTATATTTTCTATGTGATCTCACATTATGAATACTTCTATTTCACAGATGTAATTTTCTGCCATTCTGTTGGTTTAGGGTGAAGATCCAATGAACATGAAAGTTGAGGGTGAAGTAGAAGAGACGTATATGAGAGATGATCAGCAATATACGGAGGAGGCTGGAATGACGAGGACATTCAAAGAGGAGGACACTCCTACAGAGATCATCATAGGTGAGCCATAATATATTCTGTTATCTCTGCTCTGTTACTGCACAGTGATTGGCCCAGATTTAGGTGGCAGATGAGTGATATCAGCCAATAATAGGTTGATACCCTGTTTCCACGAAAATAAGACCTAGCGTGATTGTCAGTGATGGCTGCAATATAAGCCCTACCCCCCCAAGTAAACCCTACCCTGTTTCCCCGAAAATAAGCCCTACCCTGAAAATAAGACTTACAAGGACTTTAACTAGGGCTTATTTGGGAGGTAGGGCTGATATTGCAGCCATCACCAACAATCACGCTAGGTCTTATTTTCAGGGAAACAGGGTAATAATCACTGATATCCACCCTACACATTAAGTTGTGTTCTTGTCCAGATAAACCCCCGTCTCTGTGCTGCGGACAAAATATGTGTACTCAAACATGATTTATGTAGCTTCTGGGGTTCATTTGGCATTGTTATGTTGTGTTTCACTTCTAGTTATGGTACCACAGATATAATAACACAGATTGTGCTTTTCTTAGTTGGACCCCTCTTTTTCCAGCACATGTATTGCTAAATGTTGACATGAAACTCTATTTACACTCTTCCTAAGATGAAGTAACAATAAGCACCCTCCAGTGCTGCCAATCAGCCTAGACCGAGGTCTCTTTGAACTTCTTGTTTATCAGAGATCACATGACCCAGTGCCTAGGCTTGTGGTTGCATTAAGAGCATGCACCTCCCATTCCCCATTGGTTCTTACTCTTCTGAGAAGGCTGTGTAAATGTAGAAGTGATCTGGGAGAAGGACCAAAGGCCCTTTTACTGAAGAGGTGAAATCACAGTTGGTTGGGACATTCACAGAGCGCATCTGGTCACTAAAATCTACATGATGCAGATGGTTGTTTTAAGTGAACAAACCTTCTTCTGTCCATTTATATTTTTCCAGGACACTACATGGAGAAACCCTCAAAGGATGGTATCCCTTTAGCTCCAGGTTGTGAAATGGAGGTTGAGGACATCACACGAGATGCAGGAAAAAAGACAATGAGCTCAGCTATGGATAGCGGACTTCACAATGGAGATAGACTGTCAAATCCCTCTGACTCTGAGCAACCTTCTACTGTGAGGGATGATACCGGAATTCAGGGGGAGGAGAAATGTTCCTGTCCTGAATGTGAAAAAAGTTTTAGCTCTGAATTAAGTCTTACTGTACATCAGAGATCTCACACGGGTGAGAAGCTTCATTCCTGTTTTGAGTGTGGGAAATGTTATATATCAAAATCAAAACTTGTTAGACATCAGAGATCTCATCCAGGGGAGAAGCCGTATTCCTGCCCTAAGTGCAATAAATGTTTTGCAGAGAAATCAACACTTGTCACACATCAGAGATCTCACAGGGGGGAGAAGTCACATTCCTGCAGTGAGTGCCGGAAATGTTTTTTATGGAAGTCAGACCTTGTTAGACATCAGAGATCTCATACAGGACAGAAGCCGTATTCATGCCCTGAGTGTGGGAAATGTTTTACACAGAAATCAACACTTGTTAGACATCACAGATCTCACACGGGTGAGAAGCCGCACTCTTGCCCTGAGTGTGGGAAAATTTTTTCAGAGGAATCAGACCTTGTTTCACATCAGAGATTGCACACTGGAGAGAAGCTATCCTGCCCTGAGTGTGGGAAATGTTTTACAGCAAAATCAAAACTTGTTAGACACCAGATATCTCACACGAGAGAGAAGCCATACTCCTGCCCTGAGTGCGGGAAAATGTTTTCACACAAAGTAAACCTTGTTATACATGAGAGACTGCACACGGGGGAGAAGCTAATTTTCTGTCCTGAATGTGGGAAATGTTTTACAAAGAAATCAAACCTTATTAGACATCAGAGATCTCACACGGGCCAGAAGCCACACTCTTGTCCTGAGTGCGGGAAGTTTTTTTCACAGGAATCAGACCTTGTTTCACATCAGAGATTGCACACTGGAGAGAAGCTATCCTGTCCTGAGTGTGGGAAATGTTTTACCGCGAAATCAAAACTTGTTAGACATCAGATATCTCACACGAGAGAGAAGCCATACTCCTGCTCTGAGTGTGAGAAAATGTTTTCACACAAAGTAAACCTTGTTATACATGAGAGACTGCACACGGGGGAGAAGCTAATTTTCTGTCCTGAATGTGAGAAATGTTTTACAAAGAAATCAGACCTTGTTAGACATCAGATATCGCACACAAGGGATAAAACTTATTCCTGCCTGAATTGCAGAAAACTTTTTTTGCAGAAATCGGACCTTGTTAAACATCAGAGAATGCACACAGGGAAGATGCCAAATTCCTGCTCTGAATGTGGGAAATGCTTTACACAAAAATCCAAACTTCTTAGACACCAGAGGTCTCACACGGGGGAGAAGCCATATCCCTGTCCTGAGTGTGGGAAATGTTTTTTACAGAAGTCAGACCTTGTAAGACATCAGAGATCTCACACAGGGGAGAAGCCATATTCCTGCCCTGATTGTGGGAAATGTTTTTCACAGACATCAAACCTTATTTCACATCGGAGATTGCACTGTATGCAGGAAATGCTTTGCAGAGAAATTAAAACTTGTCAGACATCAGAGATCTCACAAAGGGGAGAAGCCATATTCCTGACCTGAGTGTGGAAAATGTCCTTTGTAGACATCAGAGATCTCACACAGCATAGAGGCCTTATTCCTGTCCTGTGCATGGGAAGGTTTTATACAGAAATCGGACCTTGTTAGGCATCAGAGATTGCACATGGGAGAGAAGTCGTATTCCTGCCCCAAGTGTGGAAAATGTACAAGGAGATTAGACCTTGTTATACATCAAAGTTCTCTCAGAGGGGTGCAGGAATGAGCTTACTCTACCTGAGTTCAATTCAAGGCAGGTTCACTAAACTATATTATATTAAAAATGCATAATGCCTTTAACCACCTCAATACAGTGCACTTACACCCCCTTCCTGCCCAGACCAATTTTAAGCTTTCAGCGCTCTCACACTTTGAATGACAAGCGTCCTTTTTTTCACACAAATAGAGCTTTCTTTTGGTGGTATTTAATCACTAGTGGGTTTTTTATTTTGTGTGCTATAAATAAAAAAAGTCTGTAAAATTTGTGAAAAAAATGCCTTTCTTTGTTTCTGTCATAAAATTTTGCAAATTAGTAATTTTTCTTCATACATTTTGGCCAAAATTTATACTGCTACATATCTTCAGTAAAAATAACCCAAATGAGTGTAAATTATTTGGTCTTTGTGAAAGTTATAGAGTCTAAAACTATGGTGCCAATCACTGAAAATTGATCACACCTGATGTACTGAAGGCTTATCTCATTTTTTGATGCACTAACAAGTCAGGAAAGTACAAATACCCCCCAAATGACCCCTTTTTAGAAAGTAGACATTCCAAGGTATTAAGTAAGTAGCATGGTGAGTTTTTTTTAAGTTGTAATTTTTTCCCACAATTCTTTGCAAAATTAAGATTTTTTTTATTTATTTTTTTACAAAATTGTCATATTAACAGGTTATTTCTCTCACAGAGCATATGCATACAAAAAATTACACCCCAAAATACATTCTGCTAATCTTCCCGAGTATGGTGATACCACATGTGTGAGACTTTTACACAGCCTGGCAACATACAAAGGCCCAACACTGAAGTAGCACCTTCAGGCGTTCTACGAGCACAAATGACACATCTCATTTCTCAACCACCTATTACACTTTTGAAGGCCCTGGAGCACCAGGACAATGGAATTGCCCCCAAAATGACCCAATTTTGGAAAGCAAGCACCCCAATGTATAATCTATGAGGCATAATGAGTCTTTTGAACTATTCATTTTTTTCCAGAAGTTTTTGGAAAATGTGGGAAAAAAAATGAAACCGCATTTTTTTTTTTTACACAAAGTTGTCCATTTATCAAATATTTCCAACACATAGCATGTACATAGCAAAGATGACACCCCAAAATACATTCCACTACTCCTCCTGAGTATGGTGATACCACATGTGTGAGCCTTTTACACAGTCTGGCCACATACAGAGGCCCAACATCCAAGTAGCACTATCAGGCATTCTAGGAGCATAAATGACATATATCATTTCCTGGCAACCTATCATTTTGAAGGCCCTTCATATTTCTAACACATAGCATGTACATACCAAGAATTACAATCCAAAATAAATTCTATTGTGAAAAGGGTAAAAAAAAAGCATTACCTGTGCTTTTAGTAGTATCCACAGAGGAGAGCACTGGTCCAGGCAGCAGGCAGGGATGTGCTTAGCGACAGTAATAGTAATTATCCAGGCAGCAGGCAGGAATATTGTCTATAGTCAGCACAAGGATATTGTCAGCACAGTCCATAGAAATTGTCCAGGCAGAGACAGCCAGCACAGCCATATTAGTCCTGGTACACTGTAACCTGCAGACACTCATTGTACCGCTCTCCATCCCTTCATAAACATACTGCTTCTTGCTACAGCTAATTATTTGCATAGTCCAGGTAGCGGTGTGGTCCGTTCATGCAAAAGGCATGATGGCAGTAAGTCAGCAGCAGGCTGAGAGCTGCAATCAGGTAAGACCTGTGCACAGGGGTAGAGGCTTCGAAGCCTCCAGATCCTAATCCGGAAATTCTGAAACCCGGAGAAAAAAAAATTGTTTTCTCTATCCGGAAAAACAATTCTGGAGCCCCTCACATATGTGAGACCCCTGTGTACTACAGTAGCAGGGCAACAGATCAGTCTAAGAGGTAGGCAAAAGCATAGTCTATAAAACAGGCCAGGGTCAGTTCATGTCCAAGCGGTAGGCAGTAGCGTAGTTCATAAAACAGGCCAGGGTCAGTTCACATGGAGGCAGTCCAAACGGTAGGCAGAGGCATAGTCACAAAACAGGCCAGGGACAGTTCACATGGAAGCAGCCCAAACAGTAGGCAGAGGCATAGGCAAAAAACAGGCCAGGGTCAGTTCACGTGGAAGCAGTCCAAACAGTAGGCAGAGGCATAGTCAAAAAACAGGCCAGGGTCAGTTCACGTGGAAGGCAGTGGCATGGTTATTTGGGGGGAAATGGGGAAATGATTAAAAATATGGGCTAATATTTTAGGGATGTATGATAAAGTTGGAAGCATTTACCAATGCAAAGGCCAGGTTGGGAGGGACACTGGGGACAATGGTAGTTGGTATCTTTTCGAAATCCTCTTTTGGTGCACACGCTGCATTTTTTTTTTTTTGCCGTCTTCGGCCTGCTTCAGATGGTGGAATGTTGAAGGGGAAGTGGCACTCATGAAGTCGGCAAACAGCCTCAGAGCGAAGGTCTTCTGCGGGGGGGTCTTTGGTGATAGATGAGGGACGTAACAACTTCTTCTATGAATTGTAGGAAGGGGGCGGGACTTTTTGTGGATTTGGTGTAGACTACATAGGAATTATAAACGGCCAAATGGATGAGATAAATTGCTACCTTCTTGTACCAGAATCGGGACCTCCTTATCGACAAATAGGGCTGAATCATTTGATCATTGAAATCCACCCCCCCCCCATGTAGAGATTACAATCTTGGATACATACTTACTTTTCAATGGAACCTCGTCTTCTTTGAACGTCAATTGTAGTGTCGTCATGGATGGTGGACATCATGTGCACGTCCCTTTTATCCTTCCACCTCAAGGCCAGCAATTTGTTGCATCTCAATGCTGCTCCTTCCCCCTTCGCAGCTTTTTATTTGCTAGCGATTGTGGGAAACCCTTCCTATTTCTACTGGAGGTTCCGCAGGCCAGGGTTTTTGCAATGTATAGGTGTTTGAAAAGGGGCAGGCCAGTGTAGAAATTGTCAAGGTATATGTGATATCCTTTGTTCAGAAGTGGGTATGCCAAGTCCCATAAATCTTTCCAGTTGTGCCCATGTAGGCCGGGCACTCAGGGGGCTGGAGCTGGAAATCTTTTCCTTCATATATGCGGAACGCATACAAATATCCCTTGGCTCTCTAACAGAGCTTGTATAATTTTACTCCGTATCTGGCCCTTTTGCTAGGAATATATTGCTTTATTCCTAGCCGGCCTGAAAAGGGTACCAGGGACTCATCGACACATATATTCTGATCGGGGACATAGAGATCTGCAAATTGTTGGGAAAAGAAATTTATCAGTGGGCAAAGTTTATATAATTTGTCGTAATTTGGATGATTGCAGGGAGAGCACTGGGTGTTGTCGCTAAAATAAAGAAAGCGCATTATCATTTCGTATCGGGACCTGGCCATTACGCCAGAATAAATGGGCATGTTGTGGATGGGGTTGGTGGACCAATAGGCATGTCCTTCGTTTTTTTTGTAAGCCCTATGTTTAGGGTGAGGCCCATAAACAATTTGAACTCCTCCAAATTCAGATCTCTCCACTCAAATGGACGGGCATAGGATGATTGGGGGTTGATGGCAATATACTGCTGGGCATACACATTTGTCTGCTCCACAATGAATTGCAGCAAAGTGTTGGGCAAAAACAGATGAAAGCAATCAATTTCTGAGAAATTTTGGGTGTTGGCCTGCACACCTGGCTGTGCTGCGAAAGGGGGAATAATTGGTGATCCCGAGTTGGATGGCAGCCATGTTGGGTTGGCAAGACCATCTGGCATATATGTAGAGGCCCTGGCTCTTAGGGGACGTGACACTCCAGTAGTTGGGGGATTTGAATTACCTGTGCTGGTACTCAGGCGTGATGTGGCAGCACTGGGTCTGGGCATTTGTTCCTGGGGCCTATCGCCGGCGGCAGCGCTGGTACTGGGCATTTGTACCCTGGGCCTATCGCTGGCGGCAGCACGTGTACTGGGCCTGGGAATTTGTTCTTGGGGCCTATTGCTGGCAGCAGCGCTGGTCCTGGGCCTTGGAATATAATCCTGGTTTCCAGAGTGCCGTGCCCTTTTAGGAGGGACCCATTCTTCCTCCGAATCATTTGCCGATTCACTATTCAGTTCAAATGCCGAATTTGATTCTGTATCATAATTGGAATCTGATGAGAACTCCCCGTTGCTCTGATCAGTCATGGAGAGGATCTGGATTGCCCCCTCACTGTTGTAAACTCTTTTGGACATGACTCTGATGGCTGTGTGATAGGTGGCAGGTGACGGTCACTGATGGGCTGTGAGATGGGTGGCAGGTGACGTTCACTAATAGGTGATGACGGTGTGACAGGCGATGGTCACAGACGGGTGACAGGCCACAGTCATTGATGGGTGATGGGTGCAACGCTGACGGTCACTGATGGGTGACGGGCAATGGCTGACGTCACTGATGGGTGATGGGTAATGGCTGACGTCACTGATGGGTGACGGGTAATGGCCGACGTCACTGATGGGTGACTAGTGATGGCTGATGGTCACTGATGGGTGACGGCTGATAATCACTGATGGGTGATGGCTGACGGTCACTGATGGGTGGCGGGTAATGGCTGACGGTCACTGATTGGTGACAGGTAATGGCTGACGTCACTGATGGGTGATGGCTGATGGTCACTGATGGATGATGGCTGACGGGTGACGGCTGACAATCACTGATGGGTGACGGGTAATGGCTGACGGTCACTGATGGGTGACGGGTAATGGCTGACGTCACTGATGGGTGACGGGTGATGGCTGATGGTCACTGATGGCTGACAGGTGACGGCTGACGGTCACTGATGGGTGACGGGTGATGGCTGATGGGTGACAGGTGCACCGCTGACGGTCACTGGCAGTCTCTTATGTGACAGGTGCACTTTATGGGGTGACTGTGGTGACTGTTGGGTGACAGATGACAATGGGGGGGCGATGGGACAAGTGTTGTGCTTGGTGCAGTACAATACAGACACAGATCGGTAACTCACTGCTCCTGGCTCTTCTCTCCTCACACTGGAAATGGTGTGTGTGAGGAGAGAAGAGCTGGTAACAGCTAGTTACCGCTCTGTGTTTACATTTAGTGATCGGCTGTGAAAGGATCACAGCCGATCACGTGGTAAACAGCCGCCAGCCAATGGCTGTTTACCATCGTCGGTGACGAGCAATGTGCCTGGGAACACGCCGCCACTGCCGTGCACGCGCGGCACGGTCCTGATCGCGTGCATGCGCCGTGCACAATGGGGGCGGTACCATCTGTCATCGGCCCTGACTTCTTCACGGCCGATCACGTGGTAAACAGCCATGCCCACAGGGATGCGCACACACGATCACGCGCAATCCCTGTTTAGAGGGCAGGGCGTCATATGATGCCCTCCCAGACTGAGAGCCGCGCCGCCTGGCCGTCATATGATGGACGGCAGGCGGCAAGCGGTTAAATTAGCTTGGAAGATACCTTAATGCTGCCTGTGAAGTGGCACCTCCATGATGTAAACAAGAAAAGTGACATTCACAATGAAAAAAAAAATATTTAAAAGGATAACTTCACTTTCATGGGGGAAAAAAAATAGCAAATAAAAAAAATATAATATAGCGTATACAATTACGACACAAGTAATATTGTTGTTGAAAGTAATTAAAAATTACCTTTCCATATCAGGGTATTCAAATATCTGTTCCTAGCATCTCGTATTACTAAACTTATTTACTTAAGTACCACTATGCAATTACTCTCAACCTCTTGGGCCGGCCACATCGCCCTCACTAAATAATTTTTACTCGCTCATGTTCTCTACATGTTTAGATCCCTTACAGTACGTTTTCTTTCCGCTCGCCTCAAGAAAATACGTACCCTTCTTAACTCCTTCATTTAGCGAGGTAAACAACCTCAAATAAAATCCAGCACCCAGGCCTTGGGGCGCCTAATATAGCCCTCTACCATACTAGCTCACTCAAGAACCTCCTGGAACCCTTCAACACAATGTCCATGGATACAAATAGTGTGCAAATCTGTTCTTAAAGGGCTTGTAAAGTCAGAAGGTTTTCTTTGTCTACATGCATTCTATGCATTAAGATAAAAAGCCTTCTGTGTGCAGCAGCACCCCCCCCCCTCCAGCCCAATTGCTTACCTGAGCCCCCTCTCGATCCAGCGATGTCCACGACTGCCTCGGCCATCCGGGACCCCCTCCTCATTTTCTGCCGCTGCTGTCAATCAAAGTCAGTTAGCCAATAAGGAGAGAGAGGGGGTGGGGCCGAACCGCAGCTCCATGTCTGAACGGATACACAAAGCTGCAGCTTGGCTCAGGTGCCCCTGTAGCAAGCTGTTTGCTGTGGGAGCACTCAAAGGGAGGGAGGGGTCATGAGAGCCGAAGAGGGACCCGAGAAGAAGAGGATCCAGGCTGCTCTGTGCAAAACCAACTGCACAGGGCAGGTCTAGTATAACATGTTTGTTATTATTTATTGAAAAAAAAGGAGACTTTACAATCACTTTAAATCAATTATGGGAGTCACCATTCTAAACCCTTACATTTCACGCAAATTTTTGGATACGATCAATGCAACTCTCAAGATATGGTCCTACCTGGTTAACCCTTTACATTGCCTATCTTCTTCATCTCTACAATGGATTCCCTTAAACTACCTGGAACTCCTCATACCCGACATAGCCCTTCAATTGTGGAAAGCTGAAGACATATACTCAATATCTCAATTTTTTTCTGATACAACTTTTCACTCCTTCCAAGACCTAAGCTCACCTTACTCCATCCCAAGATCTAATTTCTTTCAATACCTGAAAATAGGACACACCTTACACCATATTAAAGTTGGTCAATCCCGTTCACTGGGCGATTGCATTACACTGGTGCTCCCCCATGGTTCCGCGGGATCAAACAATGAAGCGTATGACGGCCCTTCAACTTATGGAGCGAGGTTCACCACACCATTATGGATACTATGCCTGTTTATAATAGGAAATGGGAATTGTGGTCCACATATGGATATGTAGGTGTATAGAGGAATGATTAACATCATGCCGGCAATTCTAATGATTTAATGCTTTGTACCCTTGTATTTTTTCCTTTTTTTTATTATATTTTTCTTTTTTGTTGTGTCTTTTTAATTCTAATATTTTTCCGGCTCATATAGCACAGTGTTATGTTCCATTATCATTATGGCCAATATGTAATGATGATATATTGATGTCTCAGACTACTACATTCCTATAGGGAAACGGCCAATTTCCTACGTTTTATGGAGTATGTGCTATATTTATATCAGATTGATAATTGTCATATGCAAAATCTGTATCTGTTCTAATTTTTTTTTTTTCTGCAATAAAAAACATTGGTAAACCAAAAAAAGTTGGTCAATCCCTGCTTTTGGACAACCTTTTGGAACTTTTTGAATCTTTGAAAACTGGATCCAAACGACTCTCACCGATATACTCCCTGCTAACAGCTCCTCCTTCTACAGAAACGGCTGCTCCTTCTACAGAAAAACCCCTTAACCTTAGAACATACAGTTTTGAAGACTTCTTCAAAACTTTGGCAATCAGCGTCTTCCCTAACCTTGAAATACTCACGTTGTATCTAAAACTGAGAATCTTCTCAGAAACTATTACACAACTAGTACTATACTCTGTGTAGACTAGCAGACATTTTCAAAAATTACTTCTCCCTTTGCTGGAGATAATGTGGCAATTCAGGTACTCTCTCATATTTGGTGGCATTGCCCCATTATACAAAACTTCTAAACCAGGATATTTTCGTTGATCTCTAATATCACAAGACTCCAATACCCACCTAACCCAAAACCCGCTTTACTGGGCTTAGACATGGATTCCTGGCCCATTGATTTCCACCCCATAATCACGCATATCTTCACTGCAGCCTAATTAACCATCACTCATAATTGGAAACTTCTGAATCCCCCTGATTATACCACAATTATACAAACATGAACACGCTTATAAATACTCCTTTGCTAAAGCCCACCTCTTGCAAACAAATTTCATCCAACAATGGAATCCCTAGCTACAACATCCCAACTGCACTCCTAAGCTATGAATTAACATATTGCATCACCGTGACTTACCTAAAAATGGAGCGTGAAAAGTCTACTGGCTTGGAAATATCAATTTTTAAATGGATAGAAAACTGGCTAAAAGACCAAATTCAGAGAGTAGTGGTTAATGATTCTTACTCTGAAAGGTCTAAGGTTATCAGTGGTGTACCCCAAGGTTCAGCATTATTAGTGATGTACTCCAAGTTTCAGTGTTATCAGTGGTGTGCCCCAAGGTTCAGTTGTTAGTGGTATACCTCAAAGATCACTGTTATTAGTGGTATACCTCAAGGGTCTGTGATTTTAGTGGTGTACCCAAGGTTCAGTGTTATTAGTAGTGAACTGCAAAGTTCAGTGTTAGTGGTGTACCCACGTTTCTTTGGTGGTGGTGTGCCCCAAGGTTCAGTGTTATTAGTGTTGTGCCCCAATGTTTAGTGTTATTAGTGGGGTACCCCAATGTTCAGTTTTATTAGTGGGGTACACCAATGTTCAGTGTTATTTGTGGTGTACCGCAAGGTTCATTATTATTATTAGTGCTGTTTCCCAAGGTTCAGTATCATTAGTGGTGTACCCCAAGTTTCTGTGCTATTAGCAGTGTACCCTGAAGTTCAGTGTTATTAGTGGTGTACCTCAAAGTGCAGTATTATTAGTGGTGAACACCAAGGTTCAGTGTTATTAGTGGGGTACCCCTAAGTTCAGTTGTTTTAGTGGTGTACCCCAGGGTGCATTAATCAGAGAATCACCCAAGAGGCCCATGGAAACTTTGGAGGAGCTGCAGAGAAACACAGCTCAGGAGGGAGAATCTGTCCACAGGACAACTATTAGTCTTGCACACCACAAATCTGGCCTTTATGGAAGAGTGGCAAGAAGAAAGCCATTGTTTAAAGAAAGCCATAAGAAGTCCTGCTTGCAGTTTACGAAAATCCATGTGGTAGACACAGCAAACATGTGGAAGAAGGTTCTCTGGTCAGATGAGACAAAAATCAAACTTTTTGGCCTAAAAGCAAATCAATGTGCGGCAGAAAACTAACACTGCACATCACCCTGAACACACCATCCCCACCGTGAAACATGGTGGTGGCAGCATCATGTTGTGGAGAAGATGGATGTAGCCAAATACAGGGCAATCTTAAAAGAAAACCTATTATGCCGTGTACACGCGGGCGCACTTTTCGGCATCAAAGGTCCGACGGGCTTTTGACGGACTTCCGACAGACTTTGGAACGAACGGACTTGCCTACACACGATCACAGTCCGACGGATTCGTATGTGATGACGTACGACCGGACTAAAATAAGGAAGTTGATAGCCAGTAGCCAATAGCTGCCCTAACGTCGGTTTTCGTCCGTTGGACTAGCATACAGACGAGCGGATTTTTCGACTCGAGTCTGTCGTAAAGATTTGAAACATGTTCCAAATCTAAAATCCGTCTGATTTTCGACCGAAAAAGTCCGCTGCAGGTCCGATGAAGCCCACACACGGTCGGATTGTCCGACGGATTCGTCCCATCGGACCAGTCCGGTCAAAAAGTCCGCCCGTGTGTACACGGCATAAGAGTCTGCAAAGGATTTGAGACTGGAGACTGGGGCAGAGGTTCACCTTCCAGCAGAACAACGACCCTAAACATACAGCCAGAGCTACAATGGAATGGTTTAGATCAAAGCATATTCATGTGTTAGAATGGCCCAGTCAAAGTCCAGACCGAAATCCAATTGCGAATCTGTGGCAAGACTTGAAAATTGCTGTTCACAGACACTCTCCATCCAATCTGACAGAGCTTGAGCTATTTTGCAAAGAAGAATGGGCAAAAATGTCACTCTCTAGATGTGCAAAGCTAGTAGAGACATCCCCCAAAAGACTTGCAGCTGTAATTGCAGTGAAAGGCGGTTCTACAAAGTATTGACTCAGGGGGGCTGAATACAAATGCACATCACAATTTTCACATATTTATTTGTAAAAATTTTTGAAAACCATTTAAGATTTTCCTGCCACTTCACAATTATGTGCCACTTTGTGTTGGTCTATCACTTAAAATCCCAATAAAATACATTTATGCTTTTAGTTGTAACATGACAAAATGTGGAAAATTTCAAGGGGTATGAATACTTTTTCAAGGCACTGTACTTTGTGAGGATTTTTCTTTTAAAGTGGTTATAAACCCTTTACAACCACTTTTTACTACAGCAAGCCTATAATTAGGCTTACCTGTAGCTACACTGGATATCTCCTTGACCTTCACGGTTTAGGAAGATATCCCTATATTTGCATGTGCCAACGTCATTGGCACATGCGCACTTAAGCAAACTGAAGCAACGGCACATAAGGGCCATGCAAAGAATTATGCTTTACTAGTTAAGGACCACCCTATAGCCCATTTACTGCTACAGAGTGGCCCTCTTGTGCAGAATCACATATATATATATATATATATATATATATATATATATATATATAGTGATTCAACACTTCTGCCTAGGGGGCGTGCATGCAGAAGCTGATCTGTGGGTGCCAGGCACTGGATGTCCACCAGCACTCACAGATTGTCAGGCAGAGACACAGAACGAAGCTCTGCCTGTGTAAACAAGGCCGATCTCCATTCTGACAGGGGAGGGATGGATTTTGGTAACAAAAGCCATAATTTCCCTGCGTAAAAGCAGCACACATGTTACAGTAAAACGCAAGCTAGGCACACAGTTAACCCTTTGATCACCCAAGTCGTTTAACCCTTTCCCTGCCAGTGTCATTAGTACAGTGATAGTGCATATTTTTAGCTCTGATCACCGCGTTAGTGTCACTGGTTCCCAAAAAGTGTTAAAAGTATCAGTTAGTGTCCAATTGTCTGCTGCAATATCACAGTGTGTTTCGGCTCCATATACCATATGGTCATGTTTCTTTATAGATCACCATTGCATTCGCCCCTGAAGAGTTGGTATACCCCAACGAAACGCGTTGGGCTTACATAGATGCATCATGTCCATACAGAAGATTTTATGTCTCTTATTTTGTTTTACTCTAGACTTTCCAACATCATTCAGCCCTTCCAGTGGCCCATGTTGTGCAGGACTTATTTTTATTTTATGAAATGCCAAGTACCATGCGGTTTTCAGAATGCCCTGCGTGTATGTGATATTGTGTATACAATTTTGTGTTATTCAGTATGTTATACATGATCTCACACAGTATAATAAAATGTTCTTTGCTAAGACTGCTTTTTGGTATACATCTCTCATTCAAAAACTCCCCCCTTTTTGTTGGAACCCATAAAAGCAACACTGTGTTTTATATTCCACATATTTACTTTATATAGTGATTGGCCTCATTTAAAGTCCCACTTACCACTTTCCCTTTTCTTTGTCTAAAATTTGGGATGGAGGCCAATTACTTTTGGTGCTTTGGACCACATCATTCTTTATCGCTAGTATTGTGTATAAGTCCTGGGGGCAATCGAGTACCAGTAGGCCTGCTTGCCTTATGGGAAAGGGGGCTGCTAAAGGTGAAGAACACAGAATCTAGCTTTGGTGTTGGTCTACCTGCATTAGCGGTAAGCGTAACATTATCACAAGTCTTTACCAAGAATTTTTTTCTGTGAAGATGGACTCTACACAGGCTCGTTTATTTGCTGAGGAGATTTGTAAACTGACATGCCAAGTCCAGGAACTGTCTGTGCGTGTAAACCCACATCTAGCAGTAATGCAGAAACCAGAGCCTCAGGTTAACCTGCCTGATCATATTTCTGGTGACCCTCATATGTTTACCAACTTTAAAAACATTTGTATTTTATACTTTAAGCTTAAGCCACGCTCTTCTAGTTTTGAAGCACAGCAGATTGAACTGATTATTACATGGTTGCAGGGGGATCCTCAGTCTTGGGCTTTTGGTCTCCCCACAGACCATCCAGCCTGAGGGTGAGTCAAAGAATTTTTCAAAGTCCTGGGTTTACTCTATGATGATTCTGACCGTGCCCACTGAGCAGAAACGAACCTTAGGTCATTATATCAGGGTAAACGCACCGCTGAACAATATTGTTCTGATTTCCGCCACTGGGCACCTGACTCAGGGTGGAATGACCCAGCTCTAAGAAGCCAGTTCAGCTTAGGCTTAGCAGACTCCATCAAGGACTCCTAAGTACACTACCCTGAACCAAAGTCATCGAATGAAGCCATGCAAGTAACCAACCATATAAACAAGAGAGACAAAACCAGAGAAAATTCCCAGCTCAACTCACCAACCAGTTTGATTACCAACCGAATAAACCTGTCCACACATTTACAAATGAATGCGTAAGCTGCAAGGCCCCTTCACGGCACCCTGTATTACTTGCAGTCCTAACCCTTTTAAATTTATGAGAGTTTCCACAGTGAGGCACATGCATTCTAATGGATAGATAGGGGCAGGTGGGCCTGGAGATAGCCCAATCCTCCTTAAAGGCACAGGGGCACATTTGACACCCAGCACATAGCACAATCCATATAGACAGGCATTTATGGGAAAGGCGTGCAGAGAGGTTTGTTCCCTTGCCCCCTCCCGCTTCCCGGGTCTTCTCAACCTATCCAGGAGGAGCCAATGCAAATTGGCGCTACTCATTTATCTTCTGGGGAAAAGGCTAGAAGAAGATCCCAGGGACTCTGCTTATAATGTGGCAACCACGGCAAATTTGTCACCAGCTGCCCCAATAAGCCAGGAGGGAATTATCATGTGGGTGGGGTCAGCTTCTCTAGACTATACTCTGTCAGATTCCCCTTGAGATAAACTATCTTTTCCTAAACACCCTTGGACGCACATAGCCATGGACTTTATTGACCACCCCCCTCAAATGAGCACACAGCCATCTGGGTGGTAGTGGGCTGCATTAGTAAAATGGCTCATTTCATTCCACTTGCCAAACTTCCCTCCTTGAAACTCCTGGCTTCCATGTTTGTCTGAGAAATATTTCAGAGGGTGCCCCAGAACACAATTTCTTTCCAGGTTTTGGCAAGCCTTCTGTGATCTCTTGAGAACCAGCCTCTCTTTTTCAACATCCTAAAATGAATGGGCAAATTGAGAGAATGAACCAATCCCTGGAGACCTATCTTCACTGTTTTGTGTCTGCTAAGCAAGCGGAATGGTCCTCGGCATTGCCTTGGACTGTATTTGCCTACAACAACTGGCCTCATTCTTCTACTGGAATTTCTCCCTTCCATTGCGTTTATGGTTTCCATCCTAAAACCTGATTGTTCGCTGACATTTCTTCTGACATTCCCGAGGCCAACACCACAATTTCCACATTTTCTCAGACTTAATAAAGCCCAGGCTAACTTGTCCTCTAGCTTCGCTGCCCAAAAATGCTTTGCGGATCGCCTCCACTTTCAGGCTCCTCAGATTAAGGTCAGTGATCGGGCTTTCTGTCCAAAAGAAATCTGTCTCTCAGAGTTCCCTCATAGAAACTGGCCCCTTGGTTTATTGGGCCTTACAAAGTTATTCACCAGGTTAACCCGGTAGCCTATAGATTACACCTTCCTACCTCAATGAGGATCCAAAAAGTCTTCCATGTTACTCTTCTAAAACCTCTTCAGAAGGATACCATTGTTTCATCTTCTGCTTGGTCAACGGACAGGAAAACTATGAATTAGAACTTATTCTGGACTCCAGGAAAGTAATGAATTTTGTCCAGTATCTGGTGGCCTGGAAAGGTTTGGTCCTGAGGAAAATTCTTGGGTCCCAGCTGCATCTGTTCATGCTAACAGACTTGTACGCAACTTCTATCAACAGAATCCTGACAAATCTGCTTCAAGTGGTCTGGGAGACCTTCCTCATTCCAGCATACTGGTTTTGGCTATAGCATTCTCCTTGTCTGTCCACCTTCAAGGTCATTGATGTGGCCAGACTCTGGGTAGAGATCAAACCTGATTTAAGCCTGCCAAGTCTGCAGTCTCATGCTTGTGATAGCATGTGTAATATGTGCAAGCTCTCTGTCTGTCCTGCTCTGCTGTTTGGATTCCCCTATTTATAATTTTGGATTGGCTATTCTCTGAACTCTGCCTGTCTTTTGACTGTGGATTGACCCTGACTATTCTGAACCTTGCCTGCCTTGTACCTGGACTGTCATTGAACAACTCTGCCTGTCTGCCAACTGCAAGTACCTGTTTGCATTGCTCAGTTTGCGCATGCCCTGTCATGGTAGCCAGGCATTATAGCATTGTGTATAGATCCTGGAGGAAACTGAGTACCAGTAGGCCTGCTTGCCTTATGGGAAATTATTTTTATTTTTTTTTATGGTTGAACTAGATGGACCTGTGTCTTTTTTCAACCTGACTAACTATGTAACTATGTAGGTTAAAAACACAGAAGCTAGCCATAGTGTCTGACCACCTGCATTAGTGGTAACGCCGCTGAGAACCTGAGCCAAGCACTCCACAGCCCAGAGCTCCAGTGAGTGCTGGAGGGGCAGAGCAGAGTGCCAATGACTGACAGCCACCGGCTCTCTGCTCATTGAAGATCAGTAATCAGTGATCTAGAGGTGACAGGGGACATCCAATGCTGCATTCTACTTTATGTCACCGTTTCCCCCACTTAATGTCGCAACCCCCCCCCCGTAAGTCAAAGTTTCCCTCACTTATGTCACAGTTTTCTGCTCGCACAGTACTACCTTACAAAGGGCAGGTCTGGACACAGGGCCGAAGCTGCCAAACTTTTCTTGCCCAACCGCGTCCTAGCAACCAATCACCTGCTTGCAGCTCTTGACCTCTATACAGACCTTCCACCTCTCCCGCCGTCTGCTATGCTGCAAGAATGACAATGTTGTGGCTGTGAGGAAATAAACAGAAACAGGACCTACAGGGTGGACAGGCAAAAAGGAAGAGTCCAAGCTCAACTGTGGTGGTCCAGATGGGAATGTCAATCAGTCCACATCCATACCATGGGCCGCCATTTAATAATGTCTGGTGTATATAGAGTGGAGGAGTGAGAATTTCTGCACTGTCCTCCCCCATCCTCGGTCTTCACAGTCCCCCCATCCTCAAGCTTTACATTCCCCATCCATCCTCAGGCTTCACAGCTCCCCATCTTCAGGATTCACAGACCCCCATCTTCAGGCTTCATGCCCCCCCTCATCCCCAGTCTTCACAGTCTCTCCCCATCCTCAGGCTTCACAGTCCCTTCATCCTCAGTCGTAACAGTCCCCCCATCCTCAGGCTTTACAGTTCCCTCCATTCCTCAGTCTTCACAGCCCCCCATCCTCAAGCTTCACAGTCCCCACCCATCCTAAGGCTTCACAGCTCCCCTCATCCTCAGTCTTCACAGTCCCTCCCCATCTTCTGGTTTCACAGTCCCCCCATCCTCAGTCTTAACAGTGCCCCCATCCTCAGGCTTCACAGTCTCCCTCCCTTCCTCAATATGCACCGTCCCCCCCATCTGCAGGCTTCAAGGTCCCCCTTATATCAGTGGTCACTGGGAGAAGGACATTCTTTCATCATCATCCGTGGGAAGTATGGTTGCCACCTCATCCCTTTAAACCCGAACACATATTAATTACACAGGTTCTTTGGCTGATTAAGGTGGTAATTAAACTCACTTGGTGCCTTATCTGCATTTAATTAGCCTCAGAACCTGTGTAATTCAAAGGTGTTTAGGTTTAAAGGGATGAGGTGGCAACTCTAGTGGGATGACTGCCCCCCATACAGATCATTGATGCCAGTTGTTACTGAAAGACAGAAATTATTAATTGCTCAAGGAACCCCTAGAAACTTTTGGAGGAACCCTGGCTGAGAAAGGCTGGACTAGGCAGTAATATATTTCTATCCCCCTTGGTGGGAGTGGAGATGACCCATCTATAAGGATAATACAGTACATACACACACAGCACAAGGCCGTGTTTACACTATCAGACATTTCCCAGGGCTGCAATTCCTCTGAGATCCACAAGGTGGTGATCTGACTTCTACCCAGACAGGAAGTCTCTATGGAAGACAGAAAGTGATGTCAGGTACAGACAGGAAGTGATGTCAAGTATAAATAGGAAGTTCCAGGTGAGGAGGAAGTAGAGAAGACGTTGCTGGATGTGGTAGTAGAGGAGGTAATAAGATCTTATTTTCTATTTACACCCAGTAACCCCCCCGTCATGTCCGTCCTCTTCCTCCATAGTCACTGTGATGTCTTTTATCTCCAGCAGATGATGATACACACATATATAGTGTGGAAATGTAGAATAACCCCGTATATTACAATGAGGGAATTTATGGTCTGTACCACGAGGGGAGTTATTGATGTCAGTAAATACCGGTTCCAGACATTGTATGTGGGGGGAATGAAATGATAATTAAAGGTTGGGATTAGGGAAGATTTCTGTAAGATTTTACACGGGAACGATCAGCGCCCCCTCCACTATGATGAGTCTCACAATGGGAGTCTGACAGGGACTCAATGTTGGGGGGTTGAGATAGTGAACTCGGAGCTGAGAGGGGGGCAATTTATCAAAAAAAAAAGTCTAGATGGGATTAAAAATGTATTTTTCTGCTCATTACAATTACTCCAGCTGAATTATATATTGATATTGAGCTGCTTGCTTTTGATTCTTTTGTTTTATTCCTTTGTATAGCATTTTTATATTGTGTTACCTGTTATGATTGATCATAAACTGGTTTCCCCAGCACAGCCAAGCGACAAGCATTTCCAGAGGCGTATTTAGTGAAAATGGCGCCTATGGCAAGCACTGAAACTGCGCCTCTGTCAAAACAAAAAAAAACACTAACAAAACTACAAGTCAAGCTCTTTTAATTAACAAATTATGGATTGGCACTACATAAAGTGCCCAAGTGCCCGATGGGTCAGTCCGCCCCTGCGCATCAAACAGTCTACATTCAGTAAAAGTTCATGTACTGCAAAATTTGCACTGAATGTGGACTGTTTAATGAGCTTGTTGCACAAATCACTTTATTACACTTTATTTATGATATCTATTTATTGAATCCATATTTAGCACTATTTTTGATTGTCTGCTTCTGCCTGGCACACACGCACAATCGCACATAATGACTTAAAACTTTTAAGTCATCATCATGTGCGATTGTGCGTGTGTGCCTGGCCCAAGCAGAAGCAAGCAGCCAATCAAATATAGTGCTCAATATGGATTCAATAAATACGCATAGCCATAGATATCATAAATAAAGTGTAATAAAGTGATTTGTGCAGTGCAACAGCGGGTACTACTTTTAAGTAGACTGCGGATGCGACTACAAGAAATAAACCAGAGACTGGGAATGCGACTACAGGAGATGACCAGAGACTGGGAATGCGACTACAGGAGATGACCAGAGACTGGGAATGCGACTACAGGAGATGACCAGAGACTGGGAATGCGACTACAGGAGATGACCAGAGACTGCGGATGCGACTACAGGAGATGACCAGAGACTGCGGATGCGACTACAGGAGATGACCAGAGACTGCGGATGCGACTACAGGAGATGACCAGAGACTGCGGATGCGACTTCAGGAGATGATCAAGTGGCCATTTTTAAAATGCTAACTTTCAGCAATGTACAGCTATATAGGGGGGTAAACAACACTGTCAGGGAGGGTTTAGCGTAACAGTGAGTCTACTATCTACAGGCAGCATGTATTGGCAGAAAGACCTACCTGGCCAGCCGGGCCCTCCTTCAGCTCTCAGAGTTCCGGGGACAGGGCTTTTGGTGGTAGGGGGTGGGGCTTTCAGATTTTTGCAGTCCAGGGTGGGGCTCTCAGAAGTCCAGGAGAGGCGATCTCAGCGCTCCCACTCTGCTCTGGGCACATAGACTACATGGGGCTGGGCGGGGCAGGGTCAGAGCGTCAGTCGAGCTCCCGACCCCGCCCCTCCCTGCTGACAGAGCCTCCCTCAGCCTAAGCTGAGCCCACCAGTCCGGGCCGGGTAGCGGCTATCTGACAGAACACCGGCGCCGCGCTCCAGCAGGCCGGACACGGCGCCGTGGGGGTGTATTAGTCTGGGTGGGCGGCTGCGGGAGAATGGATGGGGGGTTTTATTTGTGCGAGGGGTGACTTTTTTGCAGCCCCCCCCCCCCCCCCATGGCGCCCATGGCACTTGCCATGGCTGCCATACCTTAGATACGCCACTGGCTATCTCTCTTCTGAACCAAGAGCCTTGGAGGAATCTGGACTTAAGGGAACTTGCTGGAAGACCCTACCTTTTGGAAACTAGGCGTAAGAGGGACCTCTTTAACTGAAGACTGTCGCAGGGAAGCTGATTAGGGAGATGTATCTGGACATCGTGAGTAGGACCTTTGCCCTAGAGCTCCAGGGGTGCCAGTACTTTTTTTTTTTTTTTTGGAATCAGATATTTTTTATGAACACATTTTTTGACAATATACAACAAAACTATTATATATCAAACAAACCCACACCAAGAAGAAAAAAAATACTTTGATGGTTAGACGCCAGAGGTTACTACAAGGACTGTGACTGTTCATACAGAGTCTAAGACTAGAGGGCTGTTTCCTCTACTTCCAGCAATACTTAATGTTGCTACTGAAAGGTTTTGCATGAATGTTTGTCCTCCTATATCTGCATGTGTTTTTGGAGTATCCTGCACCCTCATCCCTCTATCCACCTGTGTTCAAGTATTGCAATAAATCAACAAATGACACCCCTACACTGAGCCTGAGTTTTTTGCAGCGTGTTCTGTTGCTTGTATCCGGGCTGGCAGCATCTGGTCAGCTAAGGGAGATCAATATTATTTCCAGTGACCCCTTTGAGGGTAAGTGCTACATAACACTAAACAGTTCAGACTAAATGTGTTCCCATGGGGGGCAAAAATTCTTAAATATACAGTAACACTCCTATTACCCCCCCCCCCCACATTCACATCCAATTATTGTGTGACCAATACCATCCAATTAATTCTTACTTTTATTTCCCAAAGTTATCCATCTACAAGGAGACCTGTATAGATCAAATGATGACATCAATGACGATGGAGGAGGACTGGAGTCACATGACTAAAAAGATACTAAACCTCACCCTGGAGATCATCTACCTGCTGACCAGAGAGGTGAGGAGGATTCTGGGAGGTCACATGACATCACTCTTATCTTTATTAATAAAACACAGACCTGACCGGAGAGGTGAGGAGGATTCTGGGAGGTCACATGATATCACTCTTATCTTTATTAATAAAACGCAGACCTGACCGGAGAGGTGAGGAGGATTCTGGGATTCTAACATGATATTCCTATTGGTTTCCTAATACAGAGATTTCCTCTTCTGAAGTCAGGTGATCATATGACCATCACAGTGCCTCCATGTGACTCCCTAAAACCTGAGAGACACAACATGCAGAAGATTCTAGAAGTCACCAGGAAGATGATGGAGCTGCTGACAGGAGAGGTGAGCGGTGCTGGGAATTCTGGGACATTATCCAGTAACAGACAAGGGATGTGTCTGGATGGTGACTGTATCATTGTGTGTGTCAGGTTCCTATAAGGTGTCAGGATGTCACTGTCTATTTCTCCATGGAGGAGTGGGAGTATTTAGAAGGACACAAGGATCTCTACAAGGACGTCATGATGGACAATCAGCCGCCCCTCACATCACCGGGTAAGAGGAGACTTTATTGTAAAGGAGAGAGCAGTACGGAGGGTCCACCTAGATCCCCCATCATCTGATAAACACATAGAAACAATGTATTCAGTCAGTGTGTGTGTTTCCTACAGATGGATCCAGTAATGGGAACCCACCAGAGAGATGTCCCCATCTGTATTCCTGGGATACCACACAGGAAGATCACACCATCCCTCACCATCATCAGGTAGATGAGGAACAATCACTGATAGTTACATAGTTAGGTTGAAAAAAGACACAAGTCCATCTAGTTTAACCAAAAAAAATTAAATCCCATATACACAATCCTATACCCACAGTTGATCCAGATGAAGGCGAAAAACCCTAGTAAAGCATGATCCAATTTGCTACAGCAGGGGAAAAAACTCCTTCCTGATCCCCAGAGAGGCAATCGAATTTCCCCTGGATGAACTTTACCTATAAATGTCAGTACCCAGTTATATTATATTATGTACATTTAGGAAAGAATCCAGGACTTTTTTAAAGAAATCTACTGAGCTGGCCAGAACCACCTCTGGAGGGAGTCTTTTCCACATTTTCACAGCTCTTACTGTGAAGAAACCTTTTCTGTATTTGGAGATGAAATCTTTTTTTCCTCTAGACGTAAAGAGTCCCCCCTTGTCCTCTGTAATGACCTTAAAGTGAATAACTCAACACCAAGTTCACTATATAGACCACTTATGTATTTGCACATGTTGATCATATCCCCCCTTATTCTCCTCTTCTCAAGAGTGATTAGATTCAGTTCCCTAATCTTTCCTCATAGCTGAGCTCCTCCATGCCTCTTATCAGTTTGGTTGTCCTTCTCTGCACTTTCTCCAGTTCCCCGATATCCTTTTTGAGAACTGGAGCCCAAAACTAAACTGCATATTCCAGATGAGGTCTTACTAATGATTTGAACAGGGACAAAATGATATCTCTCCCTCTCTCTGGAGTCCATACCTCTCTTAATACAAGAAAGGACTTTGCTCGCTTTGGAAACCGCAGCTTGGCATTGCATGTTATTATTGAACTTCTGATCTACCAAAACCCCCAGATCCTTCTCCACCCACTATGGATCACCCCAGTTGTTCTCCCCCTAGTGTGTATGATGCATATTCTTAGCCCCCAAGTGCATAACTTTACATTTATCAACATTAAACCTCATTTGCCACTTAGTTGCCCAATTAGACAGTGCATTGAGGTTGGCATGTAAATTGGAGACATCCTGTAAGGACGTTATTCCACTGCATAGCTTGGTGTCATCTGCAAAGACTGAAATTTTACTTTTGATCCCAGACCCTATATCATTTATAAAGATATTAAAAAGTAAGGGTCCCAGCACTGAACCTTGGGGTACACCACTGATAACCTTAGACAATTCAGAGTAAGAATCATTAACCACTACTCTCTGAATTCTGTCTTTTAGCCAGTTTTGTATCAATTTACAAATTGTTCTTTCCAAGCCTGTAGATACTGATAGTATCATTAGCATCTGTACATTATCTGCATTGTTACAATTGATATAATTTTTATTATGTATTCAGAGTGGAAACCTGAGAGATTCTAAAGTTGAGATTAAAGCAGAAGAAGAGGTGTATGTGAGGGATGATCAGCAGTCTATGGAGGAGGACGGAATAACGGGGACATTTATAGAGGAGGACACTCCTACAGAGATCAGCACAGGTGTGTCATTAACTCTAAATACATTCCTCCCCCCATACTGCTCACTGATTCGTCCAGAGTAGGGCAAGGACTGGGTAATATCAGCCTGTAATACCCTGGTCACTTTCCTGAGCTGTGTTCCCCGTCCTGTATTCCTGTATTTCTCTCGGATAATCTTCCTTCTCTGTGCTGCAGACACAATTTATGTATCTAGACTGGTATAGCGCTACCCCGAAGGAGCTGCTGGAAATTGCCCTGATTCCTTTTTCTAATCGGTGTCCCACAGCGAGGCACACCATCACAGTCATTTATGGCTCCAATAAAAAGTCTAGGGGTGTTGTTTTTTGTGTATTTATTTTTGGGGTAACTTGGATGGGGGTTGAGGGAATTGAGTGGGAAACTCCAAAAATGAGAATGACGTACAAGAGGAGGACAGTAAACTTCCTTCTGTAGAGCTGAAGCAGAAGTCCTTGCAAAAGCAAACTATGGACTTGGCTTTGTAGTAGAAGCCGTTAAAGCAATGTTCTTTCTTTAGAGCAGTGCTCTCCAAACTGCGGTCCGGGAGCCAGATGCGGTCCTTTGCTTGCTTTTATCCAGCCCTTGGGGCACCATTTCATCCACTGACACCAATGATGAGGCACTATTCTTCCCACTGACACCAACAATGGGGCACAATTTCTCCCAGTGACACCAACAATGGGGCACAATGACACCAATGATGGTGCACAATTTCTTCCAATGACACCGACAATGGGGCCCAGTGACACCAAAGGTGGGGCACTATTCCTCCCACTGACAACAAAGATGGGCATTGTTTTTTCCCACTGACTTTGGGAATTTTTCTACTCCCAGTGGCCACAGTTTGGCCCCCTAAAGTCTGAGGGACAGTAAACTGGCCCTTTGTTTAGAAAGTTTGGAGACCCCTGCTTTAGAGCAATCAGAGCAGCGTCCTTTCACAAGGAATCAGATAGACTGAGCTGTTCAGGACACCAGCCAATGCCCCCTTTACACAGACACACAGCTGACTCCCTAGCACCAGAGGGGTGGCAAAAGCCCCAAAGTCTCTAAGATCTTTCACAGCAATCTGTACTCACAAATGGGTGAGTACCATCCGTATTGGGCCAGTGGTTTGCCCCAGCCTCTCACCTCATATAAAGACCCCTATAGGTCTAGTTGAGCTTATGTTTATGCGTGACTCCACGATCCAAGCAATGGATTTTTCCCACTCCTTGGACCTCCAATCAGACAGGTTAAAAAGATTTCCACGGGTAACAATGATATCTTTAACAGATCCTCACTTGCCTCCATATACCGTTCACATGCAACATAAAAGAATCTCTCTATGGTGCAGTAATCCAATATAAGTATTTTATTAAAACAGCAGTAGACTTATTTAAAATCATGATAAATGGCTTCACATATAACAGTACTTCCGGTCTCGGCTGCGACCGGGAGTGACTTCACCCGGCCCCTGTGACGCGTTGCGTCACTGATCATGTGACTTCATCAAGGGTATGGAGTCGAGTGGATGGCGTAGGACTTTTATACACAGCTCTGCTGTCATAGTAACGCCATCGGGCATTCAAAACATTTCAATTGCATAATCGTATTCCTATCATGGTCTCAGTGTAGTATTTTATTTGATTTGCGCATTAGTAACGTCACTTACAATTTTACTCTGTTGTCTGCTGGCTGTGCCGGATGGAGGGATATGTCTGTATAGTCTCAGACCCAAGTCACTGAGTGCAGTCTCAGGAGATGGGAGGCAGCGGGGTGGGACTTCTGCAGTTTGTTTCAGTTAACACGCCATAGCTGAAAGATGGCTACAGCGTTGCTCTTACATTTTACAAAGAATTGTGGGAAAAAAATTACAACTTGAAAAAAACTCACCATGCTTCTTACTAAATACATTGGATTGTCTGTTTTCTAAAAAAGGGGTCATTTGGGGTGTATCTGTACTTTCCTGACATTTTCAAGGCCTCAAGAAATGAGATAGGTCACCAGTACATCAGGATTGATCAATTTTCAATGATACATAGTACAGCTTGTAGACTCTGTAACTTTCACACAGACTAATATACCTTGATTTGGGCTATTTATACCCAAGCAATGTAGCAGTGTAAATGCTGGCCTAAATGTATGAAGAAAAATTACTTATTTGCAAAATTTTATAATGGAAACTAAAAAAAAAGTTGTTTTTTTTTTTAAATGTTCCCTCTTTTTTCACTTATATTGCAAAAAAAAAAACAGTGGTGATTAACCACTTTAACCACTTCAGCCCCGGAAGGATTTACCCCCTTCCTGACCAGAGCACTTTTTACAATTTGGCACTGCGTCGCTTTAACTGCTAATTGCGCGGTCATGCAATGCTGTAACCAAACGAAATTTGCGTCCTTTTCTTCCCACAAATAGAGCTTTCTTTTGATGGTATTTGATCACCTCTGCCGTTTTTATCTTTTGCGCTATACACGGAAAAAGACCGAAAATTTTGAAAAAAAATGATATTTTCTACTTTTTGTTCTAAAAAAAATCCAATAAACTCAATTTTAGTCATACATTTAGGCCAAAATGTATTTGGCCACATGTCTTTGGTAAAAAAAATGTCAATAAGTGTATATTTATTGGTTTGCGCAAAAGTTATAGCGCCTACAAACTAGGGTACATTTTCTGGAATTTACACAGTCTTTAATTTATGACTGCCTATGTCATTTCTTGAGGTGCTAAAATGACAGGGCAGTACAAAACCCCCACAAATGACCCCATTTTGGAAAGTAGACACCCCAAGGAAATTGCTGAGAGGCATGTTGAGCCCATTGAATATTCATTTTTTTTGTCCCAAGTGATTGAATAATGAAAAAAAAAAAAAAACAAAATTACAAAAAGTTGTCACTAAATGATATATTGCTCACACAGGCCATGGGCCTATGTGGAATTGCACCCCAAAATACATTTAGCTGCTTCTCCTGAGTATGGGGATACCACATGTGTGGGACTTTTTGGGAGCCTAGCCGCATACGGGGCCCCGAAAACCAATCACTGCCTTCAGGATTTCTAAGGGCGTACATTTTTGATTTTACTCCTCACTACCTATCACAGTTTTGAAGGCCATAAAATGCCCAGATGGCACAAACCCCCCCCCAAATGACCCCATTTTGGAAAGTAGACACCCCAAGCTATTTGCTGAGAGGCATGTTGAGTCCATGGAATATTTTATATTTTGACACAAGTTGCGGGAAAGTGACAATTTATTTATTTATTTTTTTTTTGCACAAAGTTGTCACTAAATGATATATTGCTCACACAGGTCATGGGCATATGTGGAATTGCACCCCAAAATACATTTAGCTGCTTCTCCTGAGTATGGGGATACCACATGTGTGGGACTTTTTGGGAGCCTAGCCGCGTACGGGACCCCGAAAACCAATCACCGCCTTCAGGATTTCTAAGGGTGTACATTTTTGATTTCACTCTTCACTGCCTATCACAGTTTCGGAGGCCATGGAATGCCCAGGTGGCACAAAACCCCCCCAAATGACCCCATTTTGGAAAGTAGACACCCCAAGCTATTTGCTGAGAGGCATGGTGAGTATTTTGCAGCTCTCATTTGTTTTTGAAAATGAAGAAAGACAAAAAAAAAAATTTTTTTTTTCTTTTTTTAATTTTCAAAACTTTGTGACAAAAAGTGAGGTCTGCAAAATACTCACTATACCTCTCAGCAAATAGCTTGGGGTGTCTACTTTCCAAAATGGGGTCATTTGGGGGGGGGTTTGTGCCACCTGGGCATTCCATGGCCTCCGAGACTGTGATAGGCAGTGAAGAGTGAAATCAAAAATTTACGCCCTTAGAAAGCCTGAAGGCGGTGCTTGGTTTTCGGGGTCCCATACGTGGCTAGGCTCCCAAAAAGTCTCACACATGTGGTATCCCCGTACTCAGGAGAAGCAACAGAATGTATTTTGGGGTGTAATTTCACATATTCCCATGGCATGTTTGAGCAATATATCATTTAGTGACAACTTTGTGCAAAAAAAAAAAAAAATAATAATAATTTGTCTCTTTCCCGCAACTTGTGTCACAATATAAAATATTCCATGGACTCGACATGCCTCTCAGCAAATAGCTTGGGGTGTCTACTTTCCAAAATGGGGTCATTTGGGGGGGTTTGAACTGTCCTGGCATTTTATGCACAACATTTAGAAGCTTATGTCACACATCACCCACTCTTCTAACCACTTGAAGACAAAGCCCTTTCTGACACTTTTTGATTACATGAAAAAATTATTTTTTTTTGCAAGAAAATTACTTTGAACCCCCACACATTATATATTTTTTTAAAGCAAATGCCCTACAGATTAAAATGGTGGGTGTTTAATTTTTTTTTTTCACACAGTATTTGCGCAGCGATTTTTCAAACGCATTTTTTGGGGAAAAAACACACTTTTTTACATTTTAATGCACTAAAACACACTATATTGCCCAAATGTTTGATGAAATAAAAAAGATGATCTTAGGCCGAGTACATGGATACCAAACATGACATGCTTTACAACTGTGCACAAACGTGCAGTGACAACAAAATAAATACATTTTTAAAAGCCTTTAAAAGCCTTTACAGGTTACCACTTTAGATTTACAGAGGAGGTCTACTGCTAAAATTACTGCCCTCGATCTGACCTTCGCGGTGATATCTCACATGCATGGTGCAATTGCTGTTTACATTTGACGCCAGACCGACGCTTGCGTTCGCCTTAGCGCGAGAGCAGGGGGGACAGGGGTGCTTTTTTTTTTTTTTTTTTTTTTTCTTTATTATTTTTTTGCTTTTTTATCTTATTTTAAAACTGTTCCTTTCATTTTTTTTTTTTTTAATCATTTTTATTGTTATCTCAGGGAATGTAAATATCCCCTATGATAGCAATAGGTAGTGACAGGTACTCTTTTTTGAAAAAATTGGGGTCTATTAGACCCTAGATTTCTCCTCTGCCCTCAAAGCATCTGACCACACCAAGATCGGTGTGATAAAATGCTTCCCCAATTTCCCAATGGCGCTATTTACATCCGGCGAAATCTAAGTCATAAAATGCTCGTAGCTTCCGGTTTCTTAGGCCATAGAGATGTTTGGAGCCACTCTCGTCTCTGATCAGCTCTATGGTCAGCTGGCTGAATCACCGGCTGCATTCTCAGGTTCCCTGTTGAGACAGGAGAGCCAGAGAAAAACACGGAAGACGATGGGGGGGGGGGGGGGGGCATTCTCTCTGCTTGTAAAAGCAGTCTAGAGGCTAATTAGCCGCTAGGATTGCTTTTACATGAAAGCCGACCGCTGGCTGAAAAGAATGATACCAAGATGATACCTAAACCTGCAAGCATCATTCTGGTATAACCACTCAAAGTCGTGAATGCTGTACCTGAAGACAAAAATATGGCTAACAATAAAGCACAGTAAACGGTAAAGTATAAAAAACTGCATACCTGAAAAGCAAACATGATAAAACATAATAACAATAAAACATTGCAGAATAGAATACAGTAAAAAAGAGCAGAACAATAGAGAGAATAGAGAGAGAGAGAATAGAGAGAGAACAATAAAACGACAAATATTATTTTTTATTTTATATTTTTGTTTGTGTTTTTTTTTTTTTTTTTTTTTTTACACTTTTTTTGTAACTGTACCTTTTGTAACTGTAACCGGTTCCAGGTTCGGGTCTCTCAAAATGCGATGGCATCTTGGGAGACCCTGTGAAAGTGTGCCTAGTCTGTGCAATGCTGTACCGTACGCTAATACTCAACTAGTGAATGGTAGCGTTCAAAACATTCACCAATGCAAAGACCAGGATTGTCAGGACAGGAGGGACAATAATAGCGGGTGTCATGCCTATATCCGCGCTTGCTGCAGACACAACATCTTTTTTGGGGGGGTTCGCTGGGTAGGGGTACTCGGGAGGACATAAAAATGCCTCTCATGCAGCCGACTGCATTTGGTTGGGGATGTGAATGGGGGAAGTACGGGCGCTGCAGAAGCGGTAGGTTCCCAATTAGGATTGGCGAATGCAGCAGGAAGGGCATTATGGGCACGACGGGCCTGTGTTTGTCTTTTTGGTGGCAGCGGGACACTACTTGTGCTTGCCACCTCACCAGCTTGAACTGCACTTATGGGACTCGCCACGTCACCAAGTGTTACTGCAGTGCTGGTTTGACTACGACCGGGGTGTACTAGGCCGCTGGCGCTTGCCAGTTCACCAAAACGCTACCAAAAAAACTGTTAACGATCGCAGGGATCAGGCCTGACTCTGCGAACGCTGCAGTTATGCATTTAGTGTTTTGTAAGTGACAGTGATCGATCGATACTGCACTTGGGTGGGCTGGTCTGGGCCGGGCGGAGGGGCAAAACGCAGGTGCTAGCAGGTATCTGGGCTGATCCCGCTAACACTGCGTTTTTGGGAACCCTAAACTGCTGGGGACGCCAGTATAGATCTGATCGGATCAGATATTGATCAGTTCAGATACTATACCACTAAGGGAGGTGTACAGTGCGTGCGTGGGTGTTAGCGCTACTGGCACTAACCTGACGCTGCCTGGGGCTGGTGCTTGCCAGTTCACCAAAACGCTACAAAAAAAACTGTTAGCGATCGCAGGGATCAGGCCTGACTCTGCGAACGCTGCAGTTATGCGTTTAGTGTTTTGTAAGTGACAGTGATCGATCGATACTGCACTTGGGTGGGCTGGGCTGGGCCGGGCGGAGGGGTAAAACGCAGTTGCTAGCAGGTATCTGGGCTGATCCCGCTAACACTGCGTTTGTGGGAACCCTAAACTGCTGGGGACGCTAGTATAGATCTGATCGGATCAGATATTGATGCGTTCAGATACTATACCACTAAGGGAGGTGTACGGTGCGTGGGTGTCAGTGGTACTGGCACTAACCTGACGCTGCCTGGGGCTGGTGCTTTCCATTTCACCAAAATGCTACCAAAAAAACTGTTAGCGATCGCAGGGATCAGGCCTGACTCTGCGAACGCTGCAGTTATGCGTTTAGTGTTTTGTAAGTGACAGTGATCGATCGATACTGCACTTGGGTGGGCTGGGCCGAGCTGGGCGGAGGGGCAAAACGCAGGTGCTAGCAGGTATCTGGGCTGATCCCGCTAACACTGTGTTTTTGGGAACCCTAAACTGCTGGGGACGCTAGTATAGATCTGATCGGATCAGATATTGATGCGATCAGATACTATACCACTAAGGGAGGCGTATGCTGCGTGCGTGGGTGTTAGCGGTACTGGCGCTAATCTGACCCTGCCTGGGGCGACGCATATCACCGCCGGGCGATCAGGGGGCTAAATCTTTATTCGGTAATAAACGGCGGGTTCCCTGACACTATAAAAAATAAACAAACTAACCAGCGTCACCCGTAACGGTTATACAGTGATCAGTGGTGAAAGGGTTAACTAGGGGGCAATCAAGGGGTTAAAACATTTATTAGATAGTATATGGGGGTCCCTGTCGCTATAAAACTCTGACGGCGAACCTAAATATTTACGTCCCTAACTAGCATCACCAGCGACACTAATACAGCGATCAGAAAAATGATCGCTTAGCGACACTGGTGACAGGGGGTGATCAAGGGGTTAAAACTTTATTAGGGGGGGTTAGGGGGGTACCCTAGACCTACAGGGGGCCTAACACTCACTGCCCTGACACTGTAACTGTCACAAACTGACACCAATACAGTAATCAGAAAAAAAAAAAAAAAAAACTGCTGGTGTCAGTTTGTGACAGGGGGGGGGGGGTGATTGGGGGGGGATCGGGGGGCGATCGGGGGGGGGATCGGGGTGTTTAGTGTGCCTGGCATGTTCTACTGTGTGTGTAGTGTTGGTGCACTTACATTGCAGTCTTCTCTCCTCGGCCCGGAACGGAAAATACCGAGCCGAGGAGAGATGACATCATTTCCTCTGCCTCTGTGTACAATACAGAGGCAGGGAAATGATCCCATTGGCTGAGAGCGATCGCGAGGGGGGGGCCACGAATGGATGGCCTCCCCCTCACCTCCGATCGCCGGGGGAGATTTGCCGACCGCCGCAGGCACCGGGGGGGGGTCCGATCGGACCCCCCACCCGCGGGCAGGCAAGGACGTACATATACGTCCTTTTGCCTGCCCGTGCCGCTCTGTCGACGTATATAGTCGTGCGGCGGTCGGCAAGTGGTTAATACCAGGCATTTTCACCCCCTTCCTGCCCAGGCCAATTTTCAGCTTTCAGCGCTGTCACGCTTTGAATGACAATAGCACGGTCATACAATACTGTACCCATGTGACATTTTGATCATTTTTTTTCCCCCCACAAATAGAGCTTTCTTTTGGTGGTATTTGATCACCTCTGAGGTTTTTATTTTTTTGCGCTATAAACAAAAAAAGAGCGACAAATTTGAAAAAAAAAAACAAAATATTTTTTACTTTTTTGCTTTAATAAATATCCCAATTTAAAAACAAAAACAAAACAAACATATTTCTTCCTCAGTTTAGGCTGATATGTATTCTTCTAGATATTTTTGTTAAAAAAAAAAATCGCAATAAGCGTATATTGATTGGTTTGCGCAAAAGTTATAGCACAAAATAGGGGATAGATTTATGGCATTTTAATTTATTTATTTATTTTTTACTAGTAATGGCGGTGATCTGAGATTTTTTTTTTTATCTCAGGACTGTGATATTACGGCGGACAGACCGGACAGTTTTGACACTATTTTAGGACCATTCACATTTATACAGCAAACGGTGGTATAAAAATGCACTGATTACTGTATAAATGTCACTGGCAGGGAAGGGGTTAACACTAGGGGGCGATCAAGGGGCTAAATGTGTTACCTAGGTGTGGTCTAACTATGGGGGGGGACTGACTGGGGGAGGTGACCGATCGGTGTTCATTTGTACTGAGAACACACGATCGGTCTCCTCTCCCCTGACAGGATGTGGATCTGTGTGTTTACACACACAGATCCACATCCCTGCTCTGTGACCGGCAATTGCTAGTGCCTGGCGGACATCGCGGCCATCAGCCACGCGCATCGGCTCCCGAGTGATGCGGCGGGCGCACGCAGCCCCTATGGGCTGAGGACATATGACGGCCGCCCAGGATGAGAGAGACACCTTGCGGCCGTTATTTGACTACACGCGGGATGGGAAGAGGTTAAATGCCACCAAAATAAAGCTCCTATTTGTGTGAAAAAAAATGATAAAATTTTTTTTGGGTACAATGTAGCATGACTGCTTGTCAATGAGTAATTGTCATTCAAAGTATGATAGCACTGAAAGCTGAAAATTGTCCAGGGCAGGAAGGGGGTAAAAGTGTCCAGTAAGCAAGTGGTTAAGCTTCCACTGATATACTGAATACCAATATTATGAGTCCTGACCCTTACACTGTAAAATTTATATTGTACATTATATAGTCCTGACCCCTGCACTATATACTCTATGTTGTACTTTGTATACTCCTGATGCTATATAGTCCTATCTGCTGTATCTTATACAATAAGTTGTATGTTACATAGTCCTGACTTCAGCCCTCTACCCTCTACTATATATAAACATAATATGTATTCTCTTTTGTTACACCCATTTCCTGTCAGCTTTACATTTTATATCTGATGATTTGATTAGAGCACAGACTTTTATATGTTGATAATAATGTGATTACATCCTCAAACTTTTGGAACCTTAAACAGAAAGTGATAATGAGAGAGGAGTCAATAACCCAATGATGGTGGTCTTCAGGATCAGTCCAGTCTTCATCTTGGTTGTTCTCTCCCCATCCTCTCTCTCTGACCTCTGGTGGGGCTCAGCCCCGCTGTTATTCATGACTAAATCATGGACTAAATAAGGAAGTGCAGGACTTCTTGTGTTGGGAAGATGGCAATGAGTGATAGAGGGGGTGGGGACACTCGTCCTATAATCCCCTCATCACTGTCACTCCTATAAAAGACAGTTCTCATTATTTCCTCACTCTCTGACTAAGGTCCATGAATAAAGAAATGAACTGGTAGGAGATCAGAGGACCCATTTACTAGTTACCTTGAGGGTGGAATTGTAAGATCCTCAGAGACAAAGCTGCCTGATGTGGGCGGAGTCCTGGTTTAGGGGAACCAATCTGCTCTTGTCTAGTAATAATCTTTTTATTTGTATTTTAGTAGATGGACGGGAGATGAGGAAAACCTCAGAGGATTGTCTCACTTTGTCTCCAGACTGTAAAGTAGAAGATGAGGACATCACACAGTATAGTCCAGGAGAAAACCCGGCTACCTCAAATGTCCATCCGGCACCACACAGTGTAGATGGACCATCGTATTCCTCTTATCCTGAGGAACCTCAGACTGTGAGGGACGGTGCCGTCCTTCCAACAGATAAGAGGTTTTCTTGTACTGAGTGCGGGAAGTGTTTCCATTCGAAATTCCATCTTAATGTGCATAAAAGAACCCATACAGAAGAGAAGTTAAATTCCTGTCCTGAGTGTGGGAAATGTTTCAGTCGTAAATCTGGTCTTAATGTACATAAAAGATCTCACACAGGGGAAAGACCATATTCCTGTTCTGAGTGTGGGAAATATTTTTCAGTGAAGTCCAATCTTAACACACATCAGAAATCTCACAAGGGGGAGAAACCATATTCCTGTCCTGAGTGCGGGAAATGTTTTTCTGAGAAGAATAGTCTTGGCAGACATCAGAGATTGCACACGGGAGAGAAGCCGTATTCTTGTCCTGAGTGCAGGAAATGTTTTTCACAGATATATAGTCTTCACAGACATCAAAGATCTCACACGGGGGAGAAGCCGTATTCCTGTCTTGAGTGCGGGAAATGTTTCATACAAAAAACAGATCTTGTCAAACATCAGAGGTCTCACACGGGGGAGAAGCCATATTTCTGTTCTGAGTGCGGGAAATGCTTTTCGCAGAAGTCGGATCTTTCCAGACATCAGAGATCTCACACGGGGAGGAAGCCACGTTCCTGTCCTGAGTGAGGGAATTGTTCCTCACTGAACTCCTGTCTTCCTGTACATCAGGGATCCCACACAACCCTCGAGGTGTATTAGTGCCTTGAATGTGGGAAATGTCTTCTATATGAATGTTGCTGGACATCACAGCTCTCATGTGGGGAAGAAGCACACCCTGATATACACCTCAGATATACTCCATGGCTGATCTTCATCATGTAAGAAACAGTTTATAAGGAGATCAGAGATCACCAAAGTCATGGATGAAGTGGTGTACCGTGTTGCCCATTGATAGCAGTAGAAAAATAAAAATGGAGTCGTTACATTTCGTTGACTGATAACATTTTGTGGTGTAAGCTTTCACAAACACTTAGTTCTATATTTAAAAGAAAAAATCTTTGGACAAATGTGAAAAGCATTTGCGCAGCCATAATGAATATTGGTTGTATTTGAGTTCCTGTAATCATCTGCTCCATCTAGTGGCCATAATGTGTTATTTCTCTAGATTGTGGAATTTTTGAAAAAATACCTCATTATGGCCACTAGATGAAGCTGCTGATCAGAGAAAATCACAGTGTTAATTAAATTTTGGCCATAATTTTTTACAGCTCAGCAAATACTCATCCAACAAATTTTCTTTAAACAGACCCCTTAGTTTGCTCTGTCAGACATGGTTTCATACAAACACCTGAGATCATACTCCTACACTTATGAGTACAGTAGACACTGAAGAACAGAAGTTAACTAAACCAACGGTATTCTCCCCTAGTGGTTGAGCTCCACTTGTGGTCCCCAATTGGACCCGCTGCTCCCCTAAAATAGGGGGTGACCCTTACCCGCCCCTATCTCCCCGAGTCACTTATATTCCATTTCTTATCTCACATTCCCCTGCCCCCCCCCCCCCCGTCCGTACCCCCAGCTCCTAAGTTCTCTTTATTTCTCAGTTTTTCTTCCTTGCTGTGGCAAATTTCTTTTTTGTGTTCAGCTGCCATCTCTGTTCTTCCGTAGATGGGGGCTAGGAGGAGATGGAGGGCCTTGGGGAGGCCAAGTTACCTCCTAAGCAAAGATGGGTTTGAGGGGGCGGGAGGACTCTCCAAGGGATCTGCTCTGGAGGGGATCAAGATAAGGAGGAAGGGGGGATCTCTGCCCACGGTGCTCCCAGAGAAGGGGAGAACGGCAGAGAGGTCCTGGAGCACGGTGCGCAGAGATGACCACCCTCAACTTTATAACCTATAATGTAAGTGGCTTAAATGCTCCGATAAAAAGAAACAACGTTATAAGAGAGATTAAACAATATAATGCGGATGTAGTTCTATTACAAGAGACACATATATCACATGACTCTAATTTAAAAATAAGATCTAAAGACTACCCAGTCTGGTATTATGGAGATTCCCCAATAAAAAGAGCTAAGGGGATAGGATTTGCCAGGGGAGTAAGATTTGCCCTAGAGCACAGGTGTCAAACACAAGGCCCGTGGGCCGAATCCAGCCCTCCAGGCCATTTCATGTGGCCCTCACACCTCAGCCCTCCTCTGGTCCTCCTGCAGACCCCTACTCTCTGCTTTCAAGCAATGCATCCAGCCTCTTCCCAGCAGCAGCATAAGGAAAGGGGGTGCACTGTGATGTTAGGGAGAGTAGGGGACTCAACTTCTGATAGTGGGGTGGCTCTTGACATCTAATGTAAGGGGAGGGGATGCGCTGGACATCTAACCTTACAGATACAACCGGCACTTTTGAGGACAATCATAATGCTGATGAAATTGAGTTTGATGCCCCTGCCCTAGAGGATAGAATGGTTGACCCGGAGGGACGATATCTATTCTTGAAGTGTAAAATTAATGAGGAAGAATACTCTCTGGCAAATATCTATTGCCCCAATAGTAACCCAATAAAATATACAATTAATATTATAAAGAAATTTATGGACTTCAAGAAAGGACACACTATATTGGGCGGAGATTTTAATTTCTGTATGACTCGAGGGATAGATCGTTTGTCCGGTGCACAGAGGACTGGGAACGTATCGTGGAAGGTTTTAAAAAAGACTTTATTTCAGAATCAACTAATAGATATGTGGCGAATGCAGAATATAAAATGTCAAAATTATACGTTCCACTCCTCTGCACGGGACGTACTCAAGTATAGATTTCTTTTTGATAGACTATAGACTGCTCGAAACAGTTGTCAAAACTGAAATCAAGATCACAATGTTTTCTGATCATGCGCCGGTAATGATGGGAATTAAGACCAAGGGAAATTTAAAAAGAACAACTCCTTGGAGATTAAACGAAGAGCTACTACAGGAAAAGGCAGTAGAAGAGAGGATCAGGCAGGAACTTGAATGGTATTTTAAAACTAATGGCACGGAAGAAATATCAGAGGCCACATTGTGGGAGGCCCATAAGGCATATGTCAGAGGTATACTGATTTAATTAGGAACAGAAAGAAAAAGGGAGAACAAGGAGAAAGAATAGTTTGATAAAAGATATTACCGGAATAGAACAGCGACATAAAAAAACAGGAAATGTAGAGAAGATGGCAACTCTTATTGGTAGAAGAGAGGAACTGAAAGAACTAGTTGAGCAAGATAATACGATTAAAAGGAAAGGTATCTGTGGGGAAATAAAATTGGTAAACCCCTGGCAAGGATGCTAAAAAAGAAAATAACAGCAAATTATATAGAAAAAATACAAGATAGTAAAGGAAAAATGGTATATAACACACCAGGGATAGCAGAAACTTTTGAAGAATACTATGCGACATTATACGCTATCAATAAGAATGAAACACCTGAGCAAAATAATAAAAGAAAGGTTAAAATGAAATATTTTTTAGAAGAGTCAGATTTAAATGAAATCTCAGAAGAGCAAAGAAGTGGGCTGGACGATCCGGTAACAGAGGAAGAGATTAGGAAAATATTAAGAGAAACTCCCCCGGGTAAGATTCCAGGCCCGGATGGCCTAACAACGCTATACTACAGAAAGTTTGGAGATGTCCTGGTCTCAAAATTGTGCACATACATCAACGGGATAGGTACAAAGTGGGCGATAAGGAGGCTTTAAAGGCGGCCATAGCCATAATACTGAAAGAGGGAAAGGATGCTACACTTTGCTAGAGTTATAGGCCAATTTCATTGCTGAATGAAGACATTAAGTTGTTTGCCAAGGTAATGGTGGGTAGTTTGAGACCGCTAATGAGTGAGCTAATACATACTGATCAGACTGGTTTCATACCCAGAAGAGAATGCCGTGACAATGGAATCAGGACATTGCTGGTGAGGCATGTAATAAGGGAGTCCGGGACCCCCGGTCTACTCCTGTCAATAGATGCTGAAAAGGCATTTGACAGGGTAGAGTAGGGGTAGTAGGGGGTACGTGGGAGAGGCCCTGGTGGGGAGGGGTATAGGGAATAGATTTATGAAGTGGCTGGGCGCACTTTATGAACACCCCACAGCAAAGGTGAAAGTGAACGGCACTGTATCACGACCCTTTGAAATGTACAACGGTACCAGACAGGGGTGCCCACTATCCCCCCTACTGTTCGTATTGTCGCTGGAACCACTGCTGGCGGGAATACGACAAGATGTAAACATTAGGGGGCTTAGGTTGGGAGAAGCGGAACATAAGTTGGCCGCATACGCAGACGATGTACTGTTTTTTTGTGACCTGCCCGAGGATAACCCTGCTTAATTTAATGAAAAAACTGAAACAATATGGAGAGTGTTTGAATTTTAAAATAAACCCGGCAAAGTCTGAGATCCTGAATATGGGCATCCCCCTAGAGGAGGCACTGATATATCAGAAGGAGTTCCCATTTATTTAGAGAGAAAGAGCTAAAATATCTAGGGGTTAAGATCACAACGCACATGGATACGTTGTACCAATCAAACTTCCTGCCATTACTGAATGAAGTTAAAAAGGACTTAAGCAAGATAGCGTCAAGACATGTGTCTTGGTTGGGGAGAATTAATTTATTTAAAATGAGTCTTTTGTCAAAGATCATGTACCAATTTCAGATGCTGCCGATACCTCTCCCACAAGCATATTTTAAAACATGGAAAACAATACTCCTTAGGTACATTTGGAAGGGGAAAAAACCCAAGAATAAGTTTACAATACTAAACAGAGACAGAAAGCAGGGGGGTCTGGGAGTCCCAGACCTAATGAATTATCACAGAGCGGTTCTCCTTGCACGGGTCATTGACTGGGCAAAAAACAATAAAAACAAAAGATGGGTGGAACTGGAAAACACAATTAGTAAGACGGCGTTGGGGAAAATGATTTGGGTGCCAACACATTTGAGGAACACTGGACAGAAAGCACACAAAATGACATTGAAAGCACTAGAGATGTGGGAAATTACACACAAAAAAGATAAAAATGGAGATATAACTCCCCATGTATAGCACTGAGGGACACAGAGTACTTTCCATTAAGGAAAAGCAACTTGTTTGGAAACTGGATTAAAAAACAGAACGCACAATTAAAGGACATAATGGTGAAGGGAAGGCTGTGTACATTGCAAGAGTTGAAACAAAAAAATGATTTAATGGTGATTAGAGGTCGACCGATATATTGGCCGATATTTGGCGTTTGGCCGATTGTGCTAATAAAAAAGGCCGATTATAACTTCAGCGCGACTTGCAAATGACTTCTGTAATAGAAGTCAATGCAAGTTGCCTGCAGTCTTCGGTGGAGCGACTTCTCTCCTCTCTGGGCAGCCTGCCAAGTCTGATAAAAGAACCAATAAGAGATACAATGTTTATACTTATCAATAAACTGAACTCCGTGTGGAGGAGTTGTCAGTTTAACCAGTTAAAGACTAAATCTTTTCTGACACTTGTTGCTTACAAGTAAAAATCCTGTATTTTCTGCTAGAAAATCACTTAGAACCTCCAAAAATTATATATATTTTTTTAGCAGAGACCCCAGGGAATAAAATAGCGGTTGTTGCAATATTTTACGTCACACGGTATTTGCGCAGCGGTCTTTCAAATGCTATTTTTTTGGGAAAAAATACACTAATGAATTAAAAAAAAAACTAAAAAACAGTAAAGTTAGCCCTTTTTTTTTTCGTCCAAAAGTTTTGATTACCTGTTTTAGTGTATTTAATATTTAAGATATAGTTTTGTTTTTTTAATCTAAATTATACATACAAGTGAACTGATTGGAGGTTTGTTTTGTTTAATAAATGTTTAAATGTAAGAAATTTTCTGTATCACTTATTAATTAAGGTTGCTTTCACACTGGAGCGGGCATGTGTTGACGGTAAGACGCTGCTAGTTTTAGCGGCGCTTTACCATAATTTTAGCGGCGCTATTCGGCTGCTAGCGGGGCGCTTGTAACCCAGCTAGCGGCCGATAAAATGCGCCCGTGAAGTGTCGCTGCCGAATCGCTTTGCAGGCGCTTCGTAGGCGGTGCGCATTCATTTCAATGGGCAGGAGTGGTGCAGGAGCGGTATATACACCGCTCCAAAGATGCTGCTTGCAGGACTTCTTTTTTAACATCCTGCCAGCGCATTGCAGGCATTTTACAGGCGCTATTTTTAGCCCAAAAGCGCCTGAAAAATGCTCCAGTGTTAAAAAGGGTCTAACTGTTAGATTTTATGAGATGAAGGCAAAAAAAAAAAAAAAAAAGAAAAAAAAAAATCGGCCTCATATATCGGCCTCATATATCGGCCATCGGCCGCCGCGATTTCTAAATATCGGCATCGGCCAGGAAAAAACCCATATCGGTCGACCTCTAATGGTGATAGATGTATGGCGGTATTCCCACCTAAAACATTTCTTTGACTCACTCCCCCAACCAGTGAGGTCTGCAGGTCGAGGAAAATGGTATGTTCCCACTGGGAAGCAGGACTGTGCGGGACGGAAATGAAGTTATTAAATTTGACTCAATCCTATATATGTTTTTCTTTTTTGGCCTATTTTTCAGACTCTGTGTTTACAAGTTAAAATCTGTTTTTTGGGGGGGTTTTTTTGCTAGAAAATGACTTGGAACCCCTAAACATTATATATTTTTTTTCTCTAACACTATAGAGAATAAAATGGCGGCCGCTGCAATACTTTCTGTCACACCGTATTTGCGCAGTGGTCTTACAAGCGCACTTTTTTAAATTAAAAAATAAGACCACAGTAAAGTTAGCCCAATTTTCTTTTATATTGTAAAAGATAACGGTACGCCGAGTAAATTGATACCCAACATGTCACGCTTCAAAATTGCACTCGCTTGTGAAATGGCGACAAACTTTTACCCTTAAAAATCTCCATAGGCGACATTTAAAAATGTCTACAGGTTACCAGTATGGAGTTACAGAGGAGGTCTAGAATTACTGCTCTCGCTCTAACGATGGCGGCGATACCTCACATGTGTGGTTTGAACACAGTTTTCATATGCAGGTCGACTTACATATGCGTTCGCTTCTGCGCGTGAGCTCGACAGGACGGAGGTCTACTAGGACCTGGGGGTCCTAGTAGATGATAGGCTCAGCAATGGCAGGCAATGCCAAGCTGCTGCTAACAAAGCAAACAGAATATTGGCATGCATTAAAAGGGGGATCAACTCCAGAGATAAAACGATAATTCTCCCGCTCTACAAGACTCTGGTCCGGCAGCACCTAGAGTATGCGGTCCAGTTCTGGGCACCAGTCCTCAGGAGGGATGTACTGGAAATGGAGCGAGTACAAAGAAGAGCAACAAAGCTAATAAAGGGTCTGGAGGATATTAGTTATGAGGAAAGGTTGCGAGCACTGAACTTATTCTCTCTGGAGAAGAGACGCTTGAGAGGGGATATGATTTCAATTTACAAATACCGGACTGGTGACCCCTCAATAGGGATAAAACTTTTTCGCAGAAGAGAGTTTACCAAGACTCGTGGCCACTCATTAAAATTAGAAGAAAAGAGGTTTAATCTTAAACTGCGTAGAGGGTTCTTTACTGTAAGAGCGGCAAGGATGTGGAATTCCCTTCCACAGGCGGTGGTCTCAGCGGGGAGCATTGATAGCTTCAAGAAACTATTAGATAATCACCTGAATGACCACAACATACAGGGATATACAATGCAATACTGACACATAATCACACACATAGGTTGGACTTGATGGACTTGTGTCTTTTTTCAACCTCACCTACTATGTAACTATGTAACTATAAATAAATATATATATTATATATTTATTATTATAATAATAATATTTTTTTTTCTTATTCATTTTACTTTTTATTTTTTATTTTGACACTGTCCTTTTAAAAAAAAATAATAGTTTGGGTCACTTTTATTCCTATTACAAGGAATGTAAACATCCCTTGTAATAACTAAAAAAAGCACGACAGGACCTCTTAAATATGAGATCTGGAGTCAAAAAGACCTCAGATCTCATATTTACACTAAAATGCAATAAAGGGGAAAAAAATGGAAAATTGTATCATACGTACCGTAATTTTCCTTTCCTGGTGCCTATCCATGGCAGCATACCTGTAATAAGCTTTGCCCCGGACTCCTCCCCTCAGGATAGTTAATACATTATAAAAAAGACAACTCTACCCCCCAATAGCATTCTCCTGTTACATCGAATACCATGGGAGGGCATTGTGCTGCCATGGATAGGCACCAGGAAAGGAAAATTACAGTAAGTATGATACAATTTTCCGTTTTCCTGGTGCCTCCATGGCAGCATACCTGTGATAAAATGAATAGATAACAACAGGGTGGGTAATGCTCATAAGAAAATTTTAATAAGGCAACACAAGAGCTGACTCAATCACCCTTCTTCCAAATTCCACTGAAGTGAGTGCCCCTGGGTCAATCCTGTAATGACGCATGAATGTGTTTGGGGATGACCACGTGGCTGCTTTGCAAATAGTTTCCAGAGAAACGTTGGCTCTTGCCGCCCATGATGCAGAAACTGCCCTAGTTGAGTGGGCCTTAACCGCCGGAGGATCCATCCCTCTAGCCCTATATGCCTTTTGGATCAACTTGCAAATCCAGGAGGCGATCGTTCTTGGAGCGGATTCCTTCCCCCTATTTCTGCCCCAAGGCAGAACGAACAATCTGTTTGATGCTCTAAACGGACTTGTGGCTTGCAGGTAGCATTTTAGAACTTTTGCAATGTCCAGTTCTTGCAGAGCGCCTGAGAGTGGATCCGTAAAAGTAGGTAGCGCCCAAGTTTGTGATAGAGAGGACCGAGAAGAAACTTTTGGGACAAAACCTTGTATTGTCCGTAGTTCCACTCTATCTGGGAAGAAAGAAATGTGTTCATCTTCTGACCCTAACGCTTGCAACTCTGAAGCCCTTTTTCCTGAGGTTATTGCAATTTAAAAGGCTGGCTTGAGCGTTAAGTTCCATAGTGAAGCCGTTTCTAGAGGAACAAAAGGATGAGACATCAGACAGTCCAGGATAAAGGGCAAGTCCCAAGCCGGAAAAGATCGCCTTACTGGCGGACGAATCTTTTTAACTGCTCTGAAAAGTTGAACGATGAGCGACTCTTCTGCCCATCTTTTTTGGGTAGCTGCCGAAATAGCTGCCACTTGAACCTTGAGTGAACTTAGACTGAGACCAAGGTCCAGGCCAGATTGTAAAAAATCCAAGAGGAGAGCAGTAGATGGATTTGTGGGGGCCGAACCCCTACTTCCCATAAATACCTTGAATTTTTTTCCAGATCTTTGAATACACATAATTTGTGCAAGGTTTCCTGGCCTTCAAAAGAGTTGAAATGACACTAGAAGAGCATCCTAAAGACTGGAATCTTTCCCTTTCTACATTCAGACACGCAGATTCAGTTTGTGAGGGGCTGGGTGCACAAATTTCCCTTGTGAGAGAAGTTGCGGTAGAATTGGAATCTTGAGAGGTCAACACGTACTGAGGGATATTGCCCAGGGAAACCATGGCCTCCTCGGCCAGTATGGAAGAATCGTTACCACCTTGACTGGTTCTTTCAACAACCTGAGCAGGAACCTCAAGATCAAGGGCCTGGGAGGGAAGGCATATGCTATCTTGCAATTCCATGGACTCGAGAGGGCATCCACTGCTTCCGCCTGAGGATGAGGTAGGCGAGAAAGAAATCGTTGTAGCTTGGCATTTATTGCCGAGGCAAACAGGTCTATCTCTGAAGGAATCTGTAGATCCAAGATGCAGTCGAAGACCGCCGGGTGAAGAGACCATCCGTTGTCGTCTTGAAAATAACGAGACAGATGATCTGCCTCTTTGTTCAGATGGCCCAGCAGGTAGACCGCCTTCAGATCCAGCAGATTCTTTTCTGCCCACAACATGCTGGGCTCTACTTCCCTCAGCAAAGGCCTATTGATGCCTTATGAATATACGCCACTGCTGCCCTGTTGTCTAGGCGTATTAAGACCGACTTCTGTCGAAGATGTTCTTTCAGATTCACCAGGGCTAGAAAAGCTGCTCTTAACTGTAAGATGTTGGAGACTATTCCCTTTGTTGGGAAGTCCCATTTCCCCTGTATTACAAGGTGATCACAGTGTGCTCCCCAACCCAACGAGCTCGCATCGGTGGATGGTCCAAGATGAACATTGAAGTAGATGAGGTTTTGAGATTAGATCCTTCTTCGACCACCAGAGGAGACCTCTCCTCATGGATACTGAGATCAAGATCCGCTGACATAGTGACTTCCTCTTCCACTGGGCCAGAAAGCCCACCTGAAAAATCCTCAGATGCCAATGAGCCCAGGGTAGCATCGGGATACAAGATGACATAGTCCCGATTAGACTCATACAGTTTGACGCTGACAGGTGAGACAGTGTTCTTACATGGGACATCTTCTGGACAATAGCCGCCACTTTCTGGGGAGGAAGGCATACTGTTCTGGCTGAGGTGTCGAAAAGGGCGCCGAGATAGATCATTACCTGGGTTGGAGTCAGGAGACTCTTTTCTGTATTCACCAACCAACCAAATTTCTTCAGGGTAGACAGGAGAACCTCTGTGTGCTCCAGAAGTTGTGCTGGACTTGGGGGCTAACAGCAGGATATTGTCCAGGAAATAGAATGGAAATGGAATACTCGCAACCCCCTTTCCCTGAGGGGTGCCAGAATTGCAATTAGTACTTTTGAGAATATCCTCGGGGACGTGCACAGGCCAAAGGGAAGGCACTGGAACTGGAGGTGCATGGGACCCACTGCCACTCTTAGATAAGGCAGGCAGAATGGGCACATGAAAGTAGGCGTCCTGAAGGTCCACCGAGACCATCCAGTCCCCCGGTTAGACCATCTGGATTATGGTGTGCAAGGACTCCATTTTGAAGGATTCCAGGTGAACGTAAAGATTTAACCTCTTCAAATCCACTACTGGTCCCCATTCTCCACTCTTTTTGGGAACAAGAAAGAGAGGAGAATAGAAACCTGTGAATTTTTCTGAAGGCGGGACAGGAATTACCGCTTGCTGCATCTGTAGTAGGCGAATATATCTTTGCAGAGCCTCTGCTTTCTGAAGAGAAGTAGGTAGTTTTGTTGGGACAAAAAGGTCTTGCGGAGGGTGATCTAGAAACGTCCGAAACAGACGGTGGATACCACTCAGGGATCCTTGCAATGGCTGGATCAGACTTCGGCAAATTTCTTCAGCCTGGCCCTGACTGGGGGCGGCTGGAGTGGTTTTCTGTCAAAAGGACTTTGTTCCTTCCTGGGGATTGGAAAGACTTCTTTGTTTGTTTGACTTTAAAAAAGTCGCCTGGGTACTTCTCCAATTTTTTTGGTATCTCTGCCTTGACGGAAGTGAGAAAAGTTTCTATTTCTTGAAGACTGGAACTTAGAGGCGAAGACTCGAAAACGCCTAACCCTCCTGTCCTGGAGGAGCAATCCCGATCTTCCACCAGTCACCCGAGAAACTGCCTTCTCTAGCCTATCCCCAGAGTTTTCCCATCAAAGGGGATCTTGCACCAACTCTGTTTGGAGGCTGCGTCAGCTGTCCAAGGCTTTAACCAGAGAGCCCGTTTGGCCATAATCGTGTGCAACATTGCTCTTGCTGAATACCTTACTGAATCAATTGCTGCTTCCCCCACAAAGTCTGCAGATAACTTGAGTTCCTCCAGTGCTTTTATGATATCCTCTTTCGGAACATCTTGACGAATGGCCACTTCAATGTTCTCAGACCAGACCCTGATGGCATTATAAACTGAAGCTAACACTATCGCTGGCCTGCAGGCTCCTCCTGCCAACTGGTAGGCCTTCTTCAGATCTGAGTCGATGCGCCTATCCAGCGGATCTTTAAAGGAGGCTGAGTCCTCCATAGGAAGGGTGACATTTTTAGATAGGCGTACCACTGCAGCATCGACCACCGGAGGAGTGTCCAAGAGAACCGAGTCGGACTCTAACGGATACAATTTCTGCAGACGGTTTAGGGAAAAGCGTTTGTCAGTCTTTTTCCACTCCCCCTCTATCAGAACCTTTATTTCTTCCATAAAGGAAAACAAGGAAAGTTTTTTCTTTAAAAATGGAAAAAAGGACTTGGCCTTCTTAGGTGGCTCTTCCACCCCCTCCCAACCGATAGCCTGTTTGACCGCGGAAACAAAAAGTTTGTACTAGAGAGAAGCTGAAGCTCGAAGGCTCTGATTCCTCCGCTGAATCCTCTGATTCGTCATTCTCCCCTGTTGTCGGGGGAGGTGGCACTGATGTGACCACTGCTAATGATGGGCCAGGCAGGGATGGCTCCGAAGGATGCACTTGATCACTTGCTATGACCTGCGAGGGAGATGAGTCCATTAGCTCAGCTAATGAGTCTTTTACTACTTTCCTTATTAAGTCTGTGACCTGCTGGATTTCAGCTCTTTCTTGGTCAGCATAACCTCGCAGACAATCTTTGCAGATTCGCATCGGGTTTGCACCACAAGCTCTGCATTTTTTTGAACTTTCTCGTCTGGAAGGACTAGGTGACCGACATCTTTTAGATGCCGGCCTTCCATCAGACCGGTGGAGCTTGGCCGGGACTGTCCATTGTGATGGCCAGAAGTCTTATTAGAAATGTCTAGGTGTAAAGGGCTGAAACGAGAGTAACAGCGTAAAGCACTCTTTTGCTCAAAAATAAAAAGTTCTTTCTTTTTCCTTTTTTTTTTTTTTCAATTAGGTGCGAGCCCTTACCTAAGAAATCAAGGGTCTTGATCTGAAGGCCGCCGACTCATGACTGTGGGGGCAGGCTAAGGGTGACAAGTAGCAGTGCATACACTAGATAAAGGGAAAAGAGAAAGCTAATAATGAATGGGGAGACGACACAAAAGAAAAAATTCCCTCATTATAAAATTCCCTCTCTTTTATATTTTTTTTTTCTTTATTTATTTACTTTTTTTTTTCAAAAATTCCCTATTTTTTTTTTTTAATCCTTTTTTTTTTTTCTACAAGAAAAAACATTACTACCACCAGACAAAAATACCCCCCCCCCCTTATTTATTATTATTACTTACAGCTTCCAAAAACGAGTACTCACCATACAAGGGGATGCACTGGAGGAGCACTCAAGAGGCTGGACCTGCTGGGGAAAGCCTAAGGCTACAATGAAAACCTGAGCTCTTTAAAGTGTATAAGGAGGGGCGGGAACACCTGTCCCTCTGTCTCTAAGCCACCTCCTACACATTTACCTAACTAAGGGCAAACTTTCATATATTTGCCCATAACTAAGATGGCGCCGCGAGCGCCATCCAATCTTTTCTTTGTTTCCTTTTCTTTGTTCACCCTCGCCGCCCACTGGGTGGAGAGGGAAGGCCTGTGCTCTTGGCTAAGTAACAATATGTTCCTTTATGAGTATGTGTATATATAGGAGGACTGCTGAAGGAGTGTTCACTGCTGTGCTCTGAGGAAGGGGGGACTTACTCCTCGAAACACGTCAACTAGCAGTGATTTCTGTGTTTTCCTCCATGACCTCTGGAGAATTGTTCATGTTCAACTGAATGCTGCTACCTGATGACCACTGCGATTACCTTATTAATGTTTTGTAAGTAGGCTTTTTTATCTTCTTAAATACATTTTTTTATCCAAAGATAATGTACTAGGCTGGTGCGCCCTTTTTTCTCTTTTATCGATAAAAGGTTTAGCACTGGGAAACACTTTTTGCAAGATAAAAAGTGCATTTTATATACAACTATATAGATCAGACCAAAATGAGGGACAAATGAGGAGGAAAGAGGGACAGAGGGACTTTGTTCCAAATCAGGGCCAGTCCCTCGAAATCAGGGACAGTTGGGAGTGGAGATGAGCCCATCTATAAGAATATACAGTAAACGCACACACACAGCACAAGGCCGTGTTCACACCACGAGACGTTTCTCAGGGCTGCAATTCCTCTGATCTCCACAAGGTGGTGATCTCACCTCTTCCCAGATAGGAAGTCTCTATGGAAGACAAGAAGTGATGTCAGGTACATACAGGAAGTGATGTCAGGTACACAGGAAGTGATGTCAGGTACAGATAAAAAGTTCCATATGGTAAGAAGTAGAGAGTAGATGTTACTGGAAGTGGCAGCAGAGGTGGGAATAAGATCTTATTTTATGTTTGAAGATATACAGTACATATACAGAACAAGGCCGTGTTCACACTATAAGATGTTTCTCAGGGCTGCAGTTCCTCTGAGCTCCACAAGGTGGTGATCTCACTTCTACCCAGACAGGAAGTCTCTATGGAAGACAGACGGGAAGCGATGTCGGGTATAAATAGGACATTCCAGGTGAGAGGTGAGTCGGGTGGAAGTAGAGAGAAGACATTGATGGAAGATGCAGCAGAGGAGGTAATAAGATCTTATTTTCTATTTACACCCAGTAACCCCCCCCGTCATGTCCGTCCTCTTCCTCCATAGTCACTGTGATGTCTTTTATCTCCAGCAGATGATGATACACACATATATAGTGTGGAAACCTAGATTAACTCCTTCAGGGGCAGAACATTTCCCCACTTATGGGGCCGGAACATTCTCTTAATTTTGGAGATAAATTTTAGTAATATGTTCCTCTAAACCAGGGGTCTCCAAAATTTTTACTTTGAGGGCCACATTGTATATTTTATACATATTCGCGGGCTGGAAAAATAATTTTATAAATAAATCTACAGCAGAAGAATAGAATTAGACAGACTGCTGACAGCGGGGCTGGATGGTGCTCCTGTATCCTTTTGTCGGCACCTAACCGCTGGAGCATCATGCAGCGGGAACAAACTTCCAGTGTGCATGACGCCTTACATCAGTCTTCCCATACATCTGTGTCATCATCAGAGTCTTCCCATACATTTGTGTCCCCATCACTCATCAGTGTATCCCCACAAATCGGTGTCCCCATCAGATTCATCAGCCCCCCCCTCACATTTTTGTGTCCCCATCATAGCCATCACCCCTCCCCCCACATTTTTGTGTCCCTATCAGAGCCATCAGCCCCCCCTCCACATGTTTGTGTCCCCATCAGAACTATCAGCCCGCCCTGCATATTTTTGTTCCCATCAGAGCCATCAGCCCCCCCTCATATTTGTGTCCCCAACAGTGTAGGGTTGCCACATCATCCCTTTAACCCAGGACACACATTAATTACACACATTAATTCTGTAGCTGATTAAAGTGGTAATTAGACTCACTTGGTGCTTTATCTGCATTAAATCAGCCTCAGAACCTGTGTAATTAATATGTGTCCTGGATTAAAGGGATGGTGTGGCAACCCTACATCAGAGCCATCAGCCCCCCACACGTTTGTGTCCACCTCAGAGCCATCCATCACCCCCACGTTTGTGTCCCCATCAAAGCATCCCCCCCCCCCACACGTTTGTGTCTACATCAGAGCCATCATAGATGTTTGTGTCCCCATCAGAGCCATCAGCCCCCCACATTTGTGTCCCCATCAGAGCCATTACCCCCCCCCCCACACACACACACACACAAACAAACACACATATTTGTAACCATCTCACAGTTCCAAATGTATGTGTACTTTACCACTGTACACTGTGTATTGATTACACTGGCTGTGCAGACCTGCTGCACCTCCCGACTCCTGCCCAGCTGGTAGTACACAAGTGTATGTGAAAGACATTGCTGAAGCAAGCACACTGGTTAACAGCTAGGCGGGAGCTGGGAGGTGGCAACAGGTCTGCGTTAAAGCAGCTCATTGGTTCCTAGAATGCCGGTGGTCCGAGCAGCCAGCACAGTAAAAAGCTGGGAGTGATTGCGGGACCTGCGCCGCATATTGCCCGGGGGGGTGAATATGCAGCGCAGGTTCCACAACCGACAGAGACAATCCCTGCATGGAGTCTGAGTACTCCAGCTGCGGGCCGGAAGAAGTGGCCCACTGGAGACCCTGCTCTAAACAAACAGCACTGACAATACATAGACAAGACAATGACCATCCTGACCATACATGGCCTACAAAGGACAATTATTACACTACACAGGCAGCAAATGGGCAATCAATTATAATATGCAGCCAACACAATGATGGAGTGCAGGGGTCAGGAGTATGGAGCATAGAGCCCCTTACATTGCTGGTCAGGAGGAAGAAAACATTCCCCAGCCTGCCATGAAGAATATGTTCCATCATTGGTGTCAGAGGGAGGGAAATACTGAGGGAAGTAGAGGATCTGAAGGGGTACTGAGGCTGCAGGACTGTGGGGGCCCTGAGGGGGTCGTGTAGCTGAAGGACTCTGGGTCCTTGATATGGATGGCGAGTAGCAGGGCTCTGAGGAAAGAGAAGGCTGTAGGTCTCAGGGGGACTCTAAGGTAGAGAGGAGTTCTCTTTTGCCTCGTTTCCACTGAGTGGATCGGTTCGGGTCGGTACAGTTTGAATGGTCCGCTCTATTCTGGTGAGCGTTTCCACTGCAAGTGGGACCACAAGGGGCCATACAGGGTTTAGAAAAAATGCCTCAGCATAGCACAGCAGAGGGTTTTCTGTCAGCCAATCAGTGGAATGTATCGTAGCTCCGCCCTAACCGAACCGTTCCATTTTCTATGGCCCCACATCTGAAGCAGGACCCTGAATGGAGCGGTACGGTTCGGTTGTATGGGCCGCTTTCATAATGGAAACACCCAAAATAGCATACCGTACCGAACCGATCCGCTCAGTGGAAACAAGGCATTGGTCTACGATGGTCCTTCCTCCTGCTTTTCAGTCCTCCTTACAGAACGCCTGCCACGAAAGGAAGGCAGTCTTCACCTTCTTACCATCCCATTGGTCAAGTTATATGTTATAGAAAAACTAGTGGAATTTAGTGCCCAGTTCTGGTATTTAGAGCATCATGAACCCACTCCTACTCTGTACAATATCCTGGATGCTACAGTATACTTGTCATCCAAAAGAACAAACCCCTCCCCCTTTCTGTTCTCCTACTCACACTGAGCTGCCATTGGAGGGAAGAGGACAAACTCCTCCCCACAGCTCTCTAGGCCACCAGCAGGCTGCAGGAGATTGGAGCCTTGCAGCCGAAGTTCTGGCAATTATCCTGATTAGCCGGCAACTCCGGCCAAAAGTCAGCAAGTTCCCCTTCCTGGACATCATGAGGACCCTACAATGACCTCAGAGCAAACAAGTTAAAGGAAGGATCGTATTTATCATTCCTTGTCTGCAGGTCTAAAACAAAATCTCTATACACACTAGCTTATTTTTAAGCTCCTAGCAGCTGCTTTGAGCGTTTTTTTTTTTCTGCCCCTAGAAGCAAATAGTGTGCATGGACTATTTTAGACTAGAAGCATTTTTCAAGCTTCAGCTTCTAGATGCAAAAAAAATGTTTTTTTTTTTTGCATTTTTCTGAGCAATTTGCCAGCCGAAAAAAAAAAAAGCTGACAGCTCCTAGAAGCTCCTAAACACTGTTAACTGCTGCTAAGCACTGGTTTCCAGCTTTTTTTCCCCCCTTAGCCAGCAGCTAAACAACCAGTGGTGTGTATAGCCGGCTACCACATCTTTAACCGCTTCAGCCCCGGAAGATTTTAACCCCTTCCTGACCAGAGCACTTTTTGCGATTCGGCACTGTGTCGCTTTGACTGACAATTGCGCGGTCGTGCGACGTGGCTCCCAAACAAAATTGATGTCCTTTTTTTCCCACAAATAGAACTTTCTTTTGGTGGTATTTGATCGCTTCTGCGGTTTTTATTTTTTGCGCTATAAACAAAAAAAGAGCGACAATTTTGAAAAAAAAACACATTCTTTTTTACTTTTTGCTTAAATAAATATCCCCCAAAATATATAAAAAACGTTTTTTTTTCCCAGTTTAGGCCGACATGTATTCTTCTACATATTTTTGGTAAAAAAAAAAAATCGCAATAAGCGTATATTGATTGGTTTGCGCAAAAGTTATAGCGTCTACAAAATAGGGGATAGTTTTATGGCATTTTTATTATTAATTTTTTTTTTTTTACTAGTAATGGCGGCGATCTGCGATTTTTATCGGGACTGCGACATTATGGCGAACACGTCGGACAATTTTGACACGTTTTTTGGGACCATTGTCATTTATACATGGCTAAAAAAAATGTATTGATTACTGTAAAAATGTCACTGGCAGTGAAGGGGTTAACACTAGGGGGCGATCAAGGGATTAATGTGTTCCCTAGTGTGTGTTCTAACTGAAGGGGGGAGGGGACTGTGTAGGGGGAAGAGATAGATTGCTGTTCATACTCTGTATGAACAGACGATCTGTCACTTTTCCCCTCAGAGAACCAGAAACTGTGTGTTTATACACACAGATCCCGGTTCTCCGCGTGCCCTGAGCAATCGTGGGAGCCCAGTGGTGATTGCGACTGCAGGGCACTCGCATCGGCTCTGTGGGCGAGCAGGGGGCGCGCGCCCCCCTAGTGGACAAAGGAGGAACCAACGTAATGTGACGGCGATTCTCGCAGCTGAGCCATGTTGTTTCAGTACAACTGCGGCAGCTGGTTGGCAAGCGGTTAACAACAAGATGACACATCAGCTGACAGCTGAATGTAAACTAAACAATTGCCAGCAATAAATGTTGAGGAAAAAAACTGGTGTAGATCCATTGTTAATCACGAAGAACACCGGCTGCAAAAAAAAAAAAAAGATCTGCACTCCATGAAGGCTGTCGCTGTTTGACAGCTCTGCCGCCTCCAGCCACTAAATAAACGAAGGGGCGGAGCCACCGTGTAATGTCACTGGGTGACCCTGCCCTTTGTGATGCCCGGTCAGTGGGCGTCACAAGTGGGCTGGGCCACCCAGTGATGTAACCAGATGCCCCGCCCCTTAGTTTATTTAGCGGTGGGAGGTGGTGGAGCTGTCAAACGGTGGAAGCCTTCGTTCGGTGCGGAATTTATACTTTTTTGGGGGGTTGGCGGCCGGCGTTTATCGTGATTGATGATGGATCTACAACGGGGGACATTGTTTTTTTTAATAAAGGACTTGTCAAAAATTGTGTGTGCATTTTTATTTACTTTTTGACTTTTTTTTGGTGAATGAGTATACCCCATACTCATTCACATGGGAGGGGCTGGGATCTGGGGCCCCCTTCTTTAAGGGGGATTCCGATAAGTCCCCCCCGAACCCCCATAACCACTGGGCCAGGGTTGTGGGGAAGAGACCCTTGTCCTTATCAACATGGAGACAAGGTGCTGTGGGGGGGGTCCCTAGACTGAGTTAGCAGCCTCTGGACAAGTAAGAGAGATCATTCCTTCCTATTACCCCCTTCACATCCTATTATTGTGTGACCAATACCATCCAAATAATTCTTTCTTTCATTTCCCAAAGTTATGTGTCTACAAGGAGACCTGTATAGATGAAATGACGGCACCAATGAGGATGAAGGAGGACCAGAGTCACATGACTGAGAAGATACTAAACCTCACCCTGGAGATCATCGACCTGCTGACCGGAGAGGTGAGGAGGATTCTGGGAGGTCACATGACATCACTCTTATCTCTATTAATAAAACACAGACCTGACCGGACAGGAGGATTTTGGGATTCTAACATTATATTCCTTTTGGTTCTTCAATATAGAGATTTCCTCTTGTGAAGTCAGGTGATCATATGACCATCACAGTGCCTCCATGTGACTCCCTGAAACTTGAGAGACACAACATACAGAAGATTCTAGAAGTCACCAAGAAGATGATGGAGCTGCTGACAGGAGAGGTGAGCGGTGCTGGGAATTCTGAGACATTATGCAGTAACAGACAAGGGATGTGTCTGGATGGTGACTGTATCATTGTGTGTGTCAGGTTCCTATAAGGTGTCAGGATGTCACTGTCTATTTCTCCATGGAGGAGTGGGAGTATTTAGAAGGACACAAGGATCTCTACAAGGACGTCATGATGGACAATCAGCCGCCCCTCACATCACCGGGTAAGAGGAGACTTTATTGTAAAGGAGAGAGCAGTACGGAGGGTCCACCTAGATCCCCCATCATCTGATGAACACATAGAAACAATGTATTCAGTCAGTGTGTGTGTTTCCTACAGATGGATCCAGTAATGGGAACCCACCAGAGAGATGTCCCCGTCCTCTGTATTCCTGGGATTCCACACAGGAAGATCACACCATCCCTCTCCATCATCAGGTAGGTGGAGTTGAGGGTCTGGAACATAAAGTGATTGAACACTCTGACATGTGGAGATGATGTGTGGACTCTACCAGATTATATTTTCTGCCATTCTGTTGGTTTAGGGTGAAGATCTGATGAACATAAAAGTTGAGGGTGAAGTAGAAGAGACGTATGTGAGGGATGATCAGCAATATACAGAGGACGCTGAAATGATGGGGACAATCAAAGAGGAGGACACTCCTACAGAGATCAGCACAGGTGAGCCATAATATATTCCTCTGTTCTCTCTACTCTGTTACTGCACACTGATTGGCTCAGAGTAGGGAAGGAAATGAATGACACCAGCCAATAATAGGTTCATGATAATAACTGATACCCATCCACTCGATTTCTTCTTTTCTCTCAGATAAACCCCCTTCTTCAAACTGCAGACACCATTTTTATATTTTATGATATATATAAAATTTGGGTTTCATCTGACAGTATTGGGTTGTATTTCACTCCTAGTTACAGTAGCACAGATGTGATCATACAGGTTGAGCCTTTCATAGGTTGGTCCCTCTTCTTTGAGCAGACTTACTGTATATCTAAATGTTAACACAAAACTCTATTTACAGTCTTGCCGAGATGAAACATAAGTAGTAACATAAAAACAAAAACACTTTACAGAAGTAAATACCACTTCAAGCTCCCTCCAGTGCTGCATATCACCAGAAGCCTAGGCCTATAGTCATTTGTTCTATGATAAACGTTCTACAAGTCTGAAATCTGAACCTTTTGTTTATCCATGATCACATGACCAAGTGCCTTGGCTTGTGGTTGTGTGAAGAGCATGTACCTCCCAGTCCCTATTGGTTCCTGCTCTTCTGTCAAGGCTGTGTAAATGTAGAAGTGATCTGGGAGAAGGAACAAAGGCCCTATGATCGAAGAGGGGAAGTCACAGCTGATTGGTACATCTGCTCACTAAAATGTAGCTGATCCAGATGGAATCTTGTTTTTAGTGAACAAACCTTCTTGTATCCATCATATTTTTATATTTTTCCAGGACCCGTCATGGAGAAACTCTCAAAGGAATGTCTCAACTTATCTCCATGGTGTAAAATGGAAGATGAGGACATCACAAGAGACTGTACAGTAGAAAAGACAATGAGCTCTGTAGATGGAGGACTTCACAGTGTGGATAGACCATCTACTCCCTCTGACTCTGAGCAACGTCGTACTGTGAGGGATGGTGGTGGATTTCAGGGGGAGGAGGAATTTTCCTGTCCTGAGTATGGGGAGAGTTTTAACTCTGAATTAAATCTTATTGTACATCAGAGATCTCACACAGGTGGGAAGCGTCATTCCTGTTCTGAGTGCAGGAAATGTTTTTTTCGTAAATCAGAACTTGTCATACATTGCAGATCTCACACGGGGGAGAAAACAAATTCATGCCCTGAGTGTGGAAAATGTTTTACAGCGAAATCAAAACTTATTGGACATCTGAAATCTCACACAGGAGAGAAGCCGTATTCCTGTTCTGAGTGCAGGAAATGTTTTTCACAGAAATCAAAACTTATAATACATCAGAGATCACACACTGGGGAGAAGCCGTATTCTTGTCCCGAGTGTAGGAAATGTTATTCACGGAAATCAAATCTTATTATACATCAGAGATCACACACGGGGGAGAAGCCATATTCTTGCACCGAGTGTAGGAAATGTTATTCACAGAAACATATTCTTGTTAAACATCTGAGGTCTCACACGGGGGAGAAGCCGTATTCTTGCCCTGACTGCAGAAAATGTTTTTCAGATAAATCAACCCTTGTTAGCCATCAGAGATCTCACACGGGGGAGAAGCCGTATTCCTGCCCTGAGTGTGGGAAATGTTTTTCACAGAAATCAAACCTTGTTTCACATCAAAGATTGCACATGGGAGAGAAGCCGAATTCCTGTTCTGAGTGTGGGAAATGTTTTGCAAGGAAACCAGAACTTGTTAGACATCAGAGATGTCACACGGGGGAGAAGCCGTATTCCTGCCCTGAGTGCGGGAAATGTTTTTCACGGAAATCAAACCTTGTTTCACATCAAAGATCTCACACAGGGGAAAAACCCTATTCCTGTCCTGAGTGTGGAAAATGTTTTACACGGAAATTTAAACTTGTTATACATCAGAGATCCCACAGAGGGGTGTAGGGGTGAGCTGAACGTACCTGGGTTCAGTTTACGGAAGGCTCTCTAAACTTGCTCCAAAGCTCTCAATGTTAATTTGAATTCATTTTTTTTAATAATGTTTAACGTGGCATATTAAAAATGCATAATTCCTTTAAATCATTTGTTTGGAAGATGCCTTTAACCTGCCTCCTGTGTAGTGACACACATGTAATTTAAACAAGTGAAAATGATTTTTTTTAATTGCTGGCTACTAAATGACATTTCCTGGGCAGCTTCCCCATGTTTGTGAAGAAAGGGGATTCCCTTCATCCGTAGCAGATATTTAAGCCCCGTACACACAATCCAAATATCTGATGACAGAATGTCTCTTTTTTTTTTTTCTTTTTTTTTGCATGCTAGTCGCGTATCAAAAATGATGAGTTTACTAAAGTTACCAAAATTCTCCTACGACAGAATAAAAAAATCAGAAGTGATGTTGTGTTGTAGTGTATTTGTATTGAATTTTCAAATGACAACTGTACTAATTAAACGAAAATCGTACGAGAAAAATTTTCGTGCTTGTCCAATCAGATAATATCGGATTGTTGTGGAGCTGTGGGGGGAAGGATGTGTTTTGTCTATTTGTGAGCATGAGGCACACACCAGAGGAAGGGCTACATCAGAAGGAAAGACATATGATCAAAAGGTGAGATGCATTTATATCATTAGACGAAATTGTTATTATGATTAGAAACAGGAGATTTGGCTGTGTGCTTTGCGTACAACCAAATTTCTATGACAGGATGAACTGTCTTGATCGGCTCTCAAACTGTGTATTTCCGATCCGATTATCGTACGATTGTTTCAAAAGCTGAATTTTTTGTACGATTTTCAGATTCTGTCTTTATCCTAGATGAGGGTTATAAGCCAGACCCCGCAAGAAAAAAAAAAGAAGTCGCCTGCATCCTAGCAACCAAGGACACTGTGCAGGATGGTCACCCACATCTTAGCAACTGGTTGCCATATGCTGATTGGTTGTTTTATTGTACCATAGGAACCAATTATTTTTTTGAAAGATAAAACAAACAAGCAAAAAGCATTCCTCTCTGCAGAATCAATATCAATATATGCCTTATCCTTGATAAGGACCTTACTTGGATTTTAAGAGAAAACAAAACAGTGTGGGGTCTCCCCCAAATTCCATACCAGACCCCTTTTTGAAGCAAGTGTTTTTTTCCCCCACAGCCCTGGCCTTGAGGTTGTGGGGTCTGCAGGGGAAACAAAACCTGAATGTCCAATTGAAAAGTAAGGGGGATACAGACTCCCTCCATAAGTTAATAAATAAGGGGTTACATAGTAATAATCACACTGACACTGTGAGATAGTCTTCTATTGGAAGAAAACATCAAAAAATCCATTGGCGCCATGAAAAATATGTCCCATGCTGTTAATCCATCATTGAGCACATTGTCCAGCTATGTAGATACATGTCAATCATGATGTACGATGCCAAACAAAAGCAATGCTGACACATTCGCTCCAAGTCACTGCTCACCATAAATGACAGTTCCCAGCCCCTTCGCTGATTGTAAACCAAGAGCACGGGCAAATATGGACATGAATATATTTGGTCAGTGACGTCATCTTTAACCACTCCTGGACCAAGCCTATTTTTGACACTTGTTGTTTACAAGTTAAAATCCGAATTTTTTGCTAGAAAATTATTTAGAACCCCCAAACATAATAAATATATATATATATATATATATATATATATATATATATATATATATATATATTAGCAAAGACTCTGGAGAATAAAATGGCGGTCGTTGCGTTATTTTATGTCAAACGGTATTTGCGCAGCAGTCTTTCAAACGCAATTTTTGGGGAAAAAATACACTTCACAGAATTTTAAAACAACGAAACAGTAAAATTATTATAATGTATAATGTGAAAGATGATGTTACACCGAGTAAATAGATACCTAACATGTTACGGTTTAAAATTGCGCACACTCGTGGAATGGCAACAAACTATGGTACTTAAAAGTCTACACAGGCTGCGCTTTAAACATTTTGTAACGGTTACCAGTTTAGAGTTACAGAGGAGGTCTTTTGCTAGAATTATTGCTCTTTGACATTTTGAAGAATGCATTCGTTAGGACATCTGTTATTTGCATCATTAAGTTACTATCATATTGTTCACACACACACACACATGCATATTTTATGTTTGAACACTTAGGTAGATATCTTGTTTATTCACTTTATTTTGTTCATTATCACATCAGTTCACTATTTAAAGTAACAGCGCGCCATTAGCCATTTCTATTACTTTATCCCTTCCAAGATTTGAGTTGCAGCTGTTCCATATCAGACTAGCGCAGAGATATTTTTATTTATTTATTTATATTCCATAAACACTTGTACAGAGGTGACCATTACAGTACACTGTTGCTGATACAAATGGTATATTTGTGTGATACACAAGATACAAGGTCTGGTACATAATCAGCCTAAACATTGAAAAAGTCTCACGCGTGGTATCGCCAATAGTCGGGAGGGGTAGCAGAATGAGTTTTGGGGTGTTATTCTAAGTACGCCGTTGCTGTATAACAACTTTGTGTAAAAAATTAAAATCATTTTCATTTTCATTCCACATTTTTCAAAAACTTGTGGCAAAAAAATTAAGTCTTCAAAAGACTCACCATGCCTCTTAAAAAATACCTTGGGATGGTTGCTTTCCAAAATGTGGTCATTTTGTGGGTTTTTCCACTGTCTTGGTGCTCCAGGACCTTAAAAATGGTGATAGGTAGTCAGGAAATTAGATGTGTAGTTTATGCTCATAGAAAGCCTGAAGGTATTCCTTGGATTTTGGGCCCCTCTATATGGCTAGGCTATGAAAAAGTCTCACATGTGGTATCCCCGTACTCGGGAGGAGTAGTAGCATGTGTTTTAGGGTGTAATTCCAAGTGTGTCTATGTTTTGTATTAGAAATATCCTATTTATTTCATGTTTTTTGCTAGATTTTCCAAAAACATGGCAAAAAGGAGATTTTCAAAAAGATTCGCTGTGCCTTTCAGAAAATACCTTGAGGTGTTTTCTTTCAAAAATAGGGTTCTGGTGATTGAGCTGTGGCTTTAAATCCCCTCAACTGCTACCTCCTTTAGCTGCAGAGGCAGTGGCTGGGGGTGTTCACATGCCGCGGCTTTGCAGCTGTGGCAGTAATTATACCCCCTGTATGCTCACCAATAGTGACCCATTCAAGAGAAGTTCTTGTGCAAGGTCCAAGGGGTTAAAGCAGGTGGTGGTTAGGTGCTACAATGTCTACTCATTGCCTGGCAAATGTATCCAGACACATCCCTTGTCTGTTACTGAATAATGTCCCAGAATTCCCAGCACTGCTCACCTCTCCTGTCAGCAGCTCCATCATCTTCTTGGTGACTTCTAGAATCTTCTGCATGTTGTGTCTCTCAGGTTTTAGGGAGTCACATGGAGGCACTGTGATGGTCATATGATCTCCTGAATTCAGAAGAGGAAATCTCTGTATTGAGGAACTAATCGGTTGTTGTAGGTCATGTTAGAATCCCAGAATCCTCCTCACCTCATCGGTCAGGTCTGTATTTTATTAATAGAGATAAGAGTGATTTCATGTGACCTCCCAGAATCCTCCTTACCTCTCTGGTCAGGTCTGTTTTATTAATGGAGATAAGAGTGATGTCATGTGGCCTCCCAGAATCCTCCTCACCTCTCTGGTCAGCAGGTAGATGATCTCCAGGGTGAGGTTTAGTATCTTCTCAGTCATGTGACTCCGGTCCTCCTCCATCCTCATTGGTGCCGTCATTTGATCTATACAGGTCTCCTTGTAGACGGATAACTTTGTTAAATGAAAGTAAGAATTATTTGGATGGTATTAATAGGATGTGAGGGGGGTAATAGGAGGGTTGTTGTACGCAGAAGGACAACTGCCCCCATGGGAACACATTTAGTTACATTTTCATGAATCTGGAACTCTCTTGGCCTGCCAGATCAGAAATTCTCTTTTCTCTGTTTGTTTTGTTTCTCAACTGACTTTTATTAGATAGCGCTTACTCCTTAAGGGATCACTGAAAATAACACAGATCTCCCTTACCTGTCCAGAGGCCGCCAGCCCAGGTACAAGTTCCAGAACACTCAGATAAAGCTCAGGCTCTCTCTAGGGGTGTCTTCTGATAATTTATCTCAATAATTGAACAGAGGTGGATAGAGGGATAGGGGTGCAGGATACTCCAAAAACACACACAGGTCTTGGAGGACAAACTCTCAAGCAAAGTCCTTCAGTAGCAGCCTTAAGTATTGCTGGAAGTAGAAGGGACAGCCCTCTAGTTTGTAACTCTATATGAGCAGTCCTTGTAGCAACCTCTGGCATCTAACCCTCAAATTTCTGGCACCCCTGAAGCTCTAGGGAAAAGGTCCTAATGTAATCCATAAATGCCATAATTATGCAACATAAAACTTGGAGCTCATTCACACTAGTGGTTGTGGGGGTGGCAAAACCGTGGCTCAACCACAGGATTTTACCACCTCGCCAAGTGCTCACCTTTTAGCTTCAGAGCCAGCAGCCAGGGGTGTACATATGCTGCAGCCGCAATGCTTGGGTCTGTGGCTGCAGCACAAATTATATTCCCTGATGCATTGGTGAGCACTACTGTCCACCAACCGTGACCCATTCAAGTGAATGGGGGTGCTCTGCAAAGCACTACTTTATCAAATCGTGCCACGCCAAACCACATAATAGTGCGGTACCATGTGGTTTGGTGGCCGCAAACACACTGCTATTAACAATGAATGGCGCCTGCATGCGTTTCATAAGGGCAGCATGGTTGCATGCAGTGCAGGAAATGCACACTGAACCCCCCTTTCCTGCACAGTGTTCCAGTGTGAACCAAGGGACCCTTAGGGAGAGAGATTTGAGAGAGGGAAGGATCAGCATTGGTATATGGAAGACAGGAAGGATCACTATGGTACATGGAAGGAAGGATCACTATGGGACATGAAAGGCAGGAAGGATCACTATGGTACATGGAAGGAAGGATCACTATGGTATATGGAAGACAGGAAGGATCACTATGGTACATGGAAGGAAGGATCACTATGGTACATGGAAGGCAGATATGATCACTGGTACATGGAAGGATCACTATGATACATAGAAGGCAGGAAGAATCACTATGGTGCATGGAAGTGAGAAAGGATCACTATGGTACATGGAATGAAGGAAGGATTACTATGGTACATGGAATAAAGGAAGGATTACTATGGTACATGGAAGGCAGGATGGATCATTATAGTATATAGAAGTGAGGAAGGATCACTATAGTACTTGGAAGAAAGGAAGGTTCACTATGATACATAGAAGTCAGGAAGGATCACTATGATACATGGAAGGGAGGAAGTCATGTCTGGTTACATTCATTTAACTATTTTTTTTTCTACAATACACCTCTAAGGGTTTGTGAAAGCTTACACCACAAAATCTACTCAGCCAATGAAAGGTAATGACTCCAATTTTATTTTTCTACTGCTTTCAATGGCCAACACGGTACAACACTTCATCCATGTCTTATGAACTGTTTCTTACATGATAAAGATCAGCCATGGAGTATATCTGAGGTGTATATCAGGGTGTGCTTCTTCCCCACATGAGAGCTGTGATGTCCAGCAACATTCATATAGAAGACATTTCTCGCACTCAAGGTACTAATACACCTCAAGGGTTGTGTGGGATCCCTGATGTACAGGAAGACAGGACTTCAGTGAGGAACAATTCCTTCACTCAGGACAGGAAAGTTCATTGTCTTGCGTGTTCAATTTCAGATGTCTGTAAAGACAGGACTTCAATGAGTGACAATTCACTCACTCAGGGCAGTAAAGTGCCTTCTCCCCCGTGTGAGATCTCTGATGTCTGATAAGACTTGACTTCGCTGAAAAACATTTCCCGCACTCAGGACAGGAAAATGGCTTCCTCCCCATGTGAGATCTCTGATGTGTGTAAAGATTGGACTTCTGTGAAAAACATTTCCCACACTCAGGACAAGAATACGGCTTCTCCCCCGTGTGAGATCTCTGATGTCTGGAAAAACAGGATTTCTGTGAAAAACATTTCCCGCAATCAGGACAGCAGTACGGCTTTTCCCCTATATGAGACCTCTGATGAATGTAAAGTTTTGACTTTTGTGAGAAACATTTCCCACACTCAGAACAGAAAAAAGGTTTTTCCCCCGTGTGAGACCTCTGATGTCTGTAAAAATGTGAATTATCTGAAAAACATTTCCCGCAGTCAGGACAGGAATACGGCTTCTCCCCCGTGTGAGATCTCTGATGCTTGTTAAGACTGGACTTATGTGAAAAACTTTTCCCACACTCAGGACAGGAAAACGGCTTCTCAGCTGTGTGAGATAATTTATGCATATTAAGATTGCATCTAAAAGGGAAACTCTTCCCGCACTCAGTACAGGAAAACCTCTTATCTGTTGGAAGGACGGCACCGTCCCTCACAGTCTGAGGTTCCTCAGGATAAGAGGAATACGATGGTCCATCTACACTGTGTGGTGAGGTAGTCGGGTTTTCTCCTGGACTATACTGTGTGATGTCCTCATCTTCTACTTTACAATCTGGAGACAAAGTGAGACAATCCTCTGAGGTTTTCCTCATCTCCCATCCATCTACTAAAATAGAAATAAAAAGATTATTACTAGACATGAGCAGATTGGTTCCCCTAAACCAGGACTCCGCCCACATCAGGCAGCTTTGTCTCTGAGGATCTTACAATTCCACCCTCAAGGTAACTAGTAAATGGCTCCTCTGATCTCCTACCAGTTCATTTCTTTATTCATGGACCTTAGTCAGAGAGTGAGGAAACAACGAGAACTGTCTTTTATAGGAGTGACAGTGATGAGGGGATTATAGGACGAGTGTCCCCACCCCCTCTATCACTCATTGCCATCTTCCCAACACAAGAAGTCCTGCACTTCCTTATTTAGTCCATGATTTAGTCATGAATAACAGCGGGGCTGAGCCCCACCAGAGGTCAGAGAGAGAGGATGGGGGGAGAACAACCAAGATGAAGACTGGACTGATCCTGAAAACCATCATCATTGGGTTACTGACTCCCCCCTCATTATCACTTTCTGTTTTAAGGCAGCATTAACCCCAAAAACAAACATTTATCATATTGCGGCTTACCAATTTTTAGATGTGATGGCTGCATTAGTTTCAATTTTTAGGCTCTCTTTCTTCTATTTTCATCTGGTAATCCAGCTAGCAAGCCTGTTTTTCCCAACTCTCCATCAGAATGTATCAGTTTACACGGACGAGGCACACCACTTAACACTGGCAGGGGTACTTACAATAATCAGCATTTATTTATTAAAGCAAAACCTTTATCCCAAAAGAAAAAAAAAAAAACAGTTTGATGTAACTGATTATAAGACCCCTTTCACACTGGGGCGTTTTTCAGGCATATTTCATGTGCTTTAGCGTTAAAAAAAAAACGCCTGTAAAGCGCCTGAAAGAAGCCTCATCTGCAATCCCAATGTAAAAACCAGAGCCTCTTTACACTGCCAGCGCCCGAAAAAAGCTGGTAAAGCGCTGCTTAAGACCCCTTTCACACTGGGGCGTTTTTCAGGCGTTTTTCGGGCGCTGGCAGTGTTAAAGGGCTCGGGCCATCTGCGCACCCAGCCCCGGGGCAAAAACACAAAAGCGCTGTAAAGAAGCTGCTTGCAGGACTTTTTTTGACGCCCTGCCAGCGCAGCGCCCCAGTGTGAAAGCACTCGGGCTTTCACATTGAGATTGCAGATGAGGCTTCTTTCAGGCGCTTTTTCTAACGCTAAAGCACCTGAAAAACGTCCCAGTGTGAAAGGGGTCTAAAGTGTGAGCTGGATTTTGGCTTCAGCTTCTTATTGGTTTTAAATCTGCCAATACATTTAACACTAACCTCCCCCAAGACTGACAATGCTGCAGTGCCTCTGCTACTCATTCCTTCAGAGTTGTGACTATTTAGGGCCCATTTCACACTGGCAGACCGATCGGATCCACCTGTCTGTTTTTCCAGGGGGACCTGATCGATCGCTCTATTTCTGTCTATGGAGTGGTGGGTGTAAAGGGACATGTGTCCATACACACGCCTGCATCTGATCCAATCCCGTCCACTAAAACAGACGGGTGGGGGATCTGTTCCCCATCCATCTGAGGGATCAGAGAACTGCCATGTGGAAACAGACAGGCGGCCCATTTTAATCCGACCGCCCCATTGAGATCAGCGGGCTGCGTCTGTGTCTGCTCTGCACCAGCACTTTCTGAGCGGGGGTCAGTGGACAGATCCTCTGATGAGCAAGCGGATCCGCTGATGGGGTGGGGCTGTGTAAAAGGGGCCTTATACAGTAGGCGTGTTAAAGGCCAGATCAGCAGGTGAAAACAGAGCGGAAAACGTTTGAGAATGTTATCACATTATTATCACCATGTACAAGTCTGTGCTCCAATCAAATCATCAGATATAAAATGTCCAGCTGGTAGGAAATGGATGTAATAAAAGAGAATATGAGTTATGTGTATATATAGCAGTGGGTAGAGAGCAGAAGTCAGGACTATGTAATGTACAACATATACTTAAGATACAACAGATAGGACTATATAGTATCAGAATGATGTAATGTACAACATAGAGTATATAGTGCAGGGTTCAGGAGTATATAATGTACAATATAAATGATATAGTATAATGGTCAGGACTCATAATATTGGTATTCAGTAATCAGTGGAAGCTTAAATGTTTACAGAAAAGTTGCAGAGATCCCACACCGCTGCCTCCCATCTCCTGAGACTGCACTCAGTGACTTGGATCTGAGACTATACAGACATATCCCTCCACCCGGCACAGCCAGCAGACTACAGAGCAAGTAACCCTGGGAAAATTGTTCTGGCAAAGATCTTGCTAGACCCGGGCAGAAGTCCCAAATCACATTTCCCAGGTGTCTAGATCAAGCAATGTCAATGGTGAAAATAGCCATTCAGCTGCCAGCTGAACCCCAGAATCTCCATAAATCCAGTCTAGATACATAAATTGTGTCTGCAGCACAGAGAAGGAAGATTATCCGAGAGAAATACAAGAATACAGGATGGGGAACACAGCTCAGGAAAGTGACCAGGGGATTACAGGCTGATATCACCCAGTCCCCACCCTACTCTGGACCAATCAGTGAGCAGTATGGGTGGAGGAATGTATTTAGTGTTAATGACCCACCTGTGCTGATCTCTGTAGGAGTGTCCTCCTCTATAAATGTCCCCGTTATTCCATCCTCCTCCATAGACTGCTGATCATCCCTCACATAGGTCTCTTCTTCTTCTGCTTTTATCTCAACTTTTATATCTATCAGGTCTTCACTCTAATCCAAGAAAAATATAGAAAAAAGAGTTAATCTTGTGATATCACATAAAGAAAATCCACATGTCATCTCCACAAGTCCATGTTCTAGATGCTTCGTCCCACCAACCTTGTAATGGTGAGGGATGGTGTGATCTTCCTGTGTGGATTTCTGGGTATACAGAGGACGGGGACATCTCTCTGGTGGGTTCCTGTAGATGGCTGACTCCACCATGATGTGCTGGTACAGATCTTTATGTCCTTTTATTATTACAGATTCCTCTGTCAAACAATCCTCATCATCCTCCTCTTTTATCTCTTCTTTAGCCTCAACTTTAGACTCTCTCAGGTTTCCACTCTGAATATATAATAAAAATGACATCAATTGTAACAATGTAGATAATGTACAGATCCTAATGATAGTATCAGTGATGTTCCTCATCTACCTGATGATGGTGAGGGATGGTGTGATCTTCCTGTGTGGAATCCCGGGAATACAGAGGACGGGGACATCTCTCTGGTGGGTTCCCATTACTGGATCCATCTGTAGGAAACACACACACTGACTGAATACATTGTTTCTATGTGTTTATCAGATGATGGGGGATCTAGGTGGACCCTCCGTACTGCTCTCTCCTTTACAATAAAAGTCTCCTCTTACCCGGTGATGTGAGGGGTGGCTGATTGTCCATCATGACGTCCTTGTAGAGATCCTTGTGTCCTTCTAAATACTCCCACTCCTCCATGGAGAAATAGACAGTGACATCCTGACACCTTATAGGAACCTGACACACACAATGATACAGTCACCATCCAGACACATCCCTTGTCTGTTACTGGATAATGTCCCAGAATTCCCAGCACCGCTCACCTCTCCTGTCAGCAGCTCCATCATCTTCTTGGCGACTTCTAGAATCTTCTGCATGTTGTGTCTCTCAGGTTTTAGGGAGTCACATGGAGGCACTGTGATGGTCATATGATCACCTGACTTCACAAGAGGAAATCTCTGTATTGAGGAACCAATAGGAATATCATGTTAGAATCCCAGAATCCTCCTCACCTCTCCGGTCAGGTCTGTGTTTTATTAACAGAGATAAGAGTGATGTCATGTGACCTCCCAGAATCCTCCTCACCTCTCCGGTCAGGTCTGTGCTTTATTAATAGAGATAAGAGTGATGTCATGTGACCTCCCAGAATCCTCCTCACCTCTCCGGTCAGGTCTGTGTTTTATTAATATAGATAAGAATGATGTCATGTGACCTCCCAGAATCCTCCTCACCTCTCCGGTCAGCAGGTAGATGATCTCCAGGGTGAGGTTTAGTATCTTCTCAGTCATGTGACTCCGGTCCTCCTCCATCCTCACTGATGTGGTCATGTGATCTATGTGGGTTTCTCTGTAGATGGATAGTGGAGAATTATCTGGAATGTATTGGTTGTACAATATTACAATGGGGATATAAGGGGCTAATAGATGGGCTACACACAGTGGGAATTGGAACATGTAGATCAGGTTACTCGGTGTTTGTTGTATTTCTTGCAAACCTGTACTTGGTCTGCTTTGACTAACAGAAGTAGAAGCCCTAAAATAATTTTCATTTTTGATATAAAAAAAAAAAAAAAAGTTTTTGACTGGAGACAGATATGTTTGTATGAAGCACCAACAGGCCTAAATGCAGTCAGAAGCTGCAGACCACACAGGGTGTCCCTATGGCCAGCGGCGGGTCTGAGAGCACCCATGATGTCAGTACATTGGAGCTGTTGATAGTGAAAGGTATTGATGAGCCAAATGTACCTGGTTTCAGTCCAGTTTGTAAGCAAAACGGCCTGACGTTCTTTTAGGTATACCAGTTACTTGTCCAAGATGAGGGTCTGGTATAGCTACTAATAAGGAACCCCATTGAAAAAAAAATCTAAATTGTGTGTAGTTTCCCCTAAAAAAATACATACCAGACCCTTATCCTTTATACATACCAGACCCTTATCCTTTATGGGCATCAAGTGTGGATGTCAAGGGGGAAATTCACACAATAAAAGAAAAATGGCATAGAGTCCTACCCACGTTCCAAACCAGACCCTTATGTGAACATGTAGGCCAAGAACAGGAGGGGGAAACATGTGCACACCCCTCTGAACAATGCCAGGCAACATACCCTCAACATAGAATGTGGACATTGCAAAGGGCCTCTTTCCCAAAAAACCTTTGCCTAGGGGGAGTCCCTTGGTGGTAGGGTTGTTGGAGTCTGGAAGCCACCATTAAAAAAAAAAAAAGGGGGGGCCCTCGGAAACCTGCCCCCAAGTGGATGTGTAAGGGGTACATACACCCCAGGTTACTCATTCAGAGAGAAATAATGTAAATAGTAAATAATCACCCATACTATATGACTAGTCCTTTATTAATAAAAGATTTTCACAAAATAAATCCCTTGTCACTCGTCCAATGGTGTAGATCTATGTCAATAATAATGAACGATGCCCACCAAAAAAAAAACACGTTGACAATCAACGTGATCCATTCCGAGCAACCACTCATCATGACAGCGAAGTTCCACCCCAAAGTAGAACTTCCACTTATCTCCCCCCTTCCGGTGCCACATTTGGCACCTTTCAGGGGGGAACGGGTACCTGTTTTTTGACAGGTACCCTTCCCGACATCCGGGATACGGCACCGTCTCTCGGAAGTTCGGCCCCCCTCCTCCTTCCTCCACCACTGGGCCAGTTAAAAAGCGCAGCACGCTTCGCGCATGCGCAGTAGGGAACTGTCTGTGAAGCCGAAAGGCTTCACTGCCGGTTTCCCTTACGGTGAATGTCGGCGGAAGCACCCGGGAGTGGAAAATCGGCTGGGGTGCCGACATCGCAGTCTCCCTGGACAGGTAAGTGTCCATATATTACAAGTCAGCAGCTGCAGTATACTCCTCTTTAATGACAGCTCACAGTGACTATGGAGGAAGAGGACGGACATGACGGGGGGTTACTGGGTGTAAATAGAAAATAAGATTTTATTACCTCCTCTGCTGCCACTTCCAGTAATGTCTTCTCTCTACTTCCTCCCGACTCACCTCTCACCCGGAACTTCCTATCTGTACCTGACATCACTTGCTTTCGTCCATAGAGATTTTCTGTGTTCCTGCATAGACATGAAATGACCACCTTGTGGAGCTCAGAGGAACTGCAGCCCTGAGAAACATCTCCTAGTGTGAACACGGCCTTGTGCTGTATGTGTTTGTACTTTCCTGGTGCTGTCATGGCAGCATACGTATAGGCTAAAAATCCCATGTGTATGCTGCCATGGATAGGCACCAGGAAAGGAAAATTAGGAAAGGGTAAGTATTCCATTTTCCTAGTGCCTTCATGGCAGCATACGCATGGGATTTTTAGCCCATGCGTATGCTGCCATGGATAGGCACCAGGAAAGGAAAATTACAGAAAGGTAAGTATTCAATTTTCCATTATATATCCTTATAGATAGGGTCTTCTCCACTCCCACCAAGGGGGAGGATAGAAATATATTACTGACTAGTCCAGCCTTTCTCAGCCAGGGTTCCTCCAAAGGTTTCTAGGGGCTGCTTGAGAAATTAACAATTTCAGTCTCTCAGTAACAACTGACATGAATGATCTGTAAGAGGGGCAATCTTCTCACTGATGACGATGTAAGAATGTCCTTCGATAAAAAGGGGCCTTTTCCCATTTGTCAACAATTTAAGGGGCCTCTACACTGACCACTGATATAAGGGGGTCCTTCTCCCAATAATCACCAATCTAAGGGACCACTACACTGAGCACTGATATAAGGGGGTCCTTCTCCCATTGGTCACCAATCTAAGGGACCACTACACTGATTTCTGATATAAGGGGGGCATTCTCCCATTGGTCAGCAAATGTAAGGGACCATTACACTGACTTCTGATATAAAGGGGTACTTCTCCCATTGGTAACCCATCTGAGGGACACCTACACTGACTACTTATATAAGGGGTCCTTCTTCTATTGGTCACCAATGTAAGGGACCACTACACTGACCTCTGATATAAGGGGGTCCTTACCCCATTGGTCACCAATGTAAGGGACCACTACACTGACCACTGATATAAGGAGGTCCTTCTCCCATTGGTCACCAATGTAAGGGACCACTACACTGACCACTGATATAAGGAGGTCCTTCCTTCTCTCATTGGTCACCAATGTAAGAGACCACTACATTGAAGAATTTCTTTTTTATATCTGACATCACTTCCTGTCTGCATTCCATAGAGAATTCCTGTCTGGATAGAAGTGAGATTACCATCTTTTGGAAACCCATTTATGGGCTGCCCATAAATGTCCATTACAGACAGCGGCTGCCCATAAAAAATATGGCTGCGGACCAACAATGGAACTGTGCATGTACAGTTCCAAAGCCTGCCGGGCTTGGGCAAGCTCGCACATGTTCAGCTAGGCAGGCACATGCGCAGTGAGTAGAGTTGCCATCTCATCCTTTTAAACCCCAATACACATGAATTACACAGGTTCTGAGGCTAATTTAATGCAGATAAGGCACCAAGTGAGTTTAATTACCAACTTAAAGAGGAAGTAAACTCTGCCCCTGGTATGCTCCTTCTCAATGCAGCCAGTATAATAAAGCTTTTCATTACATTTTGCCCAATGTTTGACCCCTTTGCATGTTTCTTATGCCCTGTACACACGGTCTGATTTTCCGATGAAAAAAGTGCGACCGGATTGTGTTGTCGGAAATTCCGTAAACTTGCCAAGCCTCGTTTTCGATCCAGGTTGCTATAGCAAGCATGTCCGGCAACCTGTCCCGTGCTGTGCACAATGTTTATACCCCCTGTGACGTGGCGTCACATGGGGTGTAAACAGTGAATGGGCCTGTAGTCTCGTAGGATTGCAGAGCAGGACCGCAGAGAGGTTTAATGGTTTACATCCTTCTTAGAGAATCGCTCCCAGACAGTGAAACTAGGAACATTCACCTCGGAAACCCGGGCAGTCTCCTGTGGAGTCCCTCAAGGCTCACCCTTGTCACCAGTACTATTCAACATATACATCCGCCCACTCCTCAATATCATCAGGAAAACCGATCTTTGCTCCCATTCATACGCTGACGACACCCAACTCTACCTTCGCATCAACGGACAAAAAGACCTTCATCAGCAATTACAGAAATGCCTCACCTTAATAGATGACTGGATGACCACTAGCTCCCTCAAACTCAACGGATCAAAAACAGAACTTCTTCTCCTACAAGCTAACAAAAATTCCAAAATAAAGACTCCATGGACACCTCCCACCATCCTCGGACAGACCATCTCTCCAAGCACCAAAGCCAAGAGTCTCGGAGTCATTTTTGACTCAGGAATGACAATGGATGCGCAAATAGGATCAGTGGTGAGCGGATCCCATCATCTCCTCCGCCAACTACGTAGACTCATCCCCTTCATCCCAGAAGAGGACAAAGCGGCAGTTGTGGGAACAATCATCAATTCCCGACTCGACTACGCAAATTCGCTCTACGTAGGACTACCCCAATATCAGCTCGCGTGCTTACAACTCATTCAAAACACAGCAGGAAGACTGTTAACAGGAAAAAAACCCTGGGAATCCATCTCCCCCCTCCCTAAAGAGCCTACACTGGCTAACCATGAAGAACCGGATCACATTCAAGACCCTCTGCCTCACCCACAAATGCTTACAAGGAAACGCTCCACCATATCTCCGCAAGAAAATAAAACACTACACACTGAATCGCAGTCTTCGATCAGCTAACCAAAACCTCCTTACCATTCCCAAATACCGCTACAAAGCATCACCTTGAGGCGATTCAGTTCGCATTTGCAGCGCTTTACAAATCATTCATTCATTCATTGGACATGACGGAGCCACGGCATAATACTAAATAGACTAATGGCACGATAAGCGTGCCGTGAACAGGGGTGTATGAGCGTGCGCCAGAGACGTCATAGAAGTGGACAGAGAAGGTTTGCAAGTAAACTAACCAGGTTAGAAAAGATCTAGAGACAGCAATTTGTAGAGCATGTTTTAATTATTTACATGGGGGGAATCGCTCAGGGAGAGTTTACAACCACTTTAATCAGCCTAAGAACCCGTGTAATTAAAGTGTTACTAAAACCAGTAATATGAAAATAGTTTGCCTGCCCCCCCCCAATGCCCACAGCTTATAAATCTTCTTTTTACATTAAAATATTGCCACTATATACCTTTTACGCTGATCTGTATACCAAAATTACATGATAAACTGAACAGTTTCTCCAGTGCGGAGAGTTCAGGAAGGAGGAGATTTCCTCTTCAGCCTGTATACACGCCCACATGTGTGATGCCAATATCATGTGACCTGGCTATCTCTGAGAACAAGTAACTTCTCTCTCCAGCATAAAAGACACAACTGAGCATGTGCAGGTTGGCTATTGCCTGTGTAAGCTGGCCTTCCCCAGATAGACAGTGCAGGGAGGGAAGGATCGGTGCATACAGGATAAAACAGCCGTTTTACACAATGCAGAGGATTAACCCCTTAAGTTCCACCATGAGTCTAAGGCCCCTTTCACACGGGGCGGATCCACTCAGCGGAGTCCACCAGCTAAGCAGGAGATCGATCTATTGATGTCTGCTGAGCCAGTGGATGACAGGTCTGTCTCTGCTCACTGAGCGGGGAGGGACCTGTCAGAGCCCCACTGATCTCTATGGGGAGATCGGACAAAAATGGACAGCATGTCCGTTTTTATCAGATCTCATCCGATCCGATCCACCAAGATGGATGGCGAACGTATCGCCATACGTCTGTCTTGAGCGGATCGAATGGCAGACGGGTGTCAGCAGACACATCTCCGCTGACATCTGCCTGCCCATAGGAGTCAATGGGTCGCCTGCTCGGATCCGCCTGAAAAACGGACAGGTGCATCCGAGCAGGCTTGTTGTGTGAAAGGGGCCGAACAAGCATGCCATGCTGCATATACAGACAGATTTTACTGTTGTGGGTTTAGTAACACTTTAATATGTGTTTGGTTCTAAAGGGATGAGGTGGCAATCCTAGCAGTAAGTCAGTGACGTAATGGCTTCACCTGGTGCGATTCTTGAATGAATGGCAGTTAGCACTCGGTCTTATCTCGTCAGCACATTGGTGGGCATGCCTCCCGACCAGGGGACCGGACCCTGGCCTGCACCATGGCTGGACCTTGTGTGTACTCCCACCACCACGCCACTGACTGTAAGCATGGCCACACGGAGTCCCAGAGACCAGACCCCTGCAGCATCCATCTATGGCTGCTGGAGACTCCAACCACGCCACTGCGAGCACAGCCACACAGTGTCCTGGAGACCTGACCCCTGTAACATCTATCCATCCATCCATGGCTGCTATCTATGTGATGTCTACACTTGAGAACTGAGGATGCACAGCAGTTACCAGACAAGAGCAGCAGTGCCTGGTGAAATTTTAAAGAATCACAGATGTCCACAATCTCTGGCTATCTTCTGTATACTGTGCGCATCTTCTTACCACCTCCTGTATCCCGTCTTCAGCCTCTAACCACCTCTTGTATCCTGTCCGCAACCTCTAATCATCTCCTTTATCCTGTCTGCAGCCTCTAACCACCTCTTGTATCCTATCCGCATTCTCTAAACATCTCCTGTATCCTGTCTGCAGCTTCTAACCACCTCTTGTATCCTGTCTGCAGTATCTAATCATCTCCTGTATCCTGTCAGCAGGCTCTAATCACCTCCTGTATCATGTCTGCAGGCTCTAATCATCTCCTGTATCCTGTTCCCAGCCTCTAATCACCTCCTGTAGTATGTCCACAGCCTCTAACCACCTCCTGTATCATGTCCACAGGCTCTAACCTGCTGTATCATGTCCGCAGTCTCTGATCATCTCCTTTATCCTGTCTGCATCCTCTAACCACCTCCTGTATCCTTTCCGCAGCCTCTAACCACCTCCTGTCTCCTATGAGTAAGCACTTTGTGTAAGTGTGAAACGCGTCAGCTGCTGTGCTGTACCACTCCAGCGGTGTCTTATGTACCCTATGATCCTGTTTCATGAATAAAAGAAGAATTTAATACATTTATCCCGGTGTGCGGCTGTCCAGATCCTTTCAGCCTTCTACACCTCCTGTCCGCAGCCTCTAACCACCTCCTGTATCCTGTCTGTATTCTCTTACCACCTGTTGTATCCTCTCTGCATTCTCTAATCACCTCCTGTATCCTGTCTGCAGCCTCTAACCACCTCCTGTATCCTGTCCGCAGCCACTAACCATCTCCTGTATCCTGTCCGCAGCCACTAACCACCTTCTGTATCCTGTCCGCAGCCTCTAACCACCTCCTGTATCCTTTCTGCAGCCTCTAACCACCTCCTGTCCGCAGTCTCTAATCATCTCCTGTATCTTGTCTGCAGCCTCTAACCACCTCTTGTATCCTGTCTGCAGCCTCTAACCACCTCCTGTATCATGTCCACAGCCTCTAGCCACCTCTTGTATCCTTGTCCGCAGCCTCTAACCATCTCCTGTATCATATTTACAGCCTCTAACCACCTTCTGTATCATGTCTGCAGCCTCTAATCAACTCCTGAATCATGTCCGCAGCCTCTAATCATCTCCTGGATCTTGTCCACAGCCTCTAACCATCTCCTGTATCCTGTCCGCAGCCTCTAACCACCTTCTGTATCCTGTCCGCAGCCTCTAACCACCTCCTGTATCCTTTCTGCAGCCTCTAACCACCTCCTGTCCGCAGTCTCTAATCATCTCCCGTATCCTTTCTGCAGCCTCTAACCACCTCCTGTATGTTGTCCGCATCCTCTAACCACCTCTTGTATCCTCTCCGCATTCTCTAATCATCTCCTGTATCCTGTCCGCATCCTCTAACCACCTCTTTAAACCTTTCCGCATTCTCTAATCATCTCCTGTATCTTGTCTGCAGCCTCTAACCACCTCCTGTATCCTGTCCACAGCCTCTAACCACCTCCTGTATCATGTCCACAGCCTGTAACCATCTCCTGTATCATATTCACAGCCTCTAACCACCTTCTGTATCATGTCTGCAGTCTCTAACCAACTCCTGTATCTTGTCCGCAGCCTCTAATCATCTCCTGGATCATGTCTGCAGCCTCTAACCACCTCCTGTATCATGTATGCAGCCTCGAACCACCTCCTGTATCCTGTCCGCAATCTCTAACCATCTCTTGTCTTGTATCATGTCTGCAGTCCCTGAGGGGGAGCCTGGAGAGGAGTCAAGAGTGGGAGTGCCACGGGAGGAGTCAGATGTGTGGACTGTGGAGTGGAGACTATAGGATAAAACCAGAGCTGCCAAGCTGGAGCCGACTGACTGAGCCCTGCATGGTGCACCTGAGAGGTCAGTTCCCTCTTATATCACTAACCCCTCCCCCCCTTACCTTAGTGTATTCACTTTGCAGAAGATGGTCTCTGGTCACCCTCCACATCAGATTTCTTGGCATTCGCCTTTTATATCAGAGTCTGCAGGATTTCCCCTTACAGTGCAGAGGGAACTCTGCAGACCCTGATGTAAAGGGGAATTTTGATGTAAAGGGCAATGCTGAAGACACATTGCTGATAGTACTGTCTTAATGTTTATATTTGTTCAACTATTTTTTTTTTTTTTACAAATAAATGTTTGCGAAAGCTTACACCACAAAATGTACTCAGCCAATGAAAGGTAATGCCTCCATTTTTATTTTTCTACTATCAATGGCCAACACAGTACAACACTTCATCCATGTCTTTGGTGATCTCTGATCTCCTTATGAACTGTTTCTTACATGATGAAGATCAGCCATGGAGTATATCTGAGGTGTATATCAGGGTGTGCTTCTTCCCCACATGAGAGCTGTGATGTCCAGCAACATTCATATAGAAGACATTTCCTGCACTCAAGGCACTAATACACCTTGAGGGTTGTGTGGGATCCCTGATGTACAGGAAGACAGGACCTCAATGAGGAACAATTTCCTCACTCAGGACAGGAATACGGCTTCTCCTCCATGTGCAATCTCTGATGTCTGTAAAGACAGGACGTCAACGAGCACAAATTTCCTCACTCAGTGCAGGAAAGTGGCTTCTCCCTGGTGTGAGTTCTCCAATGTGTGTTAAGACTGGACTTCAATGAAAAACATTTCCCACACTCAGGACAAGAATACGGCTTCTCGCCCGTGTGCAATTTCTGATGTCTGGAAAGACAGGACTTCTGTGCAAAACATTTCCCGCACTCAGGACAGCAGTATGGCTTTTCCCCTGTGTGAGATCTCTGATGTATGTAAACTTTTGACTTTTGTGAGAAACATTTCCCACACTCGGAGCAGGAATAAGGTTTTTCCCCTGTGTGAGACTTCTGATGTCTGTAAAAATGTGAATTATCTGAAAAACATTTCCCGCACTCAGGACAAGAATATGGCTTTTCCCCCGTGTGAGATCTCTGATGCTTGTTAAGACTGGACTTATGTACAAAACATTTCCCGCACTCAGGACAGGAATACGGCTTTGCCCCTGTGTGAGATAATTTATGCCTATTAAGACTGAATTTAAAACTGAAACCTTTCCCGCACTCAGTACAGGAAAACATCTTCTCTGTTGGAAGGACGGCGCCGTCCCTCACAGTCTGAGGTTCCTCAGGATAAGAGGAATACGATGGTCCATCTACACTGTGTGGTGCCGGATGGACATTTGAGGTAGCCGGGTTTTCTCCTGGACTATACCGTGTGATGTCCTCATCTTCTACTTTACAGTCTGGAGACAAAGTGAGACAATCCTCTGAGGTTTTCCTCATCTCCCGTCCATCTACTAAAATAGAAATAAAAAGGATTATTACTAAATATGAGCAGATTGGTTCCTCTAAACCAGGACTCCGCCCACATCAGGCAGCTTTGTCTCTGAGGATCTTACAATTCCACCCTCAAGGTAACTAGTAAATGGGTCCTCTGATCTCCTACCAGTTCATTTCTTTATTCATGGACCTTAGTCAGAGAGTGAGGAAACAACGAGAACTGTCTTTTATAGGAGTGCTGCACACAAGAAGTCCTGCACTTCCTTATTTAGTCCATGATTTAGTCATGAATAACAGCAGGGCTGAGCCCCACCAGAGGTCAGAGAGTGAGGATGGGGGAAGAAGAACCAAAATGAAGACTGGACTGATCCTGAAGACCTCCATCATTGGGTTATTGACTCCTCCCTCATTACCACTTTCTGTTTAAAACATTATTCACCCCAAAAGCAAACATTTTATTATATTGTGGCTTACCAATTCTTTTTTTTTTTTTTTTTTTAACAGAAGGATTTTTATTGAACAAATCAGCATTACAGCATATGCATCAAAAGGCATTCTTGAAATTACAATACAGATTAGTATTGGCAATAATAATACATACAAGAGGTATAGTATGCTATGGTTTATCATATAGTCCTATTTCAATGGAAAAAGTATAACAATCTGCCAGTTTGAATATCAGCATTCATCAACCCTCACCCATTAGCTATCAACATTCGGTAAAGGGTAATATAACACTATCAGTGGGGGGGGGGGGACAGAAACAGGAGAGACCCATGCCCTGAGGCCAATGTAGTGGAGAGGATTCACACAGAAAATAGGAGAGGAGGAGTGCATGCTCAAGAAGGGCAACCCCTCTCTACACCCCTCAGCCACAGGCATCTATCCATGCAGACCAAACTTTGTCAAATTTTCCCAGGCATTGCCTACTCTCATAGGGGCAATACTGAATTGACTGATTTCCGCCAGGAGTCAAGAGTAGGTGGCTCAACCGATTTCCATTTTAGAATCATCTCCCTTCTGGCATAGAACAGAGAAAAGGTTATACATAGCTTAACATATCTGTCTCCCTCGACCTCCTCCAGATAACTTAGCAGGAGCACCAGAGGGTCTAGGGGTATCTGGGCATCACTCAGTTCGCCCAGAGTCCTAACCACCTCTTCCCAGTATGTCCGGAGCTTGAGACAGGACCAGACCAGACCCCACTTCAGTCCTACATCTAGGGTAGGATGGATCAAGGTGGGGGTATATGCTGGCCATTCTATGCGGAGTGTAGTAGGCTCTGTGGAGGAACTTAAGCTGGACGAACCTATCTATGGCTGCTATCATAGATGGTATAAAAGTAGAGACACAGTCCTCCCACTCCTTTTCACCCAGGGCCGGAACATCCATTCTCCATTTATCTAAAGATTGGGTGGGTTTAGTGTCCTAAGCCACTGTCAGGTATAAATACAAAGTGGATAGGGGCTTCTCCATCACGCTGGAGGTCAGCAGGCACTCAATGGAATCAGACTCGAGGACTATCAACCCTGTGAATTGGGCCCCGACTGCAGGTCTCAGTTGCCAGTATCTAAATTCAAAAGAAGTGGGTAGTGAATGTATGCGTCTTAGTTCCTGAAAAGGCATAATCTTACCATTCAATATAATATGTTTCAGGGTGGTGATCCCCCTCTTTGCCCACAGAAAAGGGTCCGGAATGTTGTAAAAATGAGGCAGCCTTGGGTTTTCCCAGAGTGGTGTATGTGGGGATACATGGAGAGGCTTCTGGTATACAGCCCTAGCGTCCTGCCACACTCTGATCGTGGCCCTCGTGGGGGTAGTCAGGGAGTGGTGAGCTTTCACCCCTCTGAACACCAGATTGCTTAGAGCCGCATAGGACCCCATAATGGCTGCCTCCAGCGTAATGGCTGGGTTTTGTCTGGGCTGGGAGAACCACCAGCGCACCATAACCAGGACTGCCGCCAAATAGTACAGTAAGAAGTTAGGGAGCGCCAATCCTCTTCCCGAAAGGGGAAGGTATAGGATCCGTTTCCCCACCCTGGATGGCTTCCCAACCCAAACAAAGGTAATCAGAATCCTCTCGAAACGCCTGAAGAAGGCCCTGGGAATGTGTGACAGAGTGTTGTGAAAGAAATACAGAAATTTAGGTAAGTAGATCATTTTCAGCACGTTAACTCTGCCAACCGGTGTAAGTGGAAGGGTAAGCCATGCTGTGCATTTACTCGTGTGCTGGGACAGAAGGGGGTGTACGTTATTTGCTAGGTAGTCATCTGTTGTACCGCTTATCTTGATACCAAGGTAGGTGAATTCATCCACCCACTGGAGGGGAGTGCTGGTGTCCAGGCGGGGATCCGAGGGGTACAGTACTGACTTTCCCCAGTTAATACAGATTCCAGAGAAACGACCAAACCTTTCAAATATTTTCAGCGCCGTTTGAAGAGATGAAGAGGCATCCGTGAGATAAAAGGAGGGTGTTGTCCGCATAGAGGGATACCTTTTCTTCCACCGGGGCCACCTCTATGCCCTTCACCTCTCTCTCACCCCTAAGGATAATGGCCAAAGGTTCCAACACTAGGGCAAATAGTCACGGTGAAAGGGGGCAAACCTGTCGTGTCCCACGCCCCAGAAAAAATGTGTCCGATAAACTACCATTAGTGCGGACTCTGGCCCGTGGGTTAGTATAGAGCATTCGTAGCCAGGCCATATACTTAGGACCAAAGCCAAACCGAGAAAGGACCTCCCAGAGATACCCCCACTCGACAGAGTCGAAGGCCTTCTCCACGTCCAGTGAGGCCACCACTCCTGCCGAGTCTGGATGTGCCCTGGCCATATGCGTGAAGAGCCTTCTGATGTTGGTGTCCGTACCCCGCTCGGGCATGAACCCCGTTTGATCCGGGTGAATCAGTGCGGTTATGACGTGCTCAGTCTGTTGGTCAAGATCTTGGCCAGCAGCTTCGCATCCACATTTAACAGGGATATTGGGCAATATGAAGAGCACAGGGAGGGGTCCTTCCTCGGCATGGGGATCACCACTATGGTTGTTCCTCCTGTTTCTGTTCTCGGCATCCTCGGCTCTGTACTTCAGGGCCTTCACCTTAGTGTGAAGTGTGCTCTCTATGGAGCGGCGGTTGTAAACGGACATGTGTGTGTTTACACCCACCCGCATCCAATCTGATTCACTAAAAACGGGTGGATGGGGATCTGTTCCCGATCCATCTGCAGGCTCACATCAGATGACAGTCAGATGGAAACAGACAGGAGGTCCCTTTCCATCTAACTGCCCAATTGAGATTAGTGGGTTGCAATAGCAGAGCGGACGCGGACCTGTCTTTCACTTGCTCAGGAGGGATCAGTGGACAGTTCCCCAGCTGAGCAAACTGATCTGCTGATGGGCCCGTCCCGTGTGAAAGCGGCCTTATACAGTAGGTGTGTTAAAGGCCAGATCACTAGGCTAAAACAGAGGGGAAAATGTTTAACTGCACTCAGTGACTTGGGTCTGAGACTATACAGACATATCCCTCCACCCGGCACAGCCAGCAAACAACAGAGCAAGTAACCCTGAAAGAATTGCTTCATCAGGGATCTTGCTAGACCCGAGCATGGGGCAGAAGATAAAAGACACATGCCCCAGGTACCCAATATGGCAGAAATCAACATTCTGCTGCCAGCTGAAGCACAGATTCTCCATAAATCCAGTCTAGATACATAAATTGTGTCTGCAGCACAGAGAAGGAAGATTATCCGAGAGAAATACAGGAATACCAGGGTATTACAGGCTGATATCACCCAGTCCTTGCCCTACTCTGGACCAATCAGTGAGCAGTATGGGTGGAGGAATGTATTTAGTGTTAATGACCCACCTGTGCTGATCTCTGTAGGAGTGTCCTCCTCTATAAATGTCCCCGTTATTCCATCCTCCTCCATAGAATGCTGATCATCCCTCACATACATCTCTTCTTCTTCTGCTTTTATCTCAACTTTTATATCTATCAAATCCTCACTCTAAACCAAGAAAATTACAGAAAAGAGTTAATCTTGTGAAATCACATAAACAAAATCCACACATCGTCTCCAGAAGTCCATGTTCTAGATGCTCTGTCCCACCAACCTTGTAATGGTGAGGGATTGTGTGACCTTCCTGTGTGGAATCCTGGGAATATAGAGGAAAAGGACATCTCTCTGGTAGGTTTCTGTAGATGGCTGACTCCACCATTGTGTCCTGGTACAGATCTTTGTATTCTTTTAGAATTACAGATTCCTCTGTCAAGCCATCCTCATCATCCTCCTCTTTTATCTCTTTAACCTCAACTTTACAATCTCTCATGTTTTCACTCTGAATATAGAATGAAAATTATTTAAATTGTAACAATGCAGATAATGTACAGATCCTAATGATACTATCAGTGATTGTTCCTCATCTACCTGATGATGGTGAGGGATGGTGTGACCTTCCTGCGTGGAATCCCAGGAATACAGAGGATGGGGACATCTCTCTGGTGGGTTCCTATTACTGGATCCATCTGTAGGAAACACACACACTGACTGAATACATTGTTTCTATGTGTTTATCAGATGATGGGGGATCTAGGTGGACCCTCCGTACTGCTCTCTCCTTTACAATAAAGTCTCCTCTTACCCGGTGATGTGAGGGGCGGCTGATTGTCCATCATGATGTCCTTGTAGAGATCCTTGTGTCCTTCTAAATACTCCCACTCCTCCATGGAGAAATAGACAGTGACATCCTGACACCTTATAGGAACCTGACACACACAATGATACAGTCACCATCCAGACACATCCCTTGTCTGTTACTGGATAATGTCCCAGAATTCCCAGCACCGCTCACCTCCGCTGTCAGCAGCTCCATCATCTTCTTGGTGACTTCTAGAATCTTCTGTATGTTGTGTCTCTCAGGTTTTAGGGAGTCACTTGGAGGCACTGTGATGGCCATATGATCACCTGACCTCACAAGAGGAAATCTCTGTATTGGAAAACCAATGAAAAGGTAATTTTAGAATCCCAAAATCCTCCTCACCTCTCTGGTCAGGTCTATGTTTTATTATTAGAGATAACAATGTCATGTGACCTCCCAGAATCCTCCTCACCTCTCCGGTCAGGTCTGTGTTTTATTAATAGAGATAAGAGTGATGTCATGTGACCTCCCAGAATCCTCCTCACCTCTCCGGTCAGCAGGTAGATGATCTCCAGGGTGAGGTTTAGTATCCTCACAGTCATGTGACTCCGGTCCTCCTCCATCCTCACTGATGTGGTCATGTGACCTATGTGGGTTTCTCTGTAGTAAGATAGTGGAGAATTATCTGGACTGTATTGGTTGTACAATATTAGGATGGGGATATAAGGGGCTAACAGGCGGGCTGCCCCGAATGGGAATTGGAACATGTAGATCAGGTTACGGTTTGTTGCAGTTAGGGTTGCCACATCATCCCTTTAATCCAGGACACATATTAATTACACAGGTTCTGAGGCCGATTTAATGCAGATAAGGCACCAAGTGAGTTTAATTACCACCTTAACCACTTTCCTACCGGGCCATAGCCGAAAGATGACTACAGCGCAGTCGGCTTATTCTGGGTGGGCATCCATGGACGTCCTCCCAGAATGTTGCTCTCGCGCGCCCCAGAGGGCGCGCTCCCGCAAACATCCATAACCTCCGGGTCCGGAAGACCCCGCGCATCACGGATCGTGGTAAATGGCCGCTTGTAGCGGCCATTTACCATGTGATCGCTGCATCAAATGACGGAGCAATCACTTGTAAACAAACCGGCGTCATGTCATGACGCCGGTTCCTCCCTCCCCTCTCTGTACAGTGCGAGGTGAGAGATCGTTTTTAGCAGCGCTGTGGGCTGGATCTGTAGTGGCCACAGCGCTGCTCTGTGCCCATACTGTGCAATACTCTGCAATAATGTGCAATACTCTGCCAATACCCTGACAATACTCTTCAATAAATTTTAACAGAAACAAAGATTTTTTTACCGAATTTTCAGTCTTTTTTGATTTATAGCGCAAAAAATAAAAAACCCAGCGGTGATTAAATACCACCAAAACAAAGCTCTATTTGTGTGAAAAAAAGGACAAAAAATTCATATGGGTACAGTGTTGCATGATTACATGAGTAATTGTTATTCAAAATGTGAGAGCACAGAAAGCTGAAAATTGGTCTGGTTAGGAAGGGGGTTTAAGTGCCCAGTTGTCAAGTGGTTAATCAACCACAGAACCTGTGTAATTAATGTGTGTCCTGGATTAAAGGGAAGATGTGGCAACCCTAGTTGCAGTGGCGGCTGGTGCTCAAAAATATTGAGGGGGTTCAAACTGAAAACTTAAACTGTTGGTAATGCAGGCCTGGTCTGTACATCTGCTGTGCCCATTATGAGGGGTTCCCACCATCCCTGTGCTGAGTTTCTGAGTCTGTACACCTGCTGTGCCCATTATGAGGGGTTAATTTTCTTTATTGAAAAATCTTACAAACACCAACTTATATACAATAAAACCATAATAAAAAAATAAAACAGATTTACAAAATAATTGAATATGACTATACAAAACAAGAACATAATAAATGGTACAAACCAAATTGCTCACAACACAATCCCTACGGGAGAGCCAGACTAAGGAACATCACTGTCACCATGCATGTAGCCTTTTATCAAAATATATTTGATCTGAAAATCTAGGGGAGTGAAGTAAGGACAGAAAGAAAGCCGCACACCCTGAGATCAACAGGCAGCAACTACAGAGTTCCGATATTCCTCCACACCCTTATCCAGGCTTCCTGCCGCCACCTGTCTTTCTCAAGACCCTGAATCTTCCCAACCTCACCCAGAATGTCCTGCATCACCACTTCGACAGGGAGAAATTTACTCCGTAAGGATACCTGACACCGTGCACTCCACGTGAAATAACAGACTACTAGACTAACTAAAAAAAGTGTTTCCAAATCATAATCCCGACGAGTCTGGAATGCCCCATATACCCACTCTGTATAACTCATATGGGGGAGGAAGGGAATACTCAGAGCTCTCCCCACCCTCTTGTACACCTCTATATTAAAAGGGCACTGAAGTAGAAAGTGATCCGTGGACTCCACCACTTCTCCACTCTCGGGCAGCCCCGATCAGTCATGGAAAGAAACTTCAAGTTGCCCTTCACATATAGTTTTCCATGAAAGGCAAGCCAAGCCTGATCCCTAAACTTCATTGGGATTCTCTCCAAATTAATCAATCGCAAACCCACCCCCAAAACCAGGCTTGGGCAATCCCTCAAGGTCAGTGGCTCGCAAAAAGCAGAGCTCATGATCCCCTTCTCAAGAAGTTTCCTTGGAAGAGATCTGACTTCTCCTGCTGTTACTTGCCACTGCCGAAGCATTTTCAAACACGGGGCAACATAAGCCAGGAGCTGTTCGTGCTTGACCCTCAGACTTTTCACTGGCCCATTTTCCCAGTCTCTCATAAAGGGCCTAAACCAGGACTGGAAAATACCAACCCACCCAGGCGGTCTCTCTGCCAACATGTTACCAAGATTGTACTTCACAAACATCAGAGAGAAAAAAGACTACAGGGTTGACCCTCCCTAGACCACCCTCCCGCCTAGGAAGGTAAGTCACATTCCTTTTGACAAGGTTTATTCTGTTCCCTCATAACAGCTGGAAGAAACAACTATAGATCCTGGTATAGAGAGAAACTGGCAAAATGCAAACAAAACTGACATACAGAAAAATCGGAATCAGGTAAGTCTTGATCAGATCAACCTTTTCCCTCAAGGAAAGCTGCCAACCTTTCCAGCTTGCCACCTTGGCATCGGCATTCGCCAGCCTGTTCACCCAATTAGCATGATCATAGTCACCTGGGCCGAATTCAATGCCTAGAACTCGAATTTTTTGTTGGGGCTCCGGGAAGTCATCCGGGAGAACAAAGCTCTCACCTTCCACGCCCATCCAGAAAGCTTCACACTTGTCCTGGTTGACCTTTGAACCTGATGCCTCTGCATACTGCCCTATCACTGAGACCACCTCCTGCGCCTCCGTAGTCCCAGAGATAAAAACAGAAACATCATCAGCATAGGCCACAACCTTCAAAGGAGGCTCACCAGCGATGCCCAAAAGGTACCCCACACAAAGGTCCACTCTCTAGCCTTCTAATGAAGGGGTCGATTGCAAACACATATAGCAGAGGACTCAATGGACACCCCTGACGCACCCCCGAGCCGACTGCAAAGGGCTGCCCGACCCAAAAATTAAACAGAGGAAAGCTTTCAGCCCCTTTGTACAAAATCTTGAGCCAATCAATGAAACCCCCCTCCAGGGCATATTTGTCAAGAAGGAGCCACAAGTACTCATGATTAACCCGATCAAAGGCCATAGCCTGATCAAAATGTCAGCAAAAATTTACCCCAAACCAGCAGCCCTACAACGCTCCAAGGCCTCCCGGACCGAACAGTGCTGGTGGTGGGATAACAAACTGCCTGCAACTGGTAATAATCGCCAGAAGAAAATCTTTGCCAGCATCTTTCTATCGACATTAAGAAGGCTAATGGGGCGCCAATTCCCAATCATCGAAGGATCTTTACCCTTTGACAGGATCACTGCAGATTGCCTCATGGAGGGAGAGAGAGAACCCTCATTCAAACAGCCATTAAAAACCTCCACAAGGTAGGGAGCCAGGATCATCTTAAAACATTTATAGAACTTGGCTGTCAAACCATCTGGCCCTGGCGTTTTCTTGATGGCTAGTTTATCAATAGCCTGGATTACCTCATCTGCAGTGATTTCATCTGTCAAATTTATCAAAGGAACATTACTTTCCAGTCCTGGTGTAGAGTCCAAAAAACCCAACATCCTTGTCCAAACAAGGTTCCTTCCTCCCAGGAGATCGGCATAGTATTACCTGACAACCTCCAGGATCCCTGACCTAGACTTCGTCAGAGAGCCCGTACTGTCCCTCAGGCCATTGACCGTCTTAACTGCTACGCTCTGTTTACAGTTCTGGTAAGGGTCAGGCGAATAGTTTTTCCCGTAATCCCTCTCCTGAACCAAAGAGGCGTGCCGGTCATATTGATGTCTCCTAAGAAGAAGCTTCACCTCAGAGATCGCCCCAGAATCTCCTCCATTCGAAACAAGGCAGTCAAGTTTCCTCCGCAAACGCTGGTAGGTGATATACTTATCTTGCTGCTTCTTTCTTCCTATGGCCTTGAAAAGCCCAATAGTCCGCTGTTTAACAAGCTCCCACCATTCTGACTTGCTGTTGCAAAAGTCTAGGATTGTAACCTGTGCTTGAAAAAAATCCTCAAAGGATTGTTTTACTCTCTCATCTTCCAGGAGGGCCGAATTCAATCTCCAGATACCCCTCCCCCTAGGTGGCATGTCTGGGGCATGCAGAGTCACAGATAGAATACAGTGATCAGAAAACTCCACTGCCCGACACACAGGTGCCGAAAAAGTGGAGTCCCCCTTTAAAAAAAAAAAAAAACCTATCCATCCTACTTTGACTACTACCTCACTGAAAAGTGAACCCCGTGCTGTCTGGGCAGCGCTTAATGTGCGCATCTACCAGACCTGCTTCCCTAACTATCGCATTAAGAAAAAGGGTGTCATAGCCCAGCTTATCTCTGAAACCTCTCCTGTCTTTAGACCTAGTAATGGTGTTGAAATCACCTCCAAAGATAACCTGCTGGGCCGTAAAAAGAAAAGGCTTAATCTTTGTAAAGAGGCATTTCCTGTCCCACTTCGTCTGGGGACCATAGATGTTAATCAGGCGCAAGCCCTGCCCCTTCACAGAGACGTCTAAGACCATGCATCTCCCTATCTCTACCTCAATTACCTGCCGGCACGTTACCATACCAGAAAAAAGGACTGCAACTCCGCTATAAGGCTCGGCCGCAAGAGACCAAAATGAGGGACCATGTCTCCACTCTTTCTTTGCCAGATGTATATCGGCCAGACTACTCAGATGGGTTTCTTGCAAAAACAAAATGTCAGCATCAAACTCGCTGAGCAAAAATAAGGCCATATGACGAGCACTTACTGATCTTAAGCTGGCAACATTAATGTTGCCACTTTTAACAGAGTGGGAACTGCCATTAGGGTAGTTGAGGCAGTCGTTTCTTAGCCTGACTACTCCCTCTTCCTGGAGAACCAGCGCGCTTTGTTGCACCCTGGCACTCATCATCCATAGAGGATGCCGAACTGAACGAGTCCCACTCATCATCATCATCAGACAGGACCTTAAACTTATTTTCTAAAGGCAAAACTTTAGGATTTAAGGTAACTGAACCCCTTTTTTTTCCTTCTTTTGCCCCTCCTCCTCCTATCCTCCAACCACTCCATATCATCCTTAGACAAACCAGACTCAACAGCCTCCCCACACCTATCCTCCCCTTCACCCCCCCCCCCCACTCCCCCTTCCCTTATCTACCACCAGGCCAGCCTCTCCACCATCCACCCCACTCCTCTGCACCCCACGATCCTCAATAGAAACCCTGCAGCGTCGGGGGAGGGGGATTGGCACCACACCTGACGCACCTGCCTCAGCACCTCTTGCTGCCTCTGCAATTTTAGAAGACACAAAAGGATTGGACACATTTTCGGCAACTGATACCTTACCTACAGAAGACACGGGCACACTAGGTAAACACACAGACTGGGGAGACACAGACACATTAGGTATTGGCACAGACTGGGGCACCACAGATTGGGGAGACACATTAGGTATTGGCACAGACTCAGATGGACTCACAGGCACTCCAGCTGCTGAGCTCTGTGCATCCTCCATGTCCATGCGGAAGAACTCTCTCATGAGCTCAGGATTGTTATGCATTGCCTCAGGACACTGACTGTAAGGATGTCCCACCGCATTGCACAGATTGCACCTGATGATATTACAATCCTTCGCCAAATGTCCTATACCCTGACACAGAGAGCACTTCATCACCGGACAGGAGGATGCAAGATGTCCTTTATCTCCACACTTATTGCAGAGCTTTGGCTGGCCTGGATAAAAGATGGTCAGCCTGTCCCTCCCCAGGAAAGCTAAGGATGGCAGATGCTGGACGACATTGTCAATGACCTTTAATTTTAGCTGCACAGACCATCCCCCCGTCCATATTCCCCGATCATCCACAATCTTTTTTAGGGGGCTCAGGACATCTCCATACCTCCTCAACCAAACAGTTAAATCCCCTTGCAGTATGGACTAATTGCGGACCAAAATTGTGACCATTTTAATGAGGGGCTGGCGTGAAACAAGCTTTGGGATGAGCCCTTTCCAATCCGGCAGGCCTCTACACACGTGTTCATACTTCTCCCAAAATATGTCCAAAGACTCCGGACGGATAAAGGACAAATCATATTCATAGGAACCTGCCGGACTGATCAGAGCGAAGATATCTGTGGGTGTAAACCCCATCTGCAGGATTTTATCCACCACTGTCCTCCTATGTGGGGGGATTCCACCGCCCTCCCATTTTAACTGGACAACATTCCTCCTTTTAAACAGGAAGGAAGATAAACCATTTTCATGCTCCTTCCCTGCTTGCTGTCTCTTCCCAGATCTTGTAGCAGCAACACCAGCATACGTTTTTCTTACACCAGCAGCATTTGCAGTCTTTTCCTTAGACACATTTAAACCTGCTGGCAGAGAGTCTGAACCAGCTGGGATAGCAGTCTTCTGATTAGCAGAGGAAGGACCCTCCCCCTCCCCCGAACACACAGTTTATTTTCTGGGATCAATCACAGTCATGGCTGCTGCAGACTCCTGGAAAGTTGTAGCACTACTGCACCCAGAATCTCCTCCACCATTCACAGGAACAGCCGCTGTGCCTGGTCCAGGCAAAGTCTCTGTATTGTCCATGGACCTCTCTGCAGACTGAAGCTGACAGTTATTAGCAGATGTTATTGCATGTTGTACATTGTCTATGGGTCTGGGCTGACTGCCTGCAGCACTACAAGCCTCAGCAAGCACATTGTCATTAAAGTTCACACCATCATCCTGCACACACACTGTACCTGCACCTTGTCTCTCCACAGGTCTTTCTTCCACAGGGCTAGGAACGGTGTCCATCTTTTCCTCACCATCCTGGGAAGCCACACCTGGAGGGGATTCAAGCTGATTGATGAAATCCAGCATGCCAGAACCTTCAACCTCCTGCTCAGATGTTCCACATTGCTGGGGAGTGAAGGGGACAGAGGCCTCCACCATTGAGGGCTCAGCAGATGTCTGAGGTGTTGTAGAGTTGAAGAGCTGGGCTCATCCTCCAGGCCCACTTTCTCACTTTCTGCTGTCTGTACCAGCATCTCCTCACTGGTCTCCTCACCCTCCATGCAGGAAGCGGGTCCTCTTCTCATTTGGCTGAATCTTTCTTCATTCTTATATTTTTCTTTAAATGCTCCACTATTCTCCTTCAGAGAACTCACCAGTTCTTTTTGTTTCTGCAGAGCTTGTTCCAGGTCTTTCAACTCAGGCCTCAGGTCTTTTCTTGCTGAACACTTTGGCACAAATCTGTTTTTTCTTTTTAAATTCATTTTTCAAAGCTACCAACTTCTCCTCTTCCTTCTCACTCCGCTTCATCGTTTCAACAACCCTCCGTCTAAAGGCAGACAGGGACTCATCTTTCCTTGGGCCAGGCCCAGTGTCATCCACAGGCTGAGGCCTACCCAGGGGGCCTCCACCAGGGTCCTCCCCAGGATCCTGCAACACTCCTGGGGCAGAGGAGCAACTCTAGCCCCTGGTCTCTGGAAGCACAGGAACAAAGGAACCAGCAACCTCACACCTCGCTGTCAAGGAGCGGAATGGCAGTTTCCCACCATCCCTGTGCTGAGTCCCTGGGTCTGTACACCCGCTGTGCCCATTATGAGGGGTTCCCACCATCCCTGTGCTGAGTTCCCGGGTCTGTACACCCGCTGTGCCCATTATGAGAGGTTCCCATCATCCCTGTGCTGAGATTCTGGGTCTCCTGTGCATGTCCCTCCCCCCTCTGTACATATTACCCCCCCTTCCTGCACACATTACCCCCCCTCCTGTACATATTACCCCCCTCCTGTACATATAACCCCCCCTCCTGTACATATAACTCCCCCTCCTGTACATATAACTCCCCCTCCTGTACATATAACCCCCCTCCTGTACATATAACCTCCCTCCCCTGTACATAGTAATGATAAAGCTTTGCTTCATCTAGCCAACTGAATTCCCTGTGCGTCCCATCCAGGCATGTATTAAAGAACAAGATTCCTCAAGGTTTGGGACTTTGAGTGGACGCAAGGCAGTGATAATATAAAAATACAAAATTTATTTGACAAACAATGAATCAGTCAGTAGTGTAACCAAAATATAAATAGAAATATAAACAAATAGCTGATGATAAAAAGCATCTATATAGAGGGAAACCAGCTTGGAGAAAGGAGGGAGCTTGCAAAGGAATATCCTGTACATATAACACCCCTCCCTGTACACATTACCTCCCTTCCCTGTACATATTACCCCCTCCAGTACATTTTACCCCCCTCCCTGTACATATTACCCCCCCTCTTGTACATATTACCCTCCCCCTGTACATATTGCTTCCCTTCCCTCTACATGTTACACCCCCCCCCACATTTGCACAGATGTTGCACTAATTACTGCTCAGCCTGACAGGGGTTAAAGCTGATGCTGATTCGCTGGCCTGGGCTGCACACTGAGAACCCTGCATAACAAAGGGCTGCAGTAAATCGGGCTATCTCTCCTCACATTCCAGATATCCCAGCCTGGACTAATCTGCCGACCTGTCACCTCCCTGGAGTACACAGCAAAGATGGCAGAGCAGTAGCGAAGCTACCTAGTCCCCAAACTTGGAGTTTTCCCAGAAATAGGTTTGTTGCTTACCTGCATGCAGTCACAGAGACAGAGCAAAGTTAATTTCGGGATACTGAAGAAAAAAAAAAAAAAAAACACAGCTGGGGCCATGTGTTCCACAGAGCTGAACGGACATCACTTCCGGTTCATCACTGGCACAGAGAAGCCGGAAGTAACGCTGCAACTCTGAGGGAAAGCACTGCCCAGCGGTGCCAATAAAAAACACGGCTACCATATTAACACTACAGGAAGAAGTATTCAGGTGCATGGCATTGCGCCACAAGGCAGGTCAAAAGCAGGCAAATGAAGCGTCTCGTCTGCAATCACGTGATTGCATAGATGTTACGCTTCCCATAATGCACTGTGTCCTGCACTCGAACACAGTGCACTTAAAGGACCTTTTTTTATTTTTAAAGGGCCCTTTTTTTTTGTGACTGCCTTGTCCTATGGACGGGCAGCCACTGGTTTGTTGTATTTCCTGCAAACCTGTACTTTCCCTGCTTTGACTAACAAAAGTTAATAATTTTCCTTTTTTAATATCAGAAAAAAAGGCTTTCTTTCTTTGACTGGAGACAGATATTTTTGTATGAAGCACCAACAGACCTGAATGCAGAGTCAGAAGGTCATTGGGGGAGGGTCTGAGAGCAGCCACAATCTCAGAACATTGGAGCTGGCCATTGTGAAAGGTATTGATGAGCCTAATGTACTCAGTTTCAGTCCAGTTTGTAAACAAAGTGGCCTGGGATTCTTTTATCCATACCCGACTCTTGTCGAAAATGAGGATCTGGTAAAGCTGCTAATAGGGGACTCCAGTGGAAAAAAAAAATCTAAATTGTGTGTAGTTACATACCAGACCTTTATCTTTGATGGACATCAGGTATGGATGTCTAGGGGGAAATTCACATAAAAGAAAAATGGCTTGCCCACATTCCACACCATCCCTTTATGTAAGCATGCAGGCCAGGAACGGGAGGGGGGCATGTGCCCACCCCTCTGAAGCATGCCTGGCTACATACCTTCAACATAAAATGTGTATCTTGCAAAGGGCCTCTTTCCCAACAACTCTGGCCTGGGGGTCCCTTGGTAGCGGGTTTGTTGGGATTTGGAAGTCACCTTTGAAATTAAGGGGGTCCTTAGATACCCCCCAAGTGAATGTGTAAGGGTACATACACTCCGGGAAAGAGCTCAGAAATAAATAATGTGATTAGTAAATAATGACATCACCCACACTATATGACTAGTCCTTTAATAACTGCCTCCCGACCAGATCGCTGATCACCGCCATTACTAGTAAAAAAAAAAAATTATGATAAAAATCCCATAAATATATCCCCTATTTTGTAGACGCTATAAAATTCACGCAAACCAATCAATATACGCTTATTGTGATTTTTTTTTACCAAAAATATGTGGAAGACTACATATTGGCCTAAAATGATGAAGAAAATCTTTTTTTTTTTGGATATTTATTATAGCAAAAAGTAAAATATATATACCGTATTTATCGGCGTATAACACGCGCCGGCGTATAACACGCACCCCAAGTTTAGGAGGGAATTTTAAGGAAAAAAACTTTTAGGAGGGAAGTTTAAGAAAAAAACTTACATTTAAATGCCCATCAATGCAGCCTCATCAGTGTCCATCTGCAGCCTTGTCAGTGTCCATCTGTAGTGTTGTCCCTGATTGCAGCCTTGTCCCCCATTGCAGCCTCGTCCCCCATTGCAGCCTTGTCCCCCATTGCAGCCTTGTCAGTGTCCATCTGTAGTGTTGTCCCCCATTGCAGCCTTGTCTCCCATTGCAGCCATGTCCCCCATTGCAGCCATGTCCCCCATTGCAGCCATGTCCCCCATTGCAGCCATGTCCCCCATTGCAGCCATGTCCCCCATTGCAGCCTTGTCCCCCATTGCAGCCTTGTCCCCCATTGCAGCCTTGTCCCCCATTGCAGCCATGTCCCCCATTGCAGCCTTGTCCCCCATTGCAGCCTTGTTAGTGTCCATCTGTAGTCTTGTACCTGATTGCAGCCTTGTCAGTGTCCCTCTGTAGCCTGTGTCATTTGCATCTTTGAAAATGGCGCTTTCGACCATTCTCTGCGGCTCTCGGCCATTCTCGGCGGCTCTCGGATGCACTCGGCTTTCGGCGGCTCCCGCGGGACTGCGAGAGGCGCCGAGAATGGGCGAAAGCGGCCGAAAGCCGCCGAGAATGGCCGAGAGCCGCCGAGAATTGCCCGAAAGCGGCCGAGAACGGCGGCGCCATTTTCAAAGCCGCCAAGAAAAGCCAAAAGCCGCTGAGAGCGGCCGAAGAGCTCACAATCGGCGGGAGATCGGCGTATAACACGCACCCACAATTTTCCCCTGATTTTCAGTGGAAAAAAGTGCGTGTTATACGCCGATAAATACGGTATATATTTTTTCAAAATTGTTGCTCTTTTTTTGTTTGTAGCGCAAAAAATAAAAACCGCAGAGGTGATCAAATACCACCATAAGAAAGCTCTATTTGTGGGTAAAAAAAAAAAAGAATGTCAATTTTGTTTGGGTACAGCGCCGCGCGACCGCGCAATTGTCAGTTAAAGCAGTGCCGCAATGGCCTGGTCAGGAAGGGGGTAAATCCTTCCCGGGGCTGAAGTGGTTAATAAAAGATGTCCACAAAGTAAATTCCTGTAGATCTACGTCATTAATAATGAATGATACCCACCGAAAAAGACATATGTCGACCGCCAAAATGATCAATTCCCAGCAACTACTCTTAATGGATGAAAGCTCACAGTGACTATGGAGGAAGAGGACGGACATGACGGGGGTTACTGGGTGTAAATAGAAAATAAGATCTTATTACCTCCTCTGTTGCAACTTCCAGCAATGTCTTCTCTCTACATCTTCCCGACCAACTTCTCACCTAGAATTTCTTATTTACATCTGACATCACTTCCTGTCTGTACCTGACATCACTTCCTGTCTGCACTCAACATCACTTCCTGTCTGAGGTCACCATCTTGTGGAGCTCATTGGAACTGCAACCTTGAGAAACGTTTTAGAGGTGCCCATTTATGAAGCAGTGAACAGCGGTCAGTGTTGCCAACCATCAGTATTTTTACTGATGGCTGGCAAGTAAAAGTGCCAGTAAAGAACAGGCACTTTTCCCCTGCCAGTATATGTCAGTGACAAGAAAAGGCTGTCAGTAAAAAAATATGGCTGTGACGCTTGGTCCGGAACTGCCTATGTGCAGTTCCAGTTCGGAGCTGGCCAAGACCATCCGAGTGCCTGCTACAGTGTGTTCGGATGGTCTGGCGGAGGTGATGCCTGAGCATGTTGTGTAATAATTGGAGAAAAGGCACTTTCAAGCCACATCCGTTAATATATGGGAAAAGAAGGGGCAATACTAACAGTACTACCAAAACCGGACTTTATGGGCCAGGAAACAATGGAGAAAGGAATATTACAAAAAGAACCATCATATTTTATTGATGTAGCGCTGGCAGATTTTCCAGTCTACCGCTTATAGGTAAATTTAGTGGGTCAAATGCTTTGCACATAGTTCAGATTTAGTTTATTGTCAGATTTGGCCTCTGTTCCAGTTTGGCTGTGCCTGTGGGTGTCGTTGTCACCATGGGTCGGTGTTGGAAAGGCAACATGCTGAAGTGAATGAGTGCTCTTCTGTCCCGGAGATAACTCCTCGGAGGTGGTCCTCCGGGTTGCATTCTGGGAGAGGGTATTTATGGGGCAGACGCCATGTTTCGGGAAGCTTTTTGCCTCGTGGCCCTCCTGGCCTAGAGGTATCTGTCAGTGAGTGCTATCTCGTAGCCCTCCGGCCTGGAGGGTTACGGAGCTGCTGCCGTGCAGGTGAACCCAGAAGCCTGTCTGGGGCCTGCTATCGTCGGGGTGGTCCTGTGCTGTCTGTCCTGCGGGAGGAAGCCGGACAATCGGGAAGATCCAGGGGAGGACCCATCTTGGAAGGGACCATGCAAGGCTGGTCTTGAGAAGGGCCTGGTGACTCGATTGGAGGACGTATCCTAAACTACCCTACCGCACAAGTACTGCCGGGTCGGCTTAAAGGTTCTGGTACTGTGTTTGCTATTCATCGAAAACCACTACATCCTGTGGCAGAGGATCGTACGGGTTTTGTTTCACTCCAGTCTGTGGCAGAGACTTTTTGTTCATGCTGCGTACCGGCTGCTAGGTTGGTGAGAGAGACCTATCCGGGCGGGCAAAGATTTAACTTTGAAAGGAAAATATATTCATCCCTAAAATTCCAATTATTCAGTGTTACACCAAGAAAAGGTATTTGAACTTCCCTGCAACTCTTCTTTTACCTCTTTCCTGCTACTTCTTCCAGTTATATCCCATTAAAGCATTGGAAAAAATATTCAAGTGACTGGTGCCTACATTGTCTGATAGTAAGCTCAACGGGACCCTAGACCTGGTGTTGGTGACATCACAGGTATACAGGGTAACGGAAACAGCCCGCAACAAATCAGCAGCTCCACCGTGAGTTAGTGCTACATTGAAAACATTTTTTTTTACAAAATATACACAAAACAATAAAGATAAAAACCATCGTACATATGCATAATAATATTGTACTGTGAGCCCTTGTGCATCTACCCGTTTCGCCATTAGGCTTCTTCAGGACACGACCAAGGTTCAAAGACGCAACAGATAAGAGAAAAAAATCTCACTATCTGAAATGAGATAACCTGTGATTAAAACCAATCATAGTGCACAAATAATCTAATTTAAAAGACATATGCTGAATCACTCAAAAGAAAACACATCAACAATGAGCAAGAAAGTGTTGTGTAATGTCATGGTGCAAGTTAGTGGAGTGGAGCTGCTGAGACCTTGTGTGCGGCTCTGCGGGACGGGCGCATGGCCAACCGGGAGCGGGACTGTAAGTGTTTTTGGACTGGAGTGGACTGAAGGGACCACCTGGCATGGAGTGAGACGTCACTGGGACTCTGGAGGGGACGTGTCATGACGGTGATCTGTGCTGCTACACACTGCTGTCAGTGTCACTGTGAGAGTCAGTTTTATGAGTGTGTGCCGCCCATTCTAATTTCTCACCCTCCTGAGTCCTGTCCCTGAGCTGCTTACTTACTATATTGTAAATAAAATAGGAATATGTTTTTTGCCCTAATATCTACCTTAAATCACATTGCTAATTGCATATTGTACTTGTTTGTAGCCTAAATACGGAGATTTGCACTAAAAACTGTAATTTTGTAAACTTTTGGAAATGCCAGTAAAGACTTGGCAGTGCCAGGAAATTTTGGGTGTCGTGTCAGTAAATTTCAATCTGGTAGGTTGGCAACACTGACAGCGGTGATCCCGAGGATCGCCACTGATCACAGCCCATAAACGGTTCATGAAACATAGATAATTGGGGAGGGGGGAACGAGTTTGAACATGTTCTCCCGCCGATGATCTCCGCACACCGAGAATCCTCATTGACTAACACAGAAACAGCCAGTTTATGAAGCTGCGATCTCAGCGCTTCACTGGCGATCTGTGCCAGAATTCACCCTCTCAGAGGTGGAGAATCGGGGAGTGAAGAGAGAATCCCGGGGGATCTGAGGGGGAAGGAGGAAGATTATTAACTTCCTTCTACCTTGATCAGACCCCCCACCCCCAAGATAGTAACCATGTCCCCCTGTCATATTTATGCCTACCTCCCAACATTTTGAGACGGGAATGAGGGCCACCTACTAGCAAATGTACGTAGGCATAGGACACGCCCCCTGCCACACCCCCTTAAAGGAGAAATAACCCCAAAAAAGGTTAATTAAATCCACAAGTGCTTTTTTTTTACCGCTACTATTCTTTATTTTACTTTATATTGGCTTTTAACATGTACAAAAAAGCAATTTAGGAATTGGATGAAAGGTTTAGCGCTGGGAAACACTTTTTGAAAGATAAAAAGTGCATTTTATATACAACTATATGGATCAGACCAAAATGAGGGACAAATGAGGAGGAATGAGGGACAGAGGGACAGTGCTCCAAATCCGGGACAGTCCCTCCAAATCAGGGACAGTTGGGAGGTAGGTTTATGTATATATATATATATACCCACATTATACCCACCGCCATACACTTCGCACTCCTCACATGCACATACCACTCACCGCCGTACACTCCGCACTCCTCACAATAAGGGTTACCACATCATCCCTTTAATCCAGGACACACACTAATTGCACAGGTTCTGTGGCTGATTAAGGTGGTAATTAAACTTACTTGGTGCCTTATCTGCATTAAATCAGCCTCAGAACCTGCGTAATTAATATGTGTCCTGGATTAAAGGGATGATGTGGCAACCCAACGCTCACATGCACATTATACCCACCGCCATACACTCCACACTGTACATTCCCTATTTACCATTACTACATCCTGCACTATGTAAGTCATCTCAGACTCTATAAAACCACACCCTCTTTAGGCCACGCTCAATATGTAGCACGATTTAGGCCACGCCCACCTTCCTGAAATGAGTTTTTGTAGGTTGGGATGTCTGACTTCACTCCTCCAAAGGAGAAGCGATCTACAAAACCTCTGCCGGGTTAGCCCCCCCATATCAAAATTTTTGAAAAAATCTTATGCAGTTTGTTAGATCTTTGTTAGATCAGGTTAGATCAACAGTTGTTTGCGTTAGATCTCACACAGAAGAAGCAATATTAACAGTTATTTGCTGGGGGGGCTAACCCATCATCAGCCCCCCCTTATCAAAATATTGACCAAACAGTTAACTATTTTGGAAGCAATTTGTTAGATGCGGTAAGATCAAGTGGTTTTAACGTTAGATCTCACATAATTAGAGACTTATTAAGTGATTAATGAGGGGGGCTGCCCCCCCTTATCAAAAAGATCTAACAAACTGCATAAGATTTTTTCACAAATTTTGATATGGGGGGGCTAACCCGTCAGTGGTATCTAACCAAGCTTCATAAACTGGCATCCAGAGGAGAACGATCTCCTCTGAGAATGCCGGAGAATGGAGCAGTGAAATTTTTTTCACTGCTTCATAAATGGACACCATAATGTGAATATGGCCTTGGGGTCAGTGTTATCAACTGTCTGTAAATTGCAACCCCTTTACAGACTGCACGTAAATGTTCATTACAGATAGCAGCCGCCTGTAAAAAAATATGGCTGTGGGCCGCCATAGGAACTGTGCATACGCAGTTCCAAAGCCTTCCGGGCTTGGGCAAGCTTGTACATGCTCTGTCATTTTTGGCCAAGAAGGCACAGTGAGTCAGTGTATGTTTTGCTGCAGGTGAATCAGAGCAAAAGCAAGGTGTGTGGTTGTGTCATAAAGCCGGTCAGATTATTGGATGAATTTTCGTCAGTTTTTTGTTGGATGCTAGTCTCAAATCGAAAGTGAAGAGGGTACTCACCATCAGAAAATTTTCGGATGACAGAATTCAACGTCAGAAGTGATGTAATGTGTTGAATTGTTTTGTATGTGTTCTTTCATTTCTGAGGATGCCTAGTCTTGCGCTTCAAATTTTTTTTGGGCAGAAAACCGTACTAATGAAAAGAAAATCGGATGTTGTGGTCACATCAGACAAAAATTTTGGAGCCTGCACATTCAGTTTTTGTCTGCCGAAAGTTCATAATCGGCTGTCAAAAGCAGCATACCAATGATCAGAAAATCGGCAGATCGTTCATCGGATGAAATTTAACTTCAGATTTTCTGACTGTGTGTACGGGCCCTTAAGCCTCGTACACACGATCGGATTGTTGGCAGGGGATTGTGTGATGACAGACTGTTGTCCGAACGTTAGTACGCTCCTTCAGAGAATTGTTGTCCAACTTTCGGCCAACAAATGTTGGATGGTAGGCTAGTAAATTTTCGGCGGACAACGGTCTGTTGTCAGATTTTCGTATCGTCTGTGCACAAGTCCGTCACACAAAAGTACAAACACGCATGATCGGGAGCAAGGAACGAGCCGGAAGCGGGTCGGTCTTGTAAACTAGCGTTTGTAATGGAGAATTAACATTCGTGAGGCGGCAAATTATGAAATGTCAAAAAATGCAGCGCACAATTCTCTTCTTCTTTAATGGGATAATAATGAAGCTGCTTTGCTGGTGATACTGATGGAGTTATGGTAGGCATGTCACAGAACAGTTGGAAGGGTGGGGCTAATGCCACGTACACACGAGCGGACTTTACGGCAGACTTTTCATCGGACTTTCCAAATGAACGGACTTGCCTACACACGATCAACCAAAGTCCGACGGATTCGTACGTGATGACGTACGACCGGACTCAAAACAAGGAAGTTGATAGCCAGTAGCCAATAGCTGCCCTAGCATCGGTTTTTGTTCATCAGACTAGCGTACAGACGAGCGGACTTTTCGACCGGACTCAAGTCCGTCGGAAAGATTTGAAACGTTTCATTTCTAGGTCCATTGAACTTTTGGGGAAAAAAAGTCCGCTGGAGCCCACACACGATCAAATTGTCCGACGGACTTCAGTCCGCCGGACCAAGTATGCCGTAAAGCCAGGTCGTGTGTACGCGGCATAAGAGTTCCAAACCATTTGGTGGAGGAGGGATTATGGTGTGGGGTTGTTTGGTGGAGGGGTGATTATGGTGTGGGGTTGTTTTTCAGAGGTTGGGCTTGGTCTCTTAGTTCCAGTGAAGGGAACTCTTAAGGCGTCAGCATACCAAGACATTTTGGAAAATTTCTTGCTCCCAACTTTGTGGGAACAGTTTAGTGATGGCCCCTTCTTGTTCCTAAATGACTGCACACCAGTGCACAAAGCAAGGTCCATAAGGATATGGATGAGCGAGTTTGGGGTGGAGCAACTTGACTGGCCTGCACAGAGTCCTGACCCCAACCCGATAGAACACCTTTGGAATGAATTAGAGCAGAGACTGCGAGCCAGGCCTTCTCATCCAACATCAGTGCCTGACCTCACAAATGGGCTTCTGGAAGAATGGTCAAACACTCCCATAGACACACTCATAAACCTTGTGGACAGCCTTCCCAGCTGTTATAGCTGCAAAGGGTGGGCCAACTTAATATTGAACCCTACGGACTAAGACTGGGATGCCATTAAAGTTCATGTGCATGTAAAGGCAGACGTCCCAATATTTTTGACAATAGAGTAAATAAATAAAGATATCTATATATATATATCTATATATATATATATATACATACATATATCTATATATATAGATATATAGATATATGTAGATATATATATATATATATATATATATATATATATATAGATCTATCTATATATATATATATATATATATATAGATAGATAGATATATATATCTAGATATATATATCTAGATATATATATCTAGATATATATATCTAGATATATATATCTATATATATATCTAGATATATATATCTAGATATATATATATCTAGATATATATATAGATATATATCTAGATATATATATATATATATCTAGATATATATATATATATATATATATTGACATTGGGGGTGTTTAATGGGAGGAATAGTGATGCAGTGAACACTCAGTGTAGTGATCAACAGTGAAGCTGCGCCGATGCGTGCGTGGGCTGCCGCTAGCACAGGCTGGGCCATTGAGTGTATGTGCAAAACAGCAGCATCCCACCGTCCTCTCTGATGTCTCCGGGCCAAGAGAGTGATCCTACCAGATCCAGTCCTATATACAGGCTTCCCCATAATCTCTTGATGATTCAGCTCTTTTGGGACTCAAAGTTCAGAAGGGGCTCTAGAATACAGAGAGGGTTGGCAGCAGGACTACAGGTTCCAAGATCCTCTGCTCTCTGATAGGAAAAACAGTTCCCTCTCTATAGACAGGAAGTGATGTAATGGCCCAGATCCCGGGCATTGGGAGGGGACTGAATAGTCCGCGGCTCAGTTTGGAAAAGTCTCTTCTATTCATTTTGCAGTAGCCAGCAGGCCATATACTACTGAGATATAAACCCCTTAGAGGATATAGAGGACTGAATGAGGATGAACACAAAGGTGACACACACCACTCACACCGGTCTCCTTGCACATGACTGACTACAGTCACATCTAGCTACACCTGGCCACAATTGTCACAGGATAAGGTTATTCTACTTTTATGTTATTGTGGTCATTACCATTTTCTATTTGGCCTTTTTTAAAGCTCTGGTTGTGTATGCACTGTGTGATGTTGTTGGAATAAAATGTCCATATGAGCCGCATATCTTTGCAAACCCCAGGTTAGAAAGTGTAACAGTCTCAGTCCAGGGTCCAGCCAGGCCATGCGGAGTGAAATGCGTTGGGGACGTAGCCTGGCTGGACCCCGGGCTGAGACTGTTACTCTTACCTGGGGTTTGCAGAGATGTGCGGCTCATATGGACATGTTCTTCACCGTACATTGCTGTCTGGGGATGGGGCGAGCTCCGTGGTCAGTGTAGTGGTCCCTTACATTGGTGACCAATGAGATAAAGACCCCCTTATATCAGTGGTCAGTGTAGTGGTCCCTTATAGTGGTGACCAATGGGAGAAGGACCCCCTTATATCAGTGGTCAGTGTAGTGGTCCCCTATATTCGTGACCAATGGCAGAAGGACCCCCTTATGCCAGTGGTCAGTGTAGTGGTCCCTTATATTGGTGACCAATGGGATAAAGACTCCCTTATATCAGTGGTCAGTGTAGTGGTCCCTTATAGTGGTGACCAATGGGAGAAGGACCCCCTTATATCAGTGGTCAGTGTAATGGTCCCCTATATTCGTGACCAATGGCAGAAGGACCCCCTTATGCCAGTGGTCAGTGTAGTGGTCCCCTATATTCGTGACCAATGGCAGAAGGACCCCCTTATGCCAGTGGTCAATGTAGTGGTCCCTTATATTGGTGACCAATGGGATAAAGACCCCCTTATATCAGTGGTCAGTGTAGTGGTACCTTACATTGGTGAACAATGGGAGAAGGACCCCCTTATATCTGTGGTCAGTGTAGTGATCTCTTACATTAGTGGCCAATGGGAGAAGGACCCCCTTCTATTAGTGGTCAGTGTAGTGGTCTCTTATATTGGCGACCAATGAGAGAAGGACCCCCTTATATCAGTGGTCAGTGTAGTGGTCCCCTATATTGGTGACCAATGGGAGAAGGACCCCCTTATGCCAGTGGTCAGTGTAGTGATCCCTTACATTGGTGACTAATGGGAGAATGACCCCCTTATATCAGTGGACAGTGTAGTGATCTCTTACATTGGTGACCAGTGGGAGAAGGACCCCCTTCTATTAGTAGTCAGTGTAGTGGTCTCTTATATTGGCGACCAATGAGAGAAGGACCCTCTTCTATCAGTGGTGGGTGTATTGGTCTCTTATATTGGTGACCAAATGGGGGAAGGACCCCTTTGGTAACCAAAGTCATCAGTGGGAAGACTGCCCCCTTACAGATCATTGCTGTCAGTTGTCACTGAGAGACAAAAATTGTTCATTGCTCAAGAAACTCCTAGAAACCTTTGGAGGAACCCTGGCTGAGAAAGGCTGAACTAGGCAGTAATATATTTCTATCCCCCTTGGTGGGAGTGGAGATGACTCCATCTATAAGGATATACAGTACATAGACACACAGCACAAGGCCGTGTTCACACTACGAGAGGTTTTTATAAGCTGCAGTTCCTCTGAGTTCCACAAGGTGGTGATCTCATGTCTACACAGGAAGACAGAAAGTCTCTATGGACGAAAGGAAGTGAGTGATATCAGGTCCAGACAGGAAGTGATGTCAGGCATAAATAGGAAGTTCTGGGTGAGAGGTGAGTCGGGAGGAAGTTGCTGGACCTGGCAGTAGAGGAGGTAATAAGATCTTATTTTCTATTTACACCCAGTAACCCCCCCCGTCATGTCCGTCCTCTTCCTCCATAGTCACTGTGATGTCTTTTATCTCCAGCAGATGATGATACACACATATATAGTGTGGAAATGTAGAATAACCCCTTCAGGGGCAGAACATTTCCCCAGTTACGGGGCCGGAACATTCTCTTCATTTTGGAGATAAATTCTAGTTATATGGTCCTCTAAACAAACAGCTCTGATGTAGCAAGGTCTCCGCCCTCCTTCAGTCTAATGAGAACCTCCCGGGCCAGAGATAGCTGACACTGTGGTCCCTGGTAATAAGGCAGATGGTCCCTTAGTGGCGACAGCTTCCCTTGACCATGACAGGTTCTCCGGCCGGGAGAACCGTCACTTCTGGTTGGACTGCAAGCCGCAATCCTAACCCTGCGCTGCTCTCTTGCTTCTGGATAGGCCCTCAGACAGCCTAGCAGCCAGATGCCCCCGGGATAGGCCTAGCAGCCTGGGGCAACACACGTCCGTCCAGACAGCACAGAACACCGATCACCTGACTCCACCCTAATATATAGGCACTCCCAGCAGGCCAGGGGATTCAAAGAAACCCTTGCCCATTGGCTGCGATACCCCATATACCCATAATGTGACCTTGCCTTTCCCTTCTCATATCTAGCACCACCAAATACCCGGCCACCTAGTGGTAGTAGAGACAAGTGCAACCAGGCAAAACTTAGGGAGGAATCAATAGATCCCTAACAGTCAACCAGGGTAACTACTCCTGGCAAATAAATGTGTGAGGAGCATCCCTACCTAAACTCCAGGGTGCTACACTGACAATAAATAGACAAGACAATGACCATCCTGACCATACATGGCCTACAAAGGGCAATTATTACAGTACACAGGCAGCAAATGGGCAATCATTACAATATGCAGCCAATACAATGATGGAGTGCAGGAGTCAGGAGTATGGAGCATAGAGCCCCTTACTTTGCTGGTCAGGAGGAAGAAAACATTCCCCAGCCTGCCATATGTTCCATCATTGGTGTCAGAGGGAGGAAAATACTGAAGGACCTGAGGGAAGTAGTGGAGCTGAGGGGCCTTTGTGGGGTGCTGGGGCTGAAATACTCTGGGGGGCCCCTGAGGGGGTAGTGGGGTTAAAGGGCTCTGAGGGGGATGAACAGTTCTGAGAGGGGAGTGTAGCTGAAAGACTCTGGGTCCTTGATAGGGTTGGCGGGCAGCAGAGCTCTGAAGGATGAGGAGGTTGTAGGGCTCACGGGGACTCTAAGGTAGGAAGGGTGGGGTGGGGGGGTTGTCTTAGTCTATGATGGTCCTCCCACCTAAGCTTACTGTTCAGGCATTCTTACAGAACTCCTGCTATGAAAGAAAGGCAACCTTCACCTTCTTACCATCTCTCTGGTCAAATACAATTTCCAAGATACCAAGTGGAGTGAAGAGGGGCAGTCCTTCACCCCTTGGTCGGGACTCGTTCCGTTTGTGCAGTATTGCCTAATAGGTGGCCAGGGATCAGTGCTGTGCATCTGGGGAGGCAGTCCAAAACCTTCCCATGACACAAGCCTCTGGCAGTGCCCAGTGCTGAAATTTAGAACACCAGTAACCCACTGGCACGCTGTACAATGTCCTGGTTACTACAGTATACTTGCCAACCAAGAGAACAACCCCCTCCCTCCTGCTGTCCTATCCACATTGGCTGTTATTGGAGGGGAAAGAACAGATTCCTCCCCCACCACTCTCAACTCCACCAGCACCATCCTCCTATCCAATCCAATCCCTTCTCTTACTGCAGAGAGTGACAGTGACATCACTCCTGTCAGTCAGGAGGCTGCCAGAGATTGGAGCCTTGTATCCGGAGTTCTGGCAATTATCCTTATTAGCCGGCAACTCCGGCCAAAAGTCAGCAAGTTCCCCTTCCTGGACATCGTGATGACCCTACATTGACCTAAAAGCACTGCCTCAGAGCAAACAAGAATACGGAAGAAGGGTTGTACTTATCATTCCTTTTCCGGAGTTTGAAAACAAAGCAAAACCAGTTCAGAAACACAACAGACCCAACGGAGTAAAGGGAATTTCTGATCTGAATTTCTGTTTTCCCATAGGGGTTAGTGGTTACTAAATGTAAAGCAACCCTCTTATTACCACCCTCACATCCAATTATTGTGTGACCAATACCATCCAAATAATTCTTACTTTCATTTCCCAAAGTTACCTGTCTACAAGGAGACCTTTCACTGTCTATTTCTCCATGGAGGAGTGGGAGTATTTAGAAGGACATAAAGATCTCTACAAGGACATCATGATGGACAATCAGCCGCCCCTCACATCACCGGGTAAGAGGAGACTTTATTGTAAAGGAGAGAGCAGTACGGAGGATCCACCTAGATCCCCCATCATCTGATAAACACATAGAAACAATGTATTCAGTCAGTGTGTGTGTTTCCTACAGATGGATCCAGTAATGGGAACCCACCAGAGAGATGTCCCCGTCCCCTGTATTCCCGGGATTCCACACAGGAAGATCACACCATCCCTCACCATCATCAGGTAGATGAGGAACAATCACTGATAGTATCATTAGGATCTGTACATTATCTACATTGTTACAATTGATTTTTAATAGTCATTTTTATTATATATTCAGAGTGGAGACCTGAGAGATTCTAAAGTTGAGGTTAAAGAAGAGATAAAAGAGGAGGATGATGAGGATGGGGTGATGGAGAAGTCAGAGTTTCTAAAAAGACACAAAGGTCTGCACCAGGACACCATGGTGGAGTCATCCATCTACAGAAACCCACCAGAGAGATGTCCCCGTCCTCTGTATTCCCATCAGGTAGATGACTGACAATTATTGGTAGTTCTGATTCATATACAACATGTTTGTTATAATGAATGTTTTTAATAACTTTCAGAGTGGAAATCTCGGAGATTATAATATTGTTGTTAAAGAAGAGTATAAAGAGGAGGATGAGGCGTATGGAGTGATGGAGGAGTTTTCAGAAGGACACAATGATATGATGGAGCCACCTAACACCATCCCTCACTATTACAAGGTTGGTGGAATGAAGTATCTAGAATATGGAGATGATATGTGGATTTTTTTTATATGATGTCAGAATATTAAAGCATTTCTATTAAAGGTAATATTTTCTATCCTTTTCTTGGTTTAGGGTGAAGATCTGATCGATATAAAAGTTGAGGTTAAATCAGAAGAAGAAGAGATGTATGTGAGGGATGATCAGCAGTCTATGGAGGAGGATGGAATAACGGGGGCATTTATAGAGGAGGACACTCCTACAGAGATCAGCACAGGTGGGTCATTAACACTAAATACATTCCTCCACCCATACTGCTCACTGATTGGTCCAGAGTAGGGCGGGGAATGGGTGATATCAGCCTGTAATCCTCTGGTCACTTTACTGAGCTGTGTTCCCAGTCCTGTATTACTGTATTTCTCTTGGATAATCTTCCTTCTCTGTGCTGCAGACACAATTTATTTATTTAGACTGGATTTATGGAGATTCTGGGGTTCAGCTGTCAGCAAATTGTTGATTTTCACCATAGGTGCAGTTCAACCTAGGCACCGGGTGCGTGTACCCTGGATCTAGTAAGATCTCTGGCAGAACAATTCTCCCAGGGTCACTTGCTCTGTTATTTGCTGGCTGTGCCGGGTGGAGGAATATGTCTGTATAGTCTCAGACCCAAGTCACTGAGTACAAAATAAAGGGAAAGAAGAAAGTTCTCCCAAGAGGGACAATTAGGGCACTAAGATTGATTATATAGTTTATTACTTACAAAAAACACACAACGGTAATTTAATCGGACAGAGGAAACCTGGTGTCTACCTCACAGATATATTTAAAAAAAGACAACGTTGTCACATTAAAAAACGTAACTTCTGATTACAAATTGAATATAAAATAATCAGATGGCATTATTGGGTGTCTGCGGTGTTTTGAGCCAGGGAATCAACAACTGACCGCCATCTATTCATATACGGGGTAAGTTGAAATGCAGTCCAAAGCAAAATAATAAAAGATAGCGTCCCTTCAGTATAGATTAATGGCTGGTCTAGTTAATCAGCTGAGATTAGGAGAGTAAACTGTTGATACAGGAATATGCAAAGAACAGTCTAGCACAGAGTCATTTCTTCAAGCAAGCAATGTATATATGTCTCCATGGCAGAACCGGGGAGAGAGAAAATGGGGAGGAACCACAGGAGCAAGGCAACGCAGCTGATTATAATACTGGCTCAAAAGTACTCTCACCACATCCACCGCTGTAGCCACTTTCCTCAACCTCTACCCATCCATTCAAATCGCCCCTCATTCAGTGGACATCCAGGTCCGGTTTCTAGGAGGATGATTTCACTACACAGGCAGTTGTTGTTGGAACAGGGTTATCACTGTGCAGATAAGTGCTGTATTGAAGCGGTCTAATAACAGTTCTTTGCAGGCTGAATAGTCAGTCCCGTTCATGTGGTGATCGTATCCCCCTTATGTATTTTGTACATGGTGATCATATTCCCCTCAATTCCCCAGGTATTGTCATTGTCCCAGCCCTTGCAGCCCTTTCTGTCTGTGCCAGGAGCTGTTTCCACCTCCTCATTTAACACTGGGAGGTCTAACAAACTCCAATGATAACCTTTGTAGTATGCACACCCATGTACAGTTCCACCCATAATGCTTCAGTCTCATCACACACTTCATCTCCTCTTTCACACTCGCTTTGAGATCAATTCTCACATAGACACCACCACCTTTCCTTTTTACCCTGTCTCTCCAAAAAGAGAGCATAGCCAGGAATATTTATAGCCCAGTCATACGAATGACTCAGTTTGTGAGTATGAACAATCTGTCATATAACATGTAATGAGAGTTTTTCATAGTCTGGGTTTAATGACACTTTAACATGCCACTGATTACTGAATACCAATATTATGAGTTCTGACTTCTACACTCTATTATTTATATTGCATGTTACGTAGTCATAAGCTCCACACTCTATCTTTGTCAGGAACCAGGCGGAGACAAGAAATGCAGTTAAAATCACACCTTTAATGAAATGGCAAAAAATAACAGTTCAGGAACGTAGACGAGCCGGGGTCAGAAAGCCAGAAGTCAGCATAGTAAGGAGCAAAAACAGGAACAGGCATTGGAAAAGAAGTCAGCCAGGTCAAGTCATACACAGGAACACATTAGAGATCATAGACCAAGCAAGGGCTGGGAGGAAATGAGCAAAGTTGTTTAAATAGCCAAAAGGGGCTGGCTGTAGGCTGGACTAACCGATAGCTGAGCAGCTTCTGTGCACTGAAAGAAAAACGCTGCTCATAAATAGCAGGAGCCCAGCCCTGACATTACCCCTCCTCAACTACCCCTCTCCTTCGGGGGGGGGGGGGGGGGGGGGCACCATGCCTGAGGGGAAAATGTATATGGAAAGCACGGAGGGGGGCAGGAGCATGTATTTCCGAGAATGAGGCCCAAGAGCGTTCCTCAGTACTGCAAACCCTCCAGTGAACAAGATATTGTATGCGTCCAAGAAACCTACAGGAATCAATGATAGATTGTATCTCGTATGCCTCATGAATGTGAACCTGAGCTGGGCGAGGACGTGGTACCGAGGTGGTATAGCAGTTGCACACCAAAGGTTTTATTAAGGAAATATGGCCTCTTTTGGAAAAACGCATGTTGGAAGGCAGATCTAAAGCGTAGGCCACTGGGTTAACCTTACGGAGTATGCCAGTTTTAGTGAGGGTACACGGAGTCGGAGGCTATGTGAACACAGCCAGACCCTCTCCCCAATTTGGTAGGACGACGCAGGTAGGCGTCAGCAGTCAGCATGGAGTCTGTACCTCTCTCTGGAGTCTTGCAAGGATTCTTGGACCTGCACCGAAGAGGAACATCTTCAGGAACTCCGTTCCACTAACGCAGGAATTTAACCCGTAGTTCACCATAAACAGCGGTAATCGGGAGGCGGCATTGATGGCACTATTGTGAGCAAACCTTGCCTAAGGAAACAGGTCTGACTAGAAATATAGCAACATAGGAACTGCTCCAAGGCTTGGTTGGCCCATTCTGCGGCCCGATTGGATATGCTGAATTCCTAACTGTGCACGAAAGGCTCGTCAAAACCTGGACACAAACTGGCTACCCCTGTCTGAGTTGATAACGTTAGGTAACCCATGTAACCGAAAGACCTTCCGAGCAAAAATTGATGGCAGTTCTTTGGACATGGGAAACTTCTTTAGCGGAATACAATGTGACATTTTCAAAAACCGGTCAACCGCCATAAGAATAACTGTCTTGCCCTGAGAGTTGGGTAAATCCACAATAAAATGAACAGACAAGTGGGTCCAAGGCCTCTCGCCACTGGGTATGGGTTGTAGGAGGCCCACTGGAAGGTGTCGGGGTGTTTTAATTCTGGGCACACAGAGTTGATTTTTCTCTGGGTGCCCATGTGCTTCAGGAGAATAATAGGTCTGGAGCAAACCAGTGCAGAGATTCTCGGGGGCAAAGCGGTAATCATGAGGTTTTTCAGGAGGAAAATAGATCTGAGAGAGACCAGAATTCTCTCTCCCAAAGGTGTAGTGAAACTAGTGCGAATAGTGGCCAAAATGCGGTCCAGAATTATCACAGGAGTAGGAACAGACTCCATTTTGGAAGAGGAGGAAAACTGCTGCAACAATGCATCTGCCCTTTTAGTGTGGACCAATTTTTAACAGGTATGAAGAATATACGTTTTTTTTTTTTCTTCTTTTTTTTTTCAACTTGGAGGGTTGAACAAAAAAAAACTCAGCTTTGGTTGGAGCAGCTTTACTAAATATGCAAAGTTAGTACAGTGATCTCCCTGGCTGAGCTGTTGTGTTCTGACAGGGGGACGCCCCCCCCCCCCCTGCCGGAACACACCGATCAACACCCTCTGCCATTGTCAATGAGCACTGATCGGGAGTCGGTCGGCTGATGGTTTTCCAGAATTTTTCCGTAACCTGGCTTCTGTCGGACAGGGTGGCACACGTATGGGCCGAATGTCCGTGTGGTTTTTTTTTTTTGTTCTTTTTTTAACCGGCCGATGTCGCATTCGGCGTGTGTACGGGGTTTAAGAATGAGACTATGTAATTGAAGCTTGACAGAAAAGGGGCCCAATGAGCCCTTCTAGGAGATAAGCCTTTAGCCTCAGACAAAAATGTGAGATTCTTATGGTTTGGTCAAAATGAGGATCAGCACAATAGTACCCGCAAGGAGATGCCTCAGTTCTTGAAGAGCTAAAGTGATGGCTGTAATGACACCCCCAGTATGAAAGGGGTTAAAGCCATTTAAGACATTCCATTTCAGAACACAAAGGCAGCTACCGAACACTTCAATCAGCCGAACAAGAAACCCATACGAATAATTCACCCCCCAAGTACGAGACAAGGCTCTGTCTTGAGGGTCAAACAGGAATGAATTTTTATTGAACGGCATACAAGTCTTATATACAGTAAAAAGAGGAGGTGTATACCTCCTGCTCATATTACTCTGAAAATACACCTGTGATCAGAAACCTAATTAACATAAGCTCATTAACTAATCCTTTAGACAGCCTAGGTGACTCAGAGACATGACCTTTAGGACAGACTTGTTGTCACCGAGCTTCACACATTAGTATACACCCAGGACACCTCACAATAGCAGGAGCTAATTACAATTAACAATACAAACAGTGATCCCCCCCCCAGCCTAGTGGGCAACAACTATAGTATGAGTAGACTGTCCGGCTCCTACCCAGTTCTAGAGGCCAATGTGATCAGCTCTCCCAACTAACATGTTGAGTTCAGAATCAAACAAACCAAGGATAGTCTTTACATATGTCCTGGGAGATATTGTGGATAAATATTACTGTCCCATTTTAAGTAATCCAATCATATTCTCAGGGTTCATTCTTTTCTTGGTCACCCTGCGCCCAACAGTGACTCCCGTCACAATGACTAATAATTCTCTGTCCCCTATTTCGTAATTGCATTCTGCTAGAGACAATTTCTTACAAAAGTAGTTATAAGGATGCATAGAGCGTTCAGCGGTTGGACGTTGAAAGTAAGGGTAACATAGGATCAGCATGTTCCAGCACTGAAGCTGTAGAAAAAGCATCCTTGAGGGAGTCAAAGGCTTTAATGAAATCCGGGGACCAATTCTGTGGGTTGCCGACTTTTCTGGTCATATCTGGGTTTGACCAGAGAAGAGAAATTAACATGCGTTTCCCAGACAGTTTGGGCAAGACTTCAATAAGCGACCTGCCTGGCCACAGTAAAGGCCGAATCTCTCCCTCCTCCTAAAAGCCCTCTCTTCAGCAGAGATAGACATGTGAAGCCCAGCTGCATGAGCTCTACTTCAGTGGAGGACTTGAGGCCAGGAGGCATGGGAGGTGAGGGAGGCATGGGTGGGAAAGCAAAGTTCGGAGCCAAAAGTAAAGGAGGCTTCCACAAGCGCTCCTTAAAGGAAGGTCTCTCTCGGAGTCAGGAGTCAATGAGAATGGCAAACGAGATCAATGCCTCAAGATTCCTAGGTATGTTTTGAGCCGCAATCTCATCTTTAATGTTATCAGAGAGGCCACGAGAGCCTCATTGTTCCAAACAACCTCTGCTGCCAGAGTACGAAATTCAATGGCGTAATCAGCAGCCATTCTCGTTCTCTGTTTAATGGCCAATAAGGCTTTTGGTAGCAGAGGTGGAGTGAGCGGGAATATCAAATTTACCATTTAAAGGAGGTCACAAACTCAGGGTAATTCTGGATGGGTTTTTGTGTATCCCATAGAGGGTTTGCCCGAGCCAAGGCTTTGTCAGAAAGCAAAGAAAAAAATTAAGCCTACTTTGCTTCTGTCCGTAGGGAACGCCCGGCACAGAATCTCAAAATATATTTCAACCTGACTGAGAAACCCACTGCAGTGAGCTGGATCGACCCCAAAACGCTTTGGAAGTGGAGCAGCGCTAGTCTTACCTCCTACATTGGTAGTATTTAGAGGCAGGCAGGGGCCATTTGTTTGTTACTAGTATCAGAGGCGGCTGCCTGAACAGAGACAGGAGCAGCAGCAGGGTATAGCTTTCAACACTGGTTGTACTGGAGCAGCCGGAGTAGGAGGATCCAGATGAGCAGTATGAATCAGGAGCATTTGTAACACTATGGCAAACTCATCCATGTGGTGGTCCTGCACATCCAATCTGGAGAAAATATTAGAACTAAGTGGATTGTCTGCATCTTCTGGATTTATGATCCTTGCGTAATGTCAGTAACCGTAAACCGGGAGACAGAAAATACAGTTAAAATCACACCTTTAATAAAATGGCAAAAAATAACACAGTTCAAGAACGTAGTCAAAAACAGAAGCCAGGGTTTGCATGACAGAGCGGGAAATCAGACGAGCCAGGGGCAGGAAGCCAAAAGTCAGCGTAGTAAAGAGCAAAAATAGGAACAGGTATCGGAAAGGGAAGTCAGCCAGTCCAAGTCTTACACAGGAACACACTGGAGATCATAAAGCACGCAAGGGCAGGGAGAAAATGAGAAAAGCTGTTTGGCCAAAAGGGGTTGGCTGTAGGCTGAACTAATGAGGCAGGTAATGGTAACTATATGGGTCACTGTGGAAACAATGAGTGGCTGGTAATTAACTGACAGCCAAGCAGCTTCTGTGCACTAAAAGAAAATAGCTGCTCGTAAATAGCAGGAGCCCAGCCCTGACATTATTATTTTTTTTTGTACATTACATAATTCTGATACTATATACATATAGTATATATCTTGTACAATATGTTGTATACTACATAGCCCAGACTTCTGCTCTCTACCCTCTACTATATATACACATAATTATGTATTCTCTTTTCTTACACCCATTTTCTACCATCTGGACATTTTATATCTAATGATTTGATTGGAGCACAGACTTTTACATGTTGATAATAATGTGATAACATCCTTAAACTTTGGAACCTTAAACAGAAAGTGATAATGAGGGAGGAGTCAATAACCCAATGATGGTGGTCTTCAGGATCAGTCTAATCGTCATCTTGGTTGTTCTCCCCCCATCCTCACTCTCTGACCTGTGGTGGGGCTCAGCCCCGCTGTTATTCATGACTAAATCATGGACTAAATAAGGAAGTGCAGGGTTTCCTCACTATCTGACTAAGGTCCATGAATAAAGAAATGAACTGGTAGGAGATCAGAGGACCCATTTACTAGTTACCCTGAGGGGGGAATTGTAAGCTCCTCAGAGACAAAACTGTCTGATGTGGGCGGAGTCCTGGTTTAGAGGAACCAATCTGCACATGTCTAGTAATAATCTTTTTATTTCTATTTTAGTAGATGGACGGGAGATGAGGAAAACCTCAGAGGATTGTCTCACTTTGTCTCCTGACTGTAAAGTAGAAGATGAGGACATCACACAGTATAGTCCAGGAGAAAACCCGACTACCTCAAATGTCCATCCGGCACCACACAGTGTAGATGGACCATCGCATTCCTCTTATCCTGAGGAACCTCAGACTGTGAGGGACGGTGCCGTCCTTCCAACGAATAAGAGGTTTTCCTGTACTGTGTGCGGGAAGTGTTTTTCAAAGAAGAGCCATCTTTCCATTCATCAGAGATCTCACTCAGGAGAGAAGCCATATTCCTGTCCTGTGTGCGGGAAATGTTTTGTACAAAAATCGGTACTTGACGCACATCAGAGGTCTCACACAGGGGAGAAACCGTATTCCTGTCCTGAGTGCGGGAAATTTTTTTCACAGAAATCTCATCTTTACAGACATCAGAGATCTCACACGGGGGAGAAGACCCTTTCCTGTCCTGAGTGCGGGAAATTTTTTTCACAGAAATCTCATCTGTACAGACATCAGAGATCTCACACGGGGGAGAAGCCTTATTCCTGCTTTGAGTGTGGGAAATGTTTTTCACAAAAGGCACATGTTGACAGCCATCTGAGATCTCACACGGGGGAAAAGCCACATTCATGTCCTGCGTGCGGGAAATGTTTTTCACAAAAGGCACATCTTGACAGCCATCTGAGATCTCACACGGGGGAAAAGCCTTATTCTTGTTCTGAGTGTGGGAAATGTTTCGCAAATAAATCAGATATTATTGCACATCAGAGGTCTCACACGGGGGAGAAGCCGTATTCTTGTCCTGAGTGCGGGAAATGTTTTTCAGGGATGCGCAATCTTTACAGACATCATAGATTGCACACAGGGGAGAAGCCATTTTCCTGTCCTGAGTGCGGGAAATGTTTTTCAAGGAAGTCCCACCTTTGCAGACATCAGAGATCTCACATGGGGGAGAAGCCACTTTCCTGTTCCAAGTGAGGGAGTTGTTCCTCACTGAAGTCCTGTCTTCCTGTACATCAGGGATCCCACACAACCCTCGAGGTGTATTAGTGCCTTGAGTGCGGAAAATGTCTTCTATATGAATGTTGCTGGACATCACAGCTCTCATGTGGGGAAGAAGCACACCCTGCTATACACCTCAGATATACTCCATGGCTGATCTTCATCATGTAAGAAACAGTTCATAAGGAGATCAGAGATCACCAAAGTCATGGATGAAGTGTTATACCGTGTTGGTCATTGATAGCAGTAGAAAGTGTTTTGGATTACAAGCATTCTCCTGGAACAGATTATGCTCATAATCCAAGGTCCCACTGTATAGGAAATTACAGTGTTAACTAAAAAACAGCCAGAATTTGTCAGGGCTGGGCAAATGTTTGTCACATTCATCCAACAATTGTTTTATGGATAGACCCCTCTAGTTTGTTTTTGTTTTTTTTTCAATCAGTCATGGTTTCATACTAATAACTGAGATCATACATATGCACTTATGGGTACAGTAGATGAAGGGTTAATGATGTTTCCATGCTGTCTGTTCTGTAAATTCCCATCATGTTACTATCATCTGAGTTTGACTTGGAATTTGTTTGCTTGCTAAGAAATGTTAGATCAGATCTAAGTATGGCTGGATTGTTATGGGAACACTTTGACTTTGATCTTTCTAATCGAAAAAAACATTGTGAGATTGTACATCATATGGAGGTAAACATCTTTTCTAGAATTGTTATTCTATTTTCTCTGTAACCAAACCCTAAAATGTAATCCATCCTACTTTCATATTGCATATAACAAAGGGCAATCGACCCATATTAAATTAGTATATTTTGATTTCATCTTGTGAGCGGGTCAATCTGTAGTTCCGGGATCCCGGTGGGGGCCATCCGGCGGTCCGGTTCAAATCCCCAACAGGCCTGGTGGCAGCGTTGGGATGCAAGATTATCTAAGGTGAGTGAATTGTACCTGATTTTTGGCTCATTCTATCACCTCGGCTCTGATCAGTTTGCAATAAAAGGCAAGAAATTTGGTTCTAGAGACAGGATTTGTTTGGTACGGATCAGAATCTGTTTAGCTGTATTAGCACAGATCGGAGATTTGTTTAAATGCAAATCAGGTGGTGCTCTGTGTATAGATTTGATGCATCAAGTCAGGTTTACCTTGCGGAGACACCAAGCCGCGTTCGGCTGATGGCTGGATAGCTCTCACTGCTGTATGTTGCTTCAACGCTGTATCTTGGCCTAGGCCAACAAAATAGATTTCAACCCTTTAGATCAATATGGTCATTTTGAGGACCACAATTACCTTTTTTAGGGGAACTGGGGGGTGTTGGAGAACTCTGAGATGGAACTTCCATCCTCCAAACCACCAACCCAAAACTCTGGGTTTTCATCCACCAAATCAATAAGGGGGAGGCCTTATTCAACAGGGAACACGTAAGAAGAAACCGCAAGGTTGTAGGGCAGGAAGACACAAACGATCCAGAAAAGAGAAGAAGGGATGTGTAAATGGGGGAATATACATTTTGAGTAAAGTTTGAATTGAACCATAAGGAGTTGAATATTTAAAATTTAGGATTAAAATGCGTGCCCCTAAGAAACCCTAACATATCTAAAAACATTTGATAGATATATATAGATAGATAGATATATAGATAGATAGATATATATATAGATATATATATATATATATATATATATATATATATATATATATATATATATATACTCATAAATTCATACGGAAGTTGAATATGAAAAAATATCTTTTAAAACATCCTTTGGAGATTTGTGAGTAATCCCCAAGGAATCGACAGTGGCTTGCGTAATAAATCCATATTCAACACCCAGATAAATAATAATCACCAGATTGAAGTATTTAAACATCTAGTACTTAAAGACTTGGATAGTATTAAGATACAGAAAAGTGTGAACCCTAACCATATAACAGAAGGTATAAAGTCATTGGAAAAACGTAGAGATGTCATCATAAGACCTGCTGACAAGGGAGGCGGAGTTGTGGTATTGGATAAAGAATTTTATCCTGGACAGATGTTGGACCCATTGAATGATAGGTCCATGCATAAGAGATTAGACAGGGACCCCACTATTAGACAGGGACACAACTGATGTCATTAATAGATTTGGGATCGAGATATCAGGTCCTTAATAAAAAGAAAACAAAGGTACTTAGTACCTAGTGCGTGTCGTATCCCTGTCATCTATACTCTGCCAAAAGTCCATAAAAATGCCAAGACTCTGACCCCTAGACCGATTTGTAAATGGCATTGGCTCACTGACCTCAAGGTTGGGAGAATACCTGGATAAGTTCCTCCAGCCCACCAAGTGTACTATCTACCAAGGCCTAGTTAAAAGACACCAAAGACTTGCTATTGTGATTGAATGAGGTCGAATTGGATCGTGAGAAACCTACCTTTCTAGTGACGGCTGATGTATCATCGCTATACACAATCACACAGCATGATGATGCCTTACTAGCCTTGAATTGGGCTCTCAGTAAAAGAGTACATATCCCACATTCGCAAAAAGTATTCTTGGGGAAGGCTTTGGATTTTTGTATTTCTCAGTTATTTTTGGTTCTACGGTCACTTCTACTCGCAGCAGGTTGGCGTTTGCAATGGGAGCTAAGTTTTCTTCCAGCATTGCCAACCTGTTTATGGCAGAGTGGGAGAACAGACAGGTTTTTAATGTCCATCGACCACAATTAAAATATTATCGTAGGTATATCGATGACCTTATATTTATATGGGAGGGCACAGAAGAATCGGTTTATTCCTTTTTATCATTTCTTAGAGGGGTTGTAAACCCTCCGTGTTTTTTCACCTTATTGCATCCTATACATTAAGGTGAAAAAACACCTGGCAGTGACCGGCCCCCTAGCTCCCCCCCATTTTACTTACCTGAGCCTTATATTTCCCTCGGCGGGGACGCGCTGTCCCTCTCTCTCCAGGGTCTCGGCTCTTGGATAGATTGACAGCAGCGCAGCCATTGGCTCCCGCTGCTGTCAATCAAATCCAATGACCCGGGGGCGGGGCCGAGTCCGGCATTGGTGTCTATGGGCACGAATGCTGGACTCGGGAGCATGCCCGCAAGGTAACCCCCCCGGGAGAGCGCTTCTCCTAGGGTGTTATATGATGCGGGAGGAACCGCGAGAGCCACCAGGGGACCCCAGAAGTCGAGGATCAGGGCCACTCTGTGCAAAATGAGCTGCACAGTGGCAATCACTTTAGTATTAATGATAATAATATACATTTAGATTATCAAGTAAGCGCCGACTCCATTAACTTTTTGGATGTCACCATCCTTAAAATGGGTTTGTCATTAGAAACCAAGGTTTATGTTAAACCAACAGACCGCAACAGTTATCTTTCACATACCGAAAGGACAAATTATGCGTGTTAAACGTAACTGTAGCAAGGATGATGACTATTATACACAATCAAATGTATTGAAAGAAAAGTTTATACAAAAAAGGATATGACCCTAGATAATATTATAAGTGGGGAAGCTAACACTTCTAGATTTCAGGGATCTACAGCTAACAATAATTTAATAGCACCTAACCAGCACCAATGGGGTTTTATATCAGATTTCCATCACCAATATCGCGACATTGGGGCCATATTTAAAAAGCATTGGCACATATTATCTTTGGATAGGCATTTGGGTTCGGTTCTCCCTGCTAACCCGAAAAGGTATCTATAGATAAGAAAAAGGTATCTATCTCATTTTCGGTGACAGAGCAAATAAGAAGATACTAGATCCACCTGGACAACAAAAAGTACAAAAACTTAATTTTGATAAAGGATTTTATCCATGTAGAAAGTGTATATGCTGTAGGACTGTCAAAATTAGGAATAGGGGTTGTACTTCATTTAAATCTGAGGTTACTGGAGATGATTTTACTATTGATGAGTTTATTACCTGCAACACAACGCATGTTGTATATCTGTTGTGGTGCCTCTGTGGGTTGTACTATGTGTGGCGCACTAAAAGATTGAGGATACGTATCTCAGAACACATGACTAACCTCAGGAATGGTTTTACAAAACATAGTGTGTCCCTTCATTTTAAAAATGTACATAGTAGAGACCCGTCATTGTTGCAATTTTGCGGCATTGATAGGGTTTTCCCTAATTGGAGGGGGTCTGATCTAGTGAGGGACCTATCTAAAAGAGAAACTAAATGGATATTCCTATTAAACACGTTAATGCCCAATGGGTTAAATATTGAACTCGACTTAAATTGTTTTATCAGTACGTTTTGGTTTTCTTCCAGCCTGCTTGTTTATTAATTAGTATCTGTAATTTTTCTTATATAATTATTTATACATTTCAGGCAGATTTTGGTGTTATTTTCTCAATCTCGAATAGAGACTGTGTCTGTGAGGTGACACCGTTACTATTTTATAACTATGCAGCCACGTTGTCACCGTTGCCTGCGCTTAGAGGCAATATGGTTTGTGTGGCTGTGCTAGTCATGTTACTATAGTACCCACGATCGACCTAGCGATGGGCGTGTAGGTGATAATCATCTTCATGCCTTCTGGTATATTAGGAATGTTGCCATGCAGCCAATCCCAGGACCAAGTCAAGATGACGAAACGCATCAGGTCATGGCTGTATGGCAACTAGTAGGAAGACTTGGTCACGAGAGACGCTTGGATTGTATCCGCAGTATGGTGAGATATTGCTGACTGAATTACTCTGTTTAGAGATCGATAGAGCGCACTGGTTTTACACCCTCTATGCTAGTTTGTATATATACCTTGTAAGTGCAATGTGAGAAGGCTTTCTTCAATAAATACATCAATTTGTTTTGACGTTATCACACTAGTGGAGCTTTCTTGTTTTATCTTCCGCCATGTGATTGCCCACACCCGCCGATACTGAGTGGAGAGGATTTGTACGTGGATTTAACACTTTATGGGTAACTGCATTGTTGCCAAACACGGGAGTGTAAGGCAATACCTCTTGGTGGGTTCAATACTAACGGGGAGTGGTTCTTTCTGACACGTATGGTGTGGTTTGAAGACTTTATCACCCTTTGGAAGATCACGTATACTATTTTGGACATTTCTTTTGTCATTATTTTCCGTTTATGGACTTTTATTCACTGAAATTCCATTTATCCTGTACTAACACCTCTTTGTCTGTTTTTTCCTGATTTTTGAATAGCTGGATTTTTGGAATTTAAAATGATGGAATAAACCAAACTGATGGGCATGCGCTAATTATGCTGCTGGGTACAATGCACATTTTTAGGAAGTGATACCATTGGTGGGATTCGAACCCATGGCTTGAACCTTAATAGGTAGCAGGGCATACCACTACACTACAGAGCTGAGCACAATCATACATAGAAAATACATTTACTAATGTTTGATCCTTTTCATTCTATGCAATAATGTTTTGCATTTGAGGCATTAATATTATGGTACCACCCATGCTCATGTGGCATTGGCTATTGGGTAGCTTTGGTTCATACCAGAACTTGCGAACAGGCAAAAAATTTGTGCGAACACAGTTAAACTCTATGGGACACGAACATGAAAAATCATAAGTGCTCATTTTAAAGGCTTATATGCAAGTTATTGCCATAAAAAGTGTATGGGGACCCGGGTCCTGCCCCAGGGGACATTTATCAATGCAAAAAAAGTTTTAAAAACGGCAGTTTTTTCAGGAGCAGTGATTTTGCAAAATTATTTATTTATAACAGGAAACCGGTTCACCGGGACATGTAACAAGGTTCGGTACATATAGTAACAATAATAACAGAGATACACAAATAGGAAACAAAGTGCCATAACATCAGGCCATGAAAAATGCTTTAAGTTACTATAGAACTTGTGTGGCATATGAGAAAATGTTGTTGTTAAGAGGTTTAATTATTATGTTTTTCCAAGGCTTTACATATGATCCGTTTTTTCCATGTTTTCTATCTAGAAATATACCTTGCATTAAAGCAGGATATGTCTGAGTTTATATACCTTTTGTGAGCGATTCCCTGTGAATTTTGTATTTTAATAAGAAGAAACAGATTCGCGAGAAAAGAGGGACAGAGTTGAAATAGATACAGAGGTAGGAAGAGAGAAGTGGAGGGAGAGGGGGGGTAAGAGAAGGGAGGGGGGGAAGGGGGGGGTGTGAGCTTAGGTGGGGGGGGGGAGGTGGTCGGGGTGGCCCCCTACGGGATTAGGTATTGGCAGTTGATTGTTATACTCCGTTGCTAGGCATCACTTGCCTAGAAGGGTTTTCCCCTCCTCAGAGTATTTAAAGATATTCCAGAGCTGCCAAGTTTTTGAATATGTCTCCTGTCTATTTTGGCTTGTGAGGATTAGATCCTCCATCTGGTTTATTTCCTAAACTATTTGAAGCCAGAATGCTATAGATGGTGTGTGAGTGGATTTCCAGAAAGAGGGGATGCATGCTTTCGCTGCGTCCAGTAGATGTCTTACGACTGATTTCTTGTAAATCCTAGCAGGTGTATCAGTAGCGTGTAAAAGAAAATAAGCTGGGTCATCGGGGACAATGCGGTCAGTGAATTTTTGGATTATCAGAAGTATCTCTCTCCAGAAATCCCGGATCCGAGAGCAGGTCCAGAAAATATGGATGAGAGTACCTCTTTCTTCCTGGCACCTCCAACAGACGTCTGTTGTAGAGGGGAAGATCGTTTTAAGTAATGCAGGAGTTCTGTTGGAGCAGTGATTTTAATAATGCCTAAAGTGAAACAATAAAATGAAATATTCCTCTAAATATCATGCCTGGGGGGTCTCCTTAGTCTGCCTGTAAAGTAGTGCATCTTTCCCATGTTTATAACAGTACCATAGCAAAGTTACATTTCTAAAGGAAAAAATGTAATTTAAAACTGCTTGCGGCTGTAATGTATTGTCGGATCCTGGCAATATAGATACAAATCATTGAAAAAAAATGGCGCAAGTTCCCCCCCACCAGTCCATTACCAGGCCCTTCAGGTCTGGTATGGATTTTAAGGGGAACCCTGCGCCAAAATGTAAAAAAAAAAAATGGCATGGGGGTCTCCCCAAAATCCATACCAGACCTTTATCCGAGCACGCAACCTGGCAGGCCACAGGAAAAGGGGGGGACGAGAGAGCACCTCCCCTCCTGAACCATACCAGGCCACATGCCCTAAACATGGGGAGGGTGCTTTGGGGTCCCCCCAAAACACCTTGCCCCCATGTTAAAGGGGACAAGGGCCTCATCCCCACAACCCTTGCCCAGTGGTTGTGGGGGTCTGTGGGTGGGGGGCTTATCAGAATCTGGAAGCCCCCTTTAACAAGGGGGCCCCAGATCCCATCCCCCCATGTGAATACCTTGTACCCCTATCCATTCACCAAAAACAGTGAAATGTGACAAAAAATAATTACCAGTTTTTGACAATTCCTTTATTGTAAAATAGCTCTGAGCCGTCTTCTCCCCCGAGCCGTGTCTCCCATCGTCATCTTCTCCTGGTGCTCCCTTGCCGACATCTTCTGTCGCCAGAATAAAAAAAATGGCGTGGGGTTCCCCCCCAGGTCTATACCAGGCAATTTGGGTCTAGTTTTTGACCACTAAAAAAAAAAGTGTGAAAAGTGTCCGATCTGTCCGCCGCAATGTCGCAGTCCCGCTAAAAATCGCTGATCACCACCATTACTAGTAAAAATAAAAATGTAATAATAAAAATGCCATAGATCGATCCCCTATTTTGTAGACGTCATAACTTGTGCGCGTCCCAATCAATATACGCTTATTGCGATTTTTTTTTTTTATATATATACCAAAAATATGTAGAAGTATACATATTGGCCTAAACTGATGAAGAAATTCATTTTTTTGTTTTTTTTTGGACATTTTGTCCTCCTTGCTCCCACTGCTTCTTAGGTAAGATTTCTTTCAAACTGCACTGCTGTCAGGATGCTCCCAAGCCAGTCCGAGCTCCAGCCTGAGGCAGAGTCCCGCCCTGGCAGAGGTTCGCCCAGGGACAGACTGGGCATAATAACCAGCCCTGGAAACAATTTCATACCAGCCCCAGTGGCTTAGCGTGGTTTGTCAGCACCCAAGGCAAGTCATTTGCGTCCCTAACCAGCAGACATTTAGCGCTTCCTGAGTCCCTTCAACTTGTACCGTATTAAACTCCTTATGGTACATTTTAGGATGTACCACTCTTTCTCTTTGTTCTCCTTTCTTTCCATTTTCTCTCTCTCTATCCTAATTTCTTGTTTTTTTTCCATCTCTCACCCTCTATCCATCTGTCTTGTTCTTTCTCTTATTCTTTCTCACCCGTTTTCTTTGTTCCTCCCCTTCTTTTCCTCTCTCTTCCATGTATCCTCCCTTTTCATTCTTTCTCTTACTCCTTGTTTTTCTTTTTCTCTCTCACCTCCTTTCTTGCCCCCCCCCCCCCCCCATACCTCTTTCTTTCCGGGAAGTGAATGGCCATTTATTGCATTATTGAATAAAATTCTAACCATAATGTATTTACACCTATATGTTTATTGCACCCAATGAATGATTGTCCTTGGGGAGGGGGGATTCCAATGTAAAATGTGCCTTGGGCCCCCCCATACAACATCCTCCCTCTGTACTGGTCCAGGACTTGTGTGTGTGCCCTCTCCTGCAGGGATTGCAGACACATTACAGAAGATGGTCAGAGACTGCAGACATAGTACAGGAGATGGTCAGAGACTGCAGACATAGTACAGGAGATGGTCAGAGACTGCAGATATAGTACAGGAGATGGTCAGAGACTGCAGACATAGTACAGGAGATGGTCAGAAACTGCAGACATAGTACAGGAGATGGTCAGAAACTGCAGACATAGTACAGGAGATGGTCAGAGACTGCAGACATAGTACAGGAGATGGTCAGAGACTGCAGACATAGTACAGGAGATGGTCAGAGACTGCAGACATAGTACAGGAGATGGTCAGAGACTGCAGACATAGTACAGGAGATGGTCAGAGACTGCAGACATAGTACAGGAGATGGTCAGAGACTGCAGACATACTACAGGAGATGGTCAGAGACAGCAGACATAGTACAGGAGATGGTCAGAAACTGCAGACATACTACAGGAGATGGTCAGAGACTGCAGACATAGTACAGGAGATGGTCAGAGACTGCAGACATAGTATAGGACAGTGTTTCTCAACTCCAGTCCTCAAGGCGCACCAACAGGTCATGTTTTCCGGATTTCCACTATTTTGCACAGGTGATTTGATCAGTTTCTTTGCCTTAGTAATTACCACAGCCATTTCATCTGAGGGAAATCCTGAAAACATGACCTGTTGGTGCGCCTTGAGGACTGGAGTTGAGAAACACTGGTATAGGAGATGTAATCGTGTAGAAAGATCTGGACGGGCTGCACGCCGGGACAGGCAGATGAAATCTTCTTTATTCAAAACATGGAATAATAAAGTACATGACACCGCTGGAGTGATACAGCTTAGCCGCTAACGCGTTTCACGCTCGTACAGAGCGCTTACTCATAGCTAGCTTACATAAAAGTGATAACAACTTTTATTCTTAAAATACACAACATGTGACCAGACATAAATGAGATAATACCAAGCAGCTGGAGACTAGCCGCATGAGATCTCAGCACTCATTTACTAGGTGAACAGCATGAAGTGGAATGAGAATGAGAATAAATAAATAAACTATGTGGTTTATATATTGAATTAAATTGAAATAAATGTTGAATATATGGAATAATGAACTAAAGAAAGTGATAATGTGAGACTAAAATGTCCATAGGGATTTGTATGAAGTGAAATGAAAAAATATAAAAATATAAATGAGGTATAGAGAAAAGTGTATAAATCTATATAGAACACCAATGCCATTTGTGAAAAAATGAAAATAAAAATAAGTATAAAAATAAACATAAACATAATGAATAAAGTAAAGATAAAAATCTTTTTGCCTCTTTTATATGCATGATACTATAGCACAGGAGATGGTCAGAGACTGCAGATATAGTACAGGAGAAGGTCAGAGACTGCAGATATGGTACAGCGGACGGTCAGAGACTGCAGACATGGTACAGGAGATGGTCAGAGACTGCAGACATACTACAGGAGGCGGTCAGAGACTGCAGATATAGTACAGGAGAAGGTCAGAGACTGCAGATATGGTACAGCGGACGGTCAGGGACTGCAGACATAGTACAGGAGAAGTTGTATTCGCGCAGGAAAGATCTGGACAGCCGCACACAGGGATGAGCAGATAAAATCTTCTTTATTCAAAACGTGGCATAAAATCAGTACATGACACAGCTGGAGCAACACAGCTTAGCCGCTAACGCGTTTCACGCTCTTACAGAGCTTACTCACAGCTTAGCCGCGTTAGCTCCAGCGGTGTCATGTACTGATTTTATGCCACGTTTTGAATAAAGAAGATTTTATCTGCTCATCCCTGTGTGCGGCTGTCCAGATCTTTCCTGCACGAATACAATTGCATCAGCAACTGCCAGCACCTGGGGCTCTCACCCTTTTGCACAGTGGAAGACAGGAGACTTCAACCTGGTCTGCCTAGAGCGGTGGTAACTATTTCCATCTAATAGTACAGGAGAAGGTCAGAGACTGCAGATATAGCACAGGAGATGGTCAGAGACTGCAGATATGGTACAGGAGACAGTCAGAGACTGCAGACATGGTACAGGAGATGGTCAGAGACTGCAGATATGATACAGGAGATGATCAGAGACTGCAGACATGGTACAGGAGATGGTCAGAGACTGCAGACATAGCACAGGAGATGGTCAGAGACTGCAGACATAGTACAGGAGATGGTCAGAGACTGCAGACATAGTACAGGAGATGGTCAGAGACTGCAGACATAATACAGGAGATGGTCAGAGACTGCAGATATGATACAGGAGATGATCAGAGACTGCAGACATGGTACAGGAGATGGTCAGAGACTGCAGACATAATACAGGAGATGATCAGAGACTGCAGACATGGTACAGGAGATGGTCAGAGACTGCAGACATAGCACAGGAGATGGTCAGAGACTGCAGACATAGTACAGGAGATGGTCAGAGACTGCAGACATAGTACAGGAGATGATCAGAGACAGCAGACATAATACAGGAGATGGTCAGAGACTGCAGACATAGCACAGGAGATGGTCAGAGACTGCAGATATAGCACAGGAGATGGTCAGAGACTGCAGATATGGTACAGGAGACGGTCAGAGACTGCAGACATGGTACAGGAGATGGTCAGAGACTGCAGATATGATACAGGAGATGATCAGAGACTGCAGACATGGTACAGGAGATGGTCAGAGACTGCAGACATAGCACAGGAGATGGTCAGAGACTGCAGACATAGTACAGGAGATGGTCAGAGACTGCAGATATGATACAGGAGATGATCAGAGACAGCAGACATAATACAGGAGATGGTCAGAGACTGCAGACATAATACAGGAGATGGTCAGAGACTGCAGATATGATACAGGAGATGGTCAGAGACTGCAGATATAGTACAGGAGATGGTCAGAGACTGCAGATATAGTACAGGAGATGGTCAGAGACTGCAGACATAGTACAGGAGATGGTTAGGGATTGCAGACATGATCGATTCAGGAGATGGTCAGAGACTGCATTTATGGCTGAACTCAGTGTACAAGTATATAGTATTGCAGGGCTGCTCCACTCTATTTAACCACTTGCCGCCCGCCCCGCAGTCAAATGATGCGGCTTTCGTTCTGGGTGGACGTCATATGACCTGGTCCCAGAACTGCCGCTCTCGCACGCCCGTTTGGCACGCAGCGTGGTGATCGCGCCCATGCCCTGTTGCTAGGACACGGTGCGGCCTCGATCTCTGTAAAGACCCGATGACGCGGCCCTTTAACCATGTGATTGGACACAGCTGGTCACATGTAGACACAGAAGTGCCGGTAAACGACTCTCATTGCCTCACACTGACAGAGTGTGTGGCGAGGAGAGCAGATCAGCGGCATCTACTGTACTTGCAGGGGACAGCAAGACAGGTATTCAGTGCCCTGATTACAATAAAGTGCCAGCAATCAGTGCCCATTAGTGATGCCAGTCAGTGTTGGCTTTCAGTGCCCATCAGTGCCGCCCATCAGTGCTGCCTATCAGTGCCCACCAGTGCCGCTTGTCAGTGCCCATCAGTATCACCTATCAGTGCACCTATCACATAAGTGGGGTATATTAGTGCCTCCTTATCAGTGCCACCTAATCAGTGCCCATAAGAGCCACCTCATCAGTGCCACCTATCAGTGCCCATCAGTGCCGCCTCCTCAGCGCACATCAGGGGAAAAACTTTATTTTATTTATTTAGTTTTTCCTAGTTTTTCTTTTTGTAAAGAATAAAAAACCCAGCAGTGATTAAATACCGCCAAAAGAAAGCTCTATTTGTGTGAAGAAAATGATAAAGATGTCATATGGGTACTGTACTCTATTTGGTTGCCGGTGTTGTGTTCAAACAGCAATTTGTGAAAATAAATATATCAACAGATCCGCACTTACAGACTAATCAACACCTGCAGCCCCCCTAGGTGGGAAGGGGACACCTAAGTGATCCCCCAAAAAATAAAAATATAGGGAATGGCGCTATGTTATAACTAGGAGTGGGATTGAAAATTAAACACATGTACAAGTGCATAAATACTATATAAAATTGAAAAAATATATATATATTAATAAGATCCAGAAATTTCTTGCAAAAAAATTCCTGTCCTTATTTTAGTGAAAAAACACCTTATAAAGTGAAAAAAATGCTACTATATGTGCAAAAAATCGCAAATGTTAAAACAACACCAATAAATCTTCACATTAATAAATATAAAGTGATAAGTGCCAGAAGCAGTGATTATCAAACAATAGTGCATAAATGTGCAATAGTCATTCGCAATAATAGATCATTAGTAATGTGTCAAATCGCAATAAAATATTCCATATGTTGTTTTAGTGCAAAAAAAATTGTTCATAACAATTGTGCAAAAGTTCTTCTTTCGTGAAAAAATGCCGTGCTGTAATAACTGGTAGTGCCCCCCAATGTGATTGCACTCACCGGAGCACTCCACCCCTGCAGGGGTACGAGCGAGTGATGTTGGTCTTGTCACTCCAGTTGCGTGGGTATCGGTTTCCTTCCACGCGTCCCAATCCCAAAAGCAGCTGTTTACACACAAGGAGGTGGGGACTTCCTGTCCCTTGGTGTATAAAAGGTCCCCACTGGATATCCACTTAAGTATTAAAAATATTAAAAGAAAGGTATCCACATAGCATGATTCTGTTTAAAAATGTGTTCATTTATTTATATAAAAAACAGTCCAGTCAAAGTAGGCTGATATCACACTAGCGAATGAGAAATATAAAAATATATGTATATATCCAGGTGGGAGAGAGAGCTCAAGTCTCCTATACTCTCCGATGACGTCCGTGTGACGAAACGCGTAAGGCAGGACTATCTTGGCACGCACAACGTCACTTCCGCGGATCGTGGTTCCGGATATCCAAACGGTGGAACGCAAGCGGCGGTTCACGCTGTTGTTGCGGCCCCGGATTACGGGGAGAGTATAGGAGACTTGAGCTCTCTCTCCCACCTGGATATATACATATATTTTTATATTTCTCATTCGCTAGTGTGATATCAGCCTACTTTGACTGGACTGTTTTTTATATAAATAAATGAACACATTTTTAAACAGAATCACGCTATGTGGATACCTTTCTTTTAATATTTTTAATACTTAAGTGGATATCCAGTGGGGACCTTTTATACACCAAGGGACAGGAAGTCCCCACCTCCTTGTGTGTAAACAGCTGCTTTTGGGATTGGGACGCGTGGAAGGAAACCGATACCCACGCAACTGGAGTGACAAGACCAACATCACTCGCTCGTACCCCTGCAGGGGTGGAGTGCTCCGGTGAGTGCAATCACATTGGGGGGCACTACCAGTTATTACAGCACGGCATTTTTTCACGAAAGAAGAACTTTTGCACAATTGTTATGAACAATTTTTTTTGCACTAAAACAACATATGGAATATTTTATTGCGATTTGACACATTACTAATGATCTATTATTGCGAATGGCTATTGCACATTTATGCACTATTGTTTGATAATCACTGCTTCTGGCACTTATCACTTTATATTTATTAATGTGAAGATTTATTGGTGTTGTTTTAACATTTGCGATTTTTTGCACATATAGTAGCATTTTTTTCACTTTATAAGGTGTTTTTTCACTAAAATAGGGACAGGAATTTTTTTGCAAGAAATTTCTGGATCTTATTAATATATATATATTTTTTCAATTTTATATAGTATTTATGCACTTGTACATGTGTTTAATTTTCAATCCCACTCCTAGTTATAACATAGCGCCATTCCCTATATTTTGATTTTTAATTTGTGAAAATAAACAGCAATTCGTCAAAATCTGCAATTCATGATGGTGACGCGAGCGGCTCATTCTGCCAGGTTCGACTTTTTTGTCAGAACAGCGGCCCTGCTCTGCCGCCCTTCTCAACTTGCCATCTGGGACCCATGGTAGGGCCGGCCCTGCTTCTACTCCCCTTGGTGGGAGTGGAGATGACCCATCTATAAGGATTAAGGATGAGCTCCGGCGTGTTTGCAAGCCGCACGTGCTGAGCCCGCCAGGAAGTCGGCACTGCTCATCGCTAATCACAGGCAGTGAGACATTGTCCCGATGTGCGGCTGCAGAGATCGAGAAATGTCTCACTGCCTGTGATTAGCGATGTGCAGTGCCGACTTCCTGGGGGGCTCGGCACGTGTGGCTTGCGAACACGCCGGAGCTCATCCTTAGTAAGGATATGCACTACATACACACACAGCACAAGACAAGTGTTCACACTGCAGTTCCTCTGAAATCCACAGGGTGGTGATCTCATGTCTATGCAGGAAGGCAGAAAATCTCTATGGATGAAAGGAAGTGATGTCAGGTCCAGACAGGAAGTGATGTCAGGTATAAATAAAAAGTTCCGGGTGAGAGGTGAGTCGGGAGGAAGCAGAGAGAAGACATTGCAGGAGCTGGCAGTAGAGGAGGTAATAAGATCTTATTTTCTATTTACACCCAGTAACCCCCCCGTCATGTCCGTCCTCTTCCTCCATAGTCACTGTGATGTCTTTTATCTCCAGCAGATGATGATACACACATATATAGTGTGGAAACCTAGATTAACCCCTTCAGGGGCAGAACATTTCACCACTTACTGAACCGCAACATTCTCCTCATTTTGGAGATAAATTCTAGTAATATGGTCCTCTAAACAAAGATCACTAACAATAAATAGACAAGACAATGACCATACATGGCCTACAAAGGACAATTATTACACTACACAGGCAGACAATGGATAATCATTACAATATGCAGCCAACACAATGATGGAGTGCAGGGGTCAGGAGTATGGAGCATAGAGCCCCTTACATTGCTGGTCAGTAGGAAGAAAACATTCCCCAGCCTGCCATGAAGAATATGTTCCATCATTGGTGTCAGAGGGAGGAAAATACTGAAGGACCTGAGGGAAGTAGAGGAGCTGAGGGGCCTTTGTGGGGTGCTGGGGCTGAAATACTCTGGGGGGGCCCTGAGGGGGGGTAGTGGGGTTAAAGGGCTCTGAGGGGGATGAACAGTTCTGAGAGGGGAGTATAGATGAAAGACTCTGGGCCCTTGATAGGGTTGGCGGGCAGCAGAGCTCTGAGGGATGAGGAGGTTGTAGGGCTCAGGGGGACTCTAAGGTAGGAATGGTGGGGGCGGGGTTGTCTTGGTCTATGATGGTTTTCCCACCTGAGCTTACTGTTCAGGCATTCTTACAGAACTCCTGCTACGAAAGAAAGGAAGGCAACCTTCACCTTCTTACCATCTCACTGGTCAAATACAATTTCCAAGATACCAAGTTGAATGAAGAGGGGCAGTCCTTCAACCGTTGGTCGGGACTCGTTACGTTTGTGCAATATTGCCTAATAGGTGGCCAGGGAACAGTGCTGTGCATCTGGGGAGACAGTCCTAAACCTTCCCATGACACAAGCCTCTGGCAGTGGCCAGTGCTGAAATTTAGAACACCAGTAACCCACTGGCACGCTGTACAATGTCATGGTTACTACAGTATACTTGCCAACCAAGAGAACAAACCCCTCCCTCCTGCTGTCCTATCCACATTGGCTGTTATTGGAGGGGAAAGAACAGATTCCTCCCCCACCACTCTCAACTCCACCAGCACCATCCTCCTATCCAATCCAATCCCTTCTCTTACTGCAGAGAGTGACAGTGACATCACTCCTGTCAGTCAACAGGCTGCCGGAGATTGGAGCCTGGCAGCCGGAGTTCTGGCAATTATTGTGATTAGCTGGCAACTCCAGCCAAAAGTCAGCAAGTTCCCCTTCCTGGACATCGTGATGATCCCATACTGACCTAAAATCACTGCCTCAGAGCAAACAAGAATACAGAAGAAGGGCATATTTATCATGCCTTGTCCGGAGATCGAAAACTAAGCAAAACCAGTTCAGAAACAAAACAGTCCCAACAGAGTAAAGGGAATTTCTGATACGAATTTCTGTTTTCCCATAGGGGTTAGTGGTTACTAAATGTAAAGCAAACCTCCTATTAACCCCCCCCCCCACACACACACACACACACACACACACATATGATTATTGCGTGGCCAATACCATCCAAATAATTCTTACTTCCATTTACCAAAGTTATTCGTCTACAAGGAGACCTGTCACTGTTTATTTCTCCTTGGAGGAGTGGGAGTATTTAGAAGGACACAAGGATCTCTACAAGGACCTCATGAAGGACAATCAGCCGCCCCTCACATCACCGGGTAAGAGGAGACTTTATTGTAAAGGAGAGAGCAGTACGGAGGGTCCACCTAGATCCCCCATCATCTGATAAACACATAGAAACAATGTATTCAGTCAGTGTGTGTGTTTCCTACAGATGGATCCAGTAATGGGAACCCACCAGAGAGATGTCCCCATCCTCTGTATTCCCGGGATTCCACACAGGAAGGTCACACCATCCCTCACCATCATCAGGTAGATGAGGAACAATCACTGATAGTATCATTGGGATCTGTACATTATCTGCATTGTTACAATTGATGTAATTTTTATTCTATATTCAGAGTGGAGACCTGAGAGATTCTAAAGTTGAGGTTAAAGAAGAGATAAAAGAGGAGGAGGAGGAGGAGGATGGGGTGATGGAGAAGTCAGAGTTTTTAAAAAGACACAAGACTCTGTACCAGGACACCATGGTGGAGTCATCCAGCTACAGAAACCCACCAGAGAGATGTCCCCGTCCTCTGGATTCCACACAGGAAGGTCAAAACATCCCTCACCATCATCAGGTAGATGACTGACAATTATTGGTAGTTCTGATTCATACACAGCATGTTTGTTATAATGTATGTTTTTAATATCTTTCAGAGTGTAAGTCTTGGAGATTACAATATTATTGTTAAAGAAGAGTATAAAGAGGAGGATGAGGAGTATGGAGTGATGGAGGAGTTTTCAGAAGGACACAAGGATATGATGGAGCCACCTAATACCAGGAACCCACCAGAGAGATGTCCCCGTCCTCTGTATTCCCGGGATTCCACACAGGAAGATCACACCATCTCTCACCATTACAAGGTTGGTGGGATCAAGTATCTAGAATATGGACTTGTGGAGATGATATGTGGATTTTTTAAAATTATGTCAGAATATTAAAGCTTTTATTTTAAAAGTAATATTTTCTATCCTTCTCTTGGTTTAGGGTGAAGATCTGGTAGCTATAAAAGTTGAGGTTAAAGCAGAAGAAGAAGAGACGTGTATGAGCGATGATCAGCAGTCTATGGAGGAGGATGGAATAACGGGGACATTTATAGAGGAGGACACTCCTACAGAGATCAGCACAGGTGGGTCATTAACACTAAATACATTCCTCCACCCATACTGCTCACTGATTGGTCCAGAGTAGGGCAGGGACTGGGTGATATCAGCCTGTAGAACCATTGTCACTTTCCTGAGCTGTGTTCCCCATCCTGTATTCCTGTATTTCGCTTGGATAATCTTCCTTCTCTGTGCTGCAGACACAATTTATGTCTCTAGATTGTATTCATGGAGATTCTGGGGTTCAGCTGCCAGAAAATTGTTCATTTTCACCATAGGTGCTGTTCGACCTAGGCACCTGGTGCGTGTACCTTGGGTCTAGCAAGATCTCTGACAGATCAATTCTCCCAGGGTTACTTGCTCTGATGTTTGTTGGCTGTGCCGGGTGGAAGGATATGTCTGTATAGTCTCAGACCCAAGTCACTGAGTGCAATCTCAGGAGATGGTAGGCAGCAGTGTGGGACCTCTGCAACTTGTCTCAAGTAAACAGTTAAAGTGATACTGAAGAAGAAAGAGAAGTGTTAATTGCTGTGATTCATTCACATAAATCTTATATATCCTGCCATTATATTTTTTATTTTTTTCCTAAATCCTCTAAGTACCTTATTCCTGCAGCACTGTTGTGTGGTCACATGATCTCTCCCTGTTCAGGGAAAGATCCTCGGGGGAGGGGCTTCTATTACTCTGCTGATGTATGCTGTCTACAGCTTGAGTCTGTGTCTGGTCAGCCCTGGTTGTTGCTGTGCCAGTCACATGACTAAAAAAAAATTAACAATTTAAAATGGAATATAAATATTAACTCTTGACTATTAACTCAATATAAATCTTTATTGAACATTAAATGTGCATTTTTTTTAGCATTTATTATATTGTCGGCGGAGTCAGATATAAATGACATTAGCTTTCATTTTGTTCAGACGGTATCTGCATTCAAGGTTTTTTTTGGTATTACCAATGACATTACATATATTTAAAACAGATTTATATAAACCTAAGCTTTATTGTGAGTTTCTTAATGAATGTAATCAGTCAGCCTTCCATATCCCACCTTAATAGTGTTTAGCAATAGGAGGAGGAAGTGTCTCTTACCACTGTGTATATGCCCCCACATGTGTGACTCTATAGTCATATGGGCTGCACAGATAAGAAAAAGGAAGAAATTAAGAGCTTAGAAAGGAACTGAGGTTGGAGCGTGCTCAGCAGAGGACACCAGCTGGTCTACACAATCTCAACCTGCAGTGGGCACACTAAGAATATGGGAGGGGCAACTGAAGGCAGGATCGCCCAGATACATTCCTTTCAACACAAAACAAATCGTTTTGTGGCTTTGTTACAAAGTCTGGTTAAAAATCAAGACACAAGTCTATCTAGTTTAACCAATAAAAGGGGGAAAAATATACAATCCCATATACACAATTCTTTACCCACAGTTGATCCAGAGGAAGGCAATTAACCCCAATATGAAGCATGAACGAATTTGCTCCAGCAGGGGAAAAAATTCCTTTCTGATCTCCCGAGAGGCAAAGAGATGTTCCCTGGATCGACTTTACCTACAAATGTCAGTACCCAGTTGTATTATGTACATTTAGGAAAGAATCCAGGCCTTTTTAAAACAATCTACTGAGTTGGACAGAACCACCTCTGGAGAGAGTCTATTCCACATTTTCACAGCTCTTATGTTAAGAATTTCCATATTTGGAGATTTAATATCCTTTCCTCCAGACGTAAAGAGTGCCCCCTTTGTCCTCTGTGATGACCTTAAAGTGAATAACTCAACACCAAGTTCACTATATGGACCACCTATGTATTCATACATGGTGATCATATCCCCCCTTATGTATTTATACATGGCGATCATATCCCCCTTTATGTATTTATACATGGAGATCATATCCCCCCTTATGTATTCATACATGGCGATCATATCCCCCTTTATGTATTTATACATGGAGATCATATCCCCCCTTATGTATTTATACATGGCGATCATATCCCCCTTTATGTATTTATACATGGAGATCATATCCCCCCTTATGTATTCATACATGGCGATCATATCCCCCCTTATGTATTTATACATGGTGATCATATCCCCCCTTATGTATTTATACATGGTGATCATATCCCCCCTTATGTATTTATACATGGTGATCATATCCCCCCTTATGTATTTATACATGGTGATCATATCCCCCTTATATATTTATACATGGTGATCATATCCCCCCTTATGTATTTATACATGGTGATCATATCCCCCCTTATGTATTTATACATGGTGATCATATCCCCCCTAATGTATTATAAAACAGTGCATTGAGTTCGGCCTGTGTTATTCCACTGCATAGCTTGGTGTCGTCTGCAAACACTGAAATATAGTTACATAGTAGGTGAGGTTGAAAAAAGACACAAGTCCATCAAGTCCAACCTATGTGTGTGGGGAACTTCTTTGATCTCCAGCAGTGGCAATAAACTGCATTGTTTCCAAGATCTTCCATGTCGAAAGCATGAACCACCTTCGGATTGTCCTTCTGTAGCGACTGGTTTACCATAGTTTTGCAGCACTTGAAATGGTACTTTTAATCCCAAGCTCTATATCATTTATAAATATATTTGTAGCGCTACTCCCGTATGAGCTGCTGGTAATTTCCCCAGATCCACCCTAGTTTCAGCCCCGCAGCCAGGCACATAGTATTTCCCTGCAGTTAAAAATCAAACATTTAATGAAATGGCAAAAAATAACAGCAGTAATGTAGACAAGCCGGGGTCAGGAAGCCAGATATCAGTGTAGTAAGGAGCAAAAACAGGAAGAGGTCTTGGTAAAGGAGTCATTGCAATCAAGTCATACACAGGAACACACTAGAGATCATAGACCATGCAAGGGCAGGGAGGAAATGAGCAAAGCTGTTTAAATAGCCAAAAGGGGCTAGCTGTAGGCTGGACTAATGAGGCAGGTAATGGTAACCAGATGAGTCACTGTGGAAATGAGTGGCTGGTAATCGACAGCTGACGACCATGACAGAACCTCAGCATTACGCCAATCAAATGAGGGATTTTGCCTCTGTAACCAAGGATAACCAATGACAACTGGGTAATGAGGTGACGAAATTGCTTGGAATTGGATTATCTCATGGTGAGGAGCTCCTACAGCCATGGTCAACAAAGCGGTTTCATGGGTCACATGGGCACATGTCTCCCATTAATAGCCTCAATGGCAAGTTGGGAGACATGAGCTTGCAGCGGTTTCGAGTGCTTCAATACAAATGCACTATCTATGAACAAGCCTGCAGCCTCAGAATCGATTAGTGCCTGTGTATCGATGGAAAATTCAGATCAGGTAAGGGTAACCGGAACTAGAGGCTTATCCTTCAGGATAGTTTGGGATTTAAAGATGCCACCTAAGGTCTGTCTCCTACAGGACCTCAGGTGCGGGCCTTTCCCAGACAGTTTGGGCAAGACTTCAATAATTGACCTGCCTGGCCACAGTAAAGGCACAATCTCTCCCTCCTCCTAAAGGCCATCTCTTCAGCAGAGAGAGACGTGTGAAGCCCAGCTGCATGGGCTCTACTTCAGTGGAGAACTCGGGGCCAGGAGGCATGGGAGGTGAGGGAGGCATGGGTGGGAAAGAAAAGCTCGGAGCCAAAAGTACAGGAGGCTTTCACAAGAGCTACTTAAAGGAAGGTCTCTCTCGTAGTCAGGAATCAATGAGAATGGCAAACAAGATCAACTCCTCAAGATTCCTAGGTATATCTCGAGCTGCAATCTCAGCTTTAATGTTATTAGAGAGGCCATGGGGAAAAAAAGCCACGGGAGCCTCATTGTTCCAAACAACCACTGCTGCCAGAGTTCTCGTTCTCTGTTTAATGGACAATAAGGCTTTTGGCAGCAGAGGTGGAGTGAGCCGGAATTTCAAATGACCATTTAAAGGAGGTCACAAACCCAGGGCAATTCTGAACGGGTTTTTGTGTTTCCCATAGAAAGTTTGCCCAATCCAAGGCTTTGTCAGAAAGCAAAGAAAAAAAAAAAAAATTAAGCCTACTTTGCTTCTGTTCATAGGGAATGCCTGGCACATAATCTCAAAATATATTCCAGCCTGGTTGAGAAACCCTCTGCAGTGAGCTGGATCGCCCCCAAAATGCTGGGGAAGTGAAGCAGAACCAGTCATACCTCCAAAATTGGTAGTATTAGAGGCAGCTGCCTGAACAGAGACAGGAGCAGCAGCAGGGATGGCTTGCAACACTGGTTGTACTGGAGCAGCCGGAGTAGGAGGATCCAGATGAGCAGTGCGAATCAGGAGCATTTATAACGCTATGGCAAACTCATCCATGCGGTGGTCCTGCTCGTCCAATCTGGAGAAAATATTACAACTAAGTGGATTGCCTGCATCTTCTGGATTCATGGCCCTTGCGTAATGTCCGTAACCATAAACCAGGAGTCAGAAAATGCAGTTAAAATCACACCTTTAATGAAATGGCAAAAAATAAGTTCAAGAACGTAGTCAAAAACTGAAGCCAGGGTTTGGATGCCAGAGCGGGAAATCAGACGAGCCAGGGTCAGGAAGCCAGAAGTCAGTGTAATAAGGAGCAAAAAACAGGAACAGGTATCGTAAGGGAAGTCAGCCAGTCCAAGTCATACACAGGAACACACTGGAGATCATAAACCAGGCAAGGGCAGGGAGGAAATGAGAAAAGCTGTTTAGCCAAAATGGGCTTTCCTCTAGCCTGAACGAATGAGGCAGGTAATGGTAACTACCATGTTTCCCCAAAAATAAGCCTGGATCTTATATTCATTTTGGCAACAAAAGACCCAGTAGGGCTTATTTTCGGGGTAGGGCTTGACATGTGCTGTCTTCTCTTCCCATCTTCCTCCCTGCCTGTCCGGCCAGTGGAACTAAGTAAAAGTGGGTGTAAAAAAAAATCTTCAAATGCACCGTATTACACAATGCAAACCGGGCATTTCCCTGCAATGTATCTGTGATAAACACCCTGTTATAGCGTCGTGACCCGCCGATCCTCTCTTCTCGCACTGACCTAGGGTTGCCACCTCATCCCTTTAAACCCAAACACATATTAAATTACACGGGTTCTGAGGCCAATTTAATGCAGATAAAACACTAAGTTAGTTTAATTACCACGTTAATCAGCCACACAACCTGTGTAATTAATATGTGTTCAGGTTTAAAGGGATGAGGTGGCAACCCCACACTGACCTTAATTTTCTGGTGCAGTCCAGGGCACACTCCTAGCATTGAAGAGGGAGGGTAGTCCGAGATCCCCCGCTGGTAAAAGAGGCGAAGAGGAGAGCAGCGGGGATCAGCTGAGCACCCCTCGGCGCTTACATGGCCCGTCGGAGCTTCCTTCCCTGCTCCGAGCACTGCAGAGGGGGGCCGAGATCCCCCGCTGACAGCTGGGAGAAGAGGAGGAGAGCAGCGGGGGGATAAGCTGGGCGCCGCCGCCGCACAGAAGGCATTAATCACACATAGATCACAGCAATATACACAGTTCCCACTATACAACACTGCAATAAAGTGCCTTTTAGGATTTTAAAACCCTTTTAAACTAGGGCTTATTTTCGGGGTAGGTCTTATTTTCGGGGAAACACGGTAGGAGAGTCACTGTGGTAACGAGTGGCTGGTAATTAACTGACAGCCGAGCAGCTTCTGTGCACTGAAAGAAAAGAGCTGCTCGTAAATAGCAGGAGCCCAGCCCTGACATTATTTTATGTTGTACATTACATAATTTTGATACTATATAGTCCTCCCTGTTGTATATGTTGTATACTACATACCCCTGACTTCTGCTCTCTTCCCTCTACCCACTGCTATATATACATATAATATGTATTCTCTTTTGTTACACCCATTTTCTATCAGCTGGACATTTTTATATCTATAGATTTGATTGGAGCACAGACTTTTATATGTTGATAATAATGTGATAACATCCTTAAACTTTGGAACCTTAAACAGAACGTGATAACGAGGGAGGAGTCAATAAACCAATGATGGAGGTCTTCAGGATCAGTCCAGTCTTTATCTTGGTTGTTCTTCCCCATCCTCACTCTCTGTCCTCTGGTGGGGCTCAGCCCTGCTGTTATTCATGACTCAATCATGGACTAAATAAGGAATTGCAGGACTTCTTGTGTTGGGAAGATGGCAATGAGTGATAGAGGGGGTGGGGACACTTGTCCTATAATCCCCTCATCACCGTCACTCCTATAAAAGACAGTTCTCGTTGTTTCCTCACTCTCTGACTAAGGTCCATAAATAAAGAAATGAACTGGTAGGAGATCAGAGGACCCATTTACTAGTTACCTTGAGGGTGGAATTGTAATATCCTCAGAGACAAAGCTGCCTGATGTGGGTGGAGTCCTGGTTTAGGGGAACCAATCTGCTCATGTCTAGTAATAATCTTTTTATCTCTATTTTAGTACATGGACGGGAGATGAGGAAAACCTCAGAGGATTGTCTCACTTTGTCTCCAGACTGTAAAGTAGAAGATGAGGACATCACACAGTATAGTCCAGGAGAAAACCCGGCTACTTCAAATGTCCATCCGGCACCACACAGTGTAGATGGACCATCGTATTCCTCTTATCCTGAGGAACCTCAGACTGTGAGGGTTGGTGCCGTCCTTCCGAAAGATAAGAGGTTTTCCTGTACTGAGTGCGGGAAGTGTTTTTCAAAGAATGACCATCTTTCTGTTCATCAGAGATCTCACTCAGGGGAGAAGCCATTTTCTTGTCCTGAGTGCGGGAAATGTTTTTCACAGAAGTCCAATCTTTATAATCATCGGAAACTGCACACAGGGGAGAAGCCATATTCCTGTCCTGTGTGCGGGAAATGTTTTGTACAAAAATCGGTACTTGACGCACATCAGAGGTCTCACACAGGGGAGAAACCGTATTCCTGTCCTGAGTGTGGGAAATATTTTTCACAGAAATCCCATCTTTACAGACATCAGAGATCTCACACGGGGGAGAAGACACTTTCCTGTCCTGAGTGCGGGAAATTTTTTTCACAGAAGTCCCATCTGCACAGACATCAGAGACTGCACACAGGGGAGAAGCCTTATTCCTGCCTTGAGTGTGGGAAATGCTTTGTAAGAAAATCAGAAGTTGTTGTACATCAGAGGTCTCACACGGGGGAAAAGCCGTATTCCTGTCCTGCATGTGGGAAATGTTTTTCACAAAAGGCACATCTTGACAGCCATCAGAGATCTCACACGGGGGAAAAGCCACATTCCTGTCCTGCGTGCGGTAAATGTTTTTCACAAAAGGCACATCTTGACAGCCATCTGAGATCTCACACGGGGGAAAAGCCTTATTCTTGTTCTGAGTGTGGGAAATGTTTTGCAAGTAAATCAGATATTGTTGCACATCAGAGATCTCACACAGGGGAGAAGCCGTATTCTTGTCCTGAATGCGGGAAATGTTTTTCGGGGATGCCCAATCTTTACAGACATCAAAGAGTGCACACAGGGGAGAAGCCGTTTGCCTGCCCTGAGTGCGGGAAATGTTTTTCAAGGAAGTCCCATCTGTACAGGCATCAGAAATCTCATATGGGGGAGAAGCCACCTTCCTGTTCTGAGTGAGGGAATTGTTCCTCACTGAAGTCCTGTCTTTCTGTACATCAGGGATCCCACACAACCCTCGAGGTGTATTAGTGCCTTGAGTGCGGGAAATGTCTTCTATGTGAATGTTGCTGGACATCACAGCTCTCATGTGGGGAAGAAGCACACCCTGATATACACCTCAGATATACTCCATGGCTGATCTTCATCATGTAAGAAACAGTTCATAAGGAGATCAGAGATCACCAAAGACATGGATGAAGTGTTGTACCGTGTTGACCATTGATAGCAGTAGAAAAATAAAAATGGAGTTATTAGCTTTCATTGGCTGAATACATTTTGTGGTGTAAGATTTCACAAACACTTAAAGCTCTCTTAAAAAAAATAATAATAATAGTTGAATGATTGTGACCAACATTTGCCCAGCCCTGACAAATATTGGTTGTATTTTTTTTTAACCACTTGCGGCACTTTCACCCCCTTCCTGCCCAGGCCAATTTTCAGCTTTAAAGCGCTGTTGCACTTTGAATGACAATTGCGCGGTCATGCTTCACTGTACCCATAGGCCATTTTTATCATTTTTTTCACACAAATGGATCTTTCTTTTGGAGGTATTTAATCACCACTGGGGTTTTTATTTTTTGCTAAACAAACGAAAAAAACCCAGAAAATTTTGAAAATGAATGTTTTTCTTTGTTTCTGTTACAAAATTTTGCAAACAGGTAATTTTTCTCATTCACTGATGTGCGCTGATGAGGCTGTGCTGGTGGGCACTGATGTGGCTGCACTTATAGGCGGCACTGAGTGGTGGCACTGGTAGGCCGCACTGATGGTGAGGCACTGATGGGCATGGATTAGCAGCACTGGTGGACACTGATAGGCACTGATGGGTGGCACTGGTTTGCACTGATTAGCAGCACTGGTAAGTAATGTTGGGACTGATGTCCCTGTAACAGAAGCTGGTTATCGGCTTCCTTCATTTCTCCTTACGCTGTCAGCATGAGGAGAAAAAAAAGCTGATAACTGGCTTCTGTTTACTTATGTGATCGGCTGTCATTCACTGACAGCTGATCACGTGGTAAAGGGCCGCTGTGATTGTCCCTTTTCCCCGATCTGTGATCAGCCGAGTCCGAACGACACAATGATCACAGTCCGCGCCACCTGCGCAATGACGGGAGGACATCTGTGAACGCCCTCCCGGCACTGGAAGCCCACGCTGCAGCCGTCTTTCAGCTGTAGCGTGGGTGGAAAGTGGTTAATACATCAATTTCCAATAATCGTCAGCTCCATCTGATGGCCATAGTGTGTTATTTTGCTATTGTTCCGATTGAAGTAGTTAAAAAATACTGTATTATGGTCACTAGATGGAGCTGACCATCATAGGAAATCATGGTGTTAACTAAACAACAGCCAGAATTTGTCATGGCTGGGCAAATGCTTGTCACATTCATTCAACAATTGTTTTATGAATAGACCCGCTTGTTTGTTTTCATCAGTCATGTCCACTGCCCTACTGACATTGTCCACTGCCCTACTGACACCATCCACTGCCCTACTGACACCATCCACTACCCTATTGACACTGACCACTGCTCTACTGACACCATCCTCTGCCCTTCTTGCCCTATTGAGATCGTTCACTGCCCTACTGACACCATCCCCTGCCCTACTGACATTGTCCACTGCCCTACTGACACCGTCCACTGCCCTACTGACACCATACAAATAAAGATAATAATAGAAAATATAACAATAATACTTAACTAAAGATGCTGTTTCGCCACGGAGTCCCGCCCATGATGGAGTGGCCATTGACCAGGTTCAGAAACATGCCTAATTGTAGCTCTGATGTGAGACCAGCTTATTCCAGTGGGCTGTGGCAGCTACATGCTGATATGTGAGTAAATGACCAATCAAAGTGGTTTGGACACTGATATCACCTTTTAAGAGGGATAGTGGGCTGGTCATCCTGCCTTCTTCAAGCCTTATGTCAGTTGAGGTAAAGCCATACATATGTCCTTATATGGCTCCTTGACCAGGTTTAGAATTCATTATTAGATATTTGTGAGACCACTAAACAACTTTAACTAAGGAAATATGTAATATGCAATTTTTCTATTAGAGGGATATCTTCAATGGTGGTAATCGGTGATGGTGGCAATTGCAGTGGATGATCAAACTTCCTGGATGTGATTACCTGAGCATTTTTTCTGCTGTAGATTTTGCAGAAAATCCTTCTGGAGAGTAAGCATTCACTTGCTGTGTGACGTCAGCACTATATCTCCACCCTACATACGTTTCGTCCTTCTGGTCCCCTGATGGTGTCCTGTTGATCATTACATTTACGTTCGATATATACACTATATTTCCAAAGTATTGGGACGCCTGCCTTTACACGCACATGAACTAATGGCATCCCATTCTCAGTCCATAGGGTTCAATATTGAGTTGATTTGAAAAAAAGAAAATCGCTGCAGAGTACAGACTGTAGAAGTAGGCAAAAAAGATGACCATGCGGCGTAGTCTAAATACATTTTAATGAAAAATTGGTTAAATTGATACGGAACAACATCCATGAGATATGTAAATACCTTCCAATACAAAATAGCACAAATACATAAAATGATAAAAACAATCCCGGTGGTTATCCAGAAAAAGGGGATTTCCAATGATTAATCTAATGATGAAAGAGATGTGACATAAATCCTGATATCCAATGAAATAATAACAGCTGTATACTGTGGAAACTGCAGACCAATGCAGGATGACCCAAATTAATTGCTGTAATAAGAAGGGATATCAGTGTAGTCACATTGATTGCAGAGCACGTGGTTCCTGTAAAAAAATAGATGTAAGACATATGTCTCTTTTCCTAGTGGTAATTGATATGGATGTAAAAAATAATAGTCAAATAGTACAGGGCTCAAAATTTCAAGTCCTGAGCTGCTAGCCAGGACTCAAGAGTTACTCTCCACCAGTTGCCCCACCCAACCCCTACCCTGCCCTGCCCCTAATTCCACCCCTAAACACGCCCTCATAAATTATCTCATGAAGATACACTTAAATGTTTTATGCAGAATTAAGTTACAAAAATAAATATTAACAACAACTTTATCAGTGCCCCTCAGCACAGCCTCACCTGTGCCCACCATTGCAGCCACACTGTGCCCACCATTGCAGCCTCACTGTGCCCACAATTGCAGCCTCACTGTGCCCACCATCGCAGCCTCACTGTGCCCACCATTGCAGCCTCACTGTGCCCACCATCACAGCCTCACTGTGTCCACCATTGCAGTCTCACTGTGCCCACCATTGCAGCCACACTGTGCACACCATTGCAGCCTAACCTGGGCAGAGAAAGAGAGAGGGCAGCCGGATCATGACTGGAGGAAGAGGAGAGCTGCGGGATCACAGAGTGTGGATAGCCCGCTGTAACAGCTTACATTACAATTGCCTCCGCTCTGCTCACTGTCACACACAGCCCCATCTCCTCCTGACCCCGCACCTGTAATAAACAGAATGCATCCCAGCATTGGACCCGCGTTCTGTCTATCACAGGCACGGGGTCAGTAGGAGGCGGGGCATGTAATGTTATATGTTACAGCGGGCTATACGCGCTCTGTGATCCCTTGGCATTCCCCTTCCTCCATGCTCTCTATCGCTGGGAGAACGGCTCCCAATCAACCCCACCCACCAGCGGTGCTCTCCCCCCCCCCCCGCTCCTCAACAGCCTTCATTTTCCACTCGCAAAATGTGAGTAGGCGAGTGGAAAATTTGAGGGCTGAAATAGTATACATCAGATGTTAGGAATCCACATGAAGATATTGCTCAAAATCAAAATATTTGTTCTACATATAAAGAATGATGAATGGCACCCCAGTAGAGTACTGTACATCATACATGAGAAGGGAGCAAATCAAATGAAATAAACTTGCAGTGCTGCAGTAATCAATCTCAAAATGGAATGATGAAATTGGCTCAATGCTCTAAGGTAGAGCATTGAGCCAATTTCATCATTCCATTTTGAGATCGAGTCCTATAAACTGAAGGACCTATGAATAAATGGTTGTGGAACGAATCATTTGAGTTTCCATTATTTCTTATGGGGAAATTTGCTTTGATATTCAAGTGCTTTGGATTACAAGCATTCTTCCGGAACGAATTATGCTCGCAATCCAAGGTTTTACTGTACTGTAATAGAGTGGATTGTAGGATTTTTCAAGCATTTTAACTCATAATGCTAATTGCTAATGACTCCTGAGCTGACAGGCAGGGAGGGAGAGGGGGAGAAAAGACAGGGGACATAGGAACTGGCAAATACACATTGCATGATAAGACCTACCCTGAAAATAAGCTCTACTGTGTCTTTTGTTGCCAAAATTAAGACCCGGTCTTTTGGGAAAACACGGTAGTTATCTTTATTAACCACTCACCTACTGGGCACTTAAACCCCCTCCCTGTCCAGACCAAATTTCAGCTTTCAGCACTGTTGAACTTTACCCAAATTAAATTTTTATAATTTTTTTACACAAATAGAACTTTCTTTTGGTGGTATTTAATCACCACTGGGTTTTCTTATTTTTTGCTAAAGAAACAAAAAAATCTAAAATTTTGAAAAAAAATGTTTTTCGTTTGTTATAAAATTTTGCAAACAGGTAATTTTTCACCTTCACTGATGTGCACTGATGAGGCGGCACTGATGGCCACTGATAGGCTGCACTGATGGGTACTGATAGGCTGCACTGATGGGTACTGATATGCTGCACTAATGGGCACTGATAGGCTGCACTGATGGGCAATCATGAGGAGGCACTGATGAGGTGGCACTGAAGGGCATTGAGAGGTGGCACTGATAGGAGGCACTGATAGGCACTAGTAGGCGACACTGGTAGGTGACACTGATGGGCAGCACTGATAGCCCACCATGGATATACATCGCTACTTTGATGTTAAATACCGTTGTTATGGCAGCAGCTAGCTGCCATAACGCTAGTATTTTTATTCATGACCGGCGATCCTCTTTCACGTAAAAGTGGTCTCAGCGACAGATTCGCCACAATATCACTTTTATGAGTGGTGGGAGAGGTTCCCCCCCCCTTCTGGCGCTTCCCAGTCATCTCCACCACTTACCGGAGCCGTTGGAAGCGGCAGAAACAATTAGATCCCTTATTACAAGGGATGTTTACATTCCTTGTAATAGGAATAAAAGTGATCCAAATTTATTTTTTGTGAAAAAGACAGTGTAAAGATAAAAAATAAAAAGTTAAATAAATAATGGTGTCCTATGGGTAATACATTTGTACATCAGTGGTGTCCCCTGCAGATTCTGTGAGTTGACACTTGGATGATAATCCTGCTCTTAGTTCAGCAGTATTATTCCTATCAGCTGTGAAGACCTGGTTCCTTCCGCCTTGTGGTTTACTATGCTGCTAAACAGTGGGTTGGCTGCCTGGAAACAGGTGGCTATATTAATGCGGGAATTTGGCGAGGCTCCTCCTCTACTGAGGAAGTGCAGACTATTGGACGTAACGTACGTATAGGACGAGGAACCCCGTACATGACGTCATCCCGCGGCCATCTCTGCATTAAGCTCTGTCATAGTTTTTGACATCAGTATGATTAGCTGCAGTATACTTAAGTTATCATAAACCTACTTTTCTCTATCTCTCTAAGCTATTTAATGGAACAAAGTCAGGTGACAGAGGCAGTGTGTTCCTGCCCGGGGGCTTTGGCCTGGGTGGATGGTGTGTGTACAGCTCCTGGCTGCTAGGCCTGAGGTCTATCCATGTGGCTGCCGGCTGCTAGGCCTAACCGAGGCCTTTACTTGGGTGTTCGAGTTTATGCGGAGAAAAGCCTGCCAAAGATCCGGGAATGATTCTAAAGGGATGGGATTCTAAGGAAGCCTCTAGTGGTGAGGATGTCAGGAAGTGCCCTGTAGAAGGAACAATGCTGCTGACCGAGCTGGTGCACGTCTGGGTGCACGCGCGCTATTCTCTGCGCCAAACGGCCTATTTAAACAGGATGTGCAGACAGGACCAGTGCTGGCTGATCTACAGCTTCCAGTGACTGAATTACCTGGCTTGCCTTTGGACTCTCCCTGCCTTCTGCCTGCACCTGACCCCAGCTCGTCTTTTTACCTTGATTCTGCCTGCTCCTTTAAGTACTACGCTGCCCGCCAGTTACCGACCCGGCCTGTGATCCAACCTGCCTGTCTATTGCACCTGTTCCAGCATTTCCTGTCTGTGTGAAGATCCAGTCTGCCTGCACCTGCTTGTGATCCATATCCTTCTGGGCTGGTCCACTGTCAGGCAGCCCCAGCATCTGGGTGTGTGTGTGTCTGGATATCGGCTGATCCAGTTTCCAGCCTGCCTGCTGTTCTGATCCTTCACCTTGCTGGTCCTCATCCGTGCAGCATCAGTTACCTCAGAGTGGCCATTCTAACAGCTGACCCGCCAGGCACTCATACCATTCGGCACTCCCGAGCCGCCTGTCTGCTCTATCAGGGGCTGTGAGTCAAATACGTAAGGGAGGCCTTCCTCTGTATCATTGGGCTCATCTGTCAGTTATGTAGGAACGTGACAGAGGATGGACTGTGCTGCAACTGGCTCACAGCCCCCAGGGTCTCACGCTCACGGTAGGCTACTGGAGGATAGAGAGGAAGCAACAGTTCAGGACAACAAGGGATAGTCAGGAGATAAGCCAAAGGTTGGGGCAACTAGCAGACAAGGATTAGACAAAGAACACGCCAAAGGTCAGGGTAACAAGCAGGCAGGGATAGTCAAAGAACAAGCCACGATCGGTGAACAGAAACAGACGTAGAGCACATGGCAAGAAACACACAATATTGATCAGCAAGGCTGGCTTGCAGTGCACAGATTAATATAGTGTTCCTAGTTAGAGGCTGGGGTGGAGCCATGCTTGAGGGAAGATTACTTAAACAGACAGGTATCTGGTTGATACACAACCAGAGGTAAGCAGACAGACAGGGCATGAAACTATTACTGCAGATTCGCGACAGTACCCCCCTCTTATGAGTCCTCCCCCTCCCCCACTTGGGACCAGGCTTGGAGGGAAACTTCAAATGGAACTTCCTCAGAAGATCTGCAAAGATTTCAGATGCAGTGATCCAAGACCTCTCCTCGGGACCAAACCCTTTTCAATGCACGAGGTATTGAAGAATGTCTTTACAGAATCGGGAATCCAGAACCCGACTAATAGGGATGAGCCGAACACCCCCCTGTTCGGTTCGCACCAGAACATGCGAACAGGAAAAAAGTTCGTTCGAACACGCGAACACTGTTAATGTCTATGGGACACGAACATGAATAATCAAAAGTGCTAATTTTAAAGGCTAATATGCAAGTTATTGTCATAAAAAGTGTTTGGGGACCTGGGTCCTGCCCCAGGGGACATGAATCAATGCAAAAAAAAGTTTTAAAAACGGCCGTTTTTTCAGGAGCAGTGATTTTAATAATGCTTAAAGTCAAACAATAAAAGTGTAATATCCCTTTAAATTTCGTACCTGGGGGGTGTCTATAGTATGCCTGTAAAGGGGCGCATGTTTCCTGTGTTTAGAACAGTCTGACAGCAAAATGACATTTTGAAGGAAAAAACTCATTTAAAACTACCCGCGGCTATTGCATTGCCGACAATACACATAGAAGTTCATTGATAAAAACGGCATGGGAATTCCCCAAAGGGGGACCCCGAACCAAAATAAAAAAAAAAAATGACGTGGGAGTCCCCCTAAATTCCATACCAGGCCCTTCAGGTCTGGTATGGATATTAAAGGGAACCCCGGCCAAAATTTAAAAAAAAAATGACGTGGGGTTCCCCCTAAATTCCATACCAGACCCTTCAGGTCTGGTATGGATTTTAAGGGGAACCCCGCGCCAAAAAAAAAAAAAAAAAAAAACGGCGTGGGGTCCCCCCAAAAATCCATACCAGACCCTTATCCGAGCACGCAACCTGGCAGGCCGCAGGAAAAGAGGGGGGGACGAGAGTGCGGCCCCCCCCCTCCTGAACCGTACCAGGCCACATGCCCTCAACATTGGGAGGGTGCTTTGGGGTAGCCCCCCAAAACACCTTGTCCCCATGTTGATGAGGACAAGGGCCTCATCCCCACAACCCTGGCCGGTGGTTGTGGGGGTCTGCGGGCGGGGGGCTTATCGGAATCTGGAAGCCCCCTTTAACAAGGGGACCCCCAGATCCTGGCCCCCCCCTGTGTGAAATGGTAAGGGGGTACTTACCCCTACCATTTCACAAAAAAACTCAAAAATGTTAAAAATGACAAGAGACAGTTTTTGACAATTCCTTTATTTAAATACTTCTTCTTTCTTCCTTCATCTTCTGGTTCTTCTGGCTCTTCTGGTTCTTCCTCCGGCGTTCTCGTCCAGCATCTCCTCCGCGGCGTCTTCTATCTTCTTCTCCTCGGGCCGCTCCGCACCCATGGCATGGGGGGGAGGCTCCCGCTCTTCTCTTCTTCTTTTCTTCTCTTCTTCATTTTCTTCTCCGGACCGCTCCGCATCCATGCTGGCATGGAGGGAGGCTCCCGCTGTGTGACGGCGCTCCTCGTCTGACAGTTCTTAAATAACGGGGGCGGGGCCACCCGGTGACCCCGCCCCCCTCTGACACACGGGACATGACGGGACTTTCCTGTGGCATTCCCCGTGACGTCACAGGGAAGTCCCATCAAGTCACCGTGCGTCAGAGGGGGGCGGGGTCACCGGGTGGCCCCGCCCCCGTTATTTAAGAACTGTCAGACGAGGAGCACCGTCACACAGCGGGAGCCTCCCTCCATGCCAGCATGGATGCGGAGCGGCCCGGAGAAGAAAATGAAGAAGAGAAGAAAAGAAGAAGAGAAGAGCGGGAGCCTCCCCCCCATGCCATGGGTGCGGAGCGGCCCGAGGAGAAGAAGATAGAAGACGCTGCGGAGGAGATGCTGGACGAGAATGCCGGAGGAAGAACCAGAAGAGCCAGAAGATGAAGGAAGATAGAAGAAAGAAGAAGCATTTAAATAAAGGAATTGTCAAAAACTGTCTCTTGTCATTTTTAACATTTTTGACAGTTTTTTAGTGAAATGGTAGGGGTAAGTACCCCCTTACCATTTCACACGGGGGGGGCCGGGATCTGGGGGTCCCCTTGTTAAAGGGGGCTTCCCGATTCCGATAAGCCCCCCGCCCGCAGACCCCCACAACCACCGGCCAGGGTTGTGGGGATGAGGCCCTTGTCCTCATCAACATGGGGACAAGGTGTTTTGGGGGGCTACCCCAAAGCACCCTCCCAATGTTGAGGGCATGTGGCCTGGTACGGTTCAGGAGGGGGGGGCCGCACTCTCGTCCCCCCCTCTTTTCCTGCGGCCTGCCAGGTTGCGTGCTCGGATAAGGGTATGGTATGGATTTTTGGGGGGACCCCACGCCGTTTTTTTTTTTTTGGCGCTGGGTTCCCCTTAAAATCCATACCAGACCTGAAGGGTCTGGTATGGAATTTAGGGGGAACCCCACGTCATTTTTTTAAAAAATTTTGGCCGGGGTTCCCCTTAATATCCATATCAGACCTGAAGGGCCTGGTATGGAATTTAGGGGGACTCCTACGTCATTTTTTTTTTTAAATTTTGGTTCAGGGTTCCCCTTTGGGGAATTCCCATGCCGTTTTTATCAATGAACTTCTATGTGTATTGTCGGCAATGCAATAAGCCGCAGGTAGTTTTAAATGAGTTTTTTCCTTCAAAATGTCATTTTGCTGTCAGACTGTTCTAAACACAGGAAACATGCGCCCCTTTACAGGCATACTATAGACACCCCCCAGGTACGAAATTTAAAGGGATATTACACTTTTATTGTTTGACTTTAAGCATTATTAAAATCACTGCTCCTGAAAAAACGGCTGTTTTTAAAACTTTTTTTTTGCATTGATCCATGTCCCCTGGGGCAGGACCCAGGTCCCCAAACACTTTGTAGGGTAATAACTTGCATATTAGCCTTTAAAATTAGCACTTTTGATTTCTCCCATAGACTTTTAAAGGGTGTTCCGCGGCATTCGAATTTGCCTCGAACACCCCAAATTGTTCGCTGTTCGGCGAACTTGCGAACAGCCAATGTTCGAGTCGAACATGAGTTCGACTCGAACTCGAAGCTCATCCCTACCGACTAACCCCGTACTTTAAATTATCCTCAGAGACCGGAACTGAGGTAGGGAGAGGACTCATTGAGGACCAAAGGCTTTTTAGGAATGGGCATGAGAAGACCAGCAGGAGTCTGAGGAGGGGCCCCCAGACCCTTAAAGATGAGCTTGACTTCCAGCACAGGACTAACAGACTGGGCAGAGGTCAGTGGATCCCTGAGGCCAGGTTTGTTAGAAGGTGACGTGTCACAGGAGTCAAGCCGGATAGCTGAAACACAAGCAGAGAGCCCAGAAAAAAAGGTTGAACGCCCCACCTGGCCAAATGAGGCAGTCTATCCAAAGGATGGATTGAACCTCTTAGACAGTTTTGAATGGATGTATTAGTAGTAGGATGAGGCCAGGTTATAGAAGGTCCTGAATAAGAAAAAGCAGGAGGCTTAATGGCCATGGGCTGGACTGGCATAACTGGTGCAGAGGCCGACTGAATTGCACCGCCGGGTGTAGCGACTGTGGAACTTGCGAACAAGTTAGCCTGGCTGTGCGTCTAAGGGAGTTTAGAGACAGGCAAAAGTAAATGGTTATGCAAACTGGAGTGAATGATCGGCTCAGATTTGCAGGTGGGCTCCTCATCCAGAGTGTCAAATGACCTAGAGAGTGCATCAGCCCGACTATTGCAGGACACATCCCAGAAATTGCTATACGCAGTGGGAAGAGCAGAAGATACTTAGATGGTGGCAACAGGAAGTTTCTCTTTTGGGGCAACCCTGAGTAGGCAGTAGGAGGAACCCCAAGCCAGGATCTGTCCAGCAGTCCAGTCAAAGTGTGGAGAATTGAGCTGTAACCAAGGAAGACCCAAAACGATAGGAGTTGAGGCCTTAGGTAAAATAAGGAAGGATATCCACTCCTGATAGAGTGTCCCTAGCGACATCTTAACAGGGATGGTCTGGAAGCAGATAGGGCCCCCTGGGAGAACAGTGCCATTAATCGCCGAGACCAACAATGGAGTGGTGAGGGGCAATAGGGTAAGTCTTGTGGAAGATGCAGTTCCCCAGTCCATGAAATTGCCAGCGGCTCCGGAATCCAGATATACCGAGACCGAATGAAAGGAAGTGCCAACATGAAGGAACACAGAATGAAGAAGAAGAGAAGGTACAGGTGATATTCTGGGTCCAATACTCCACCTTCCAGATGTATGTCACGAAAATGACCTTTGGCCCCACAATAGAGGCACAGGCCCAGAGTTCTGCCCCTAGCACGTTTCTCGGGAGATAGCCTGGTCCGGCCCAGCTGCATAGGTTTCTCAGCTGGCAGGTGGTGCTCCTTGGGTCGAAGAGAGGGGAGCTCAAGCTGCCTAAGGGAGTACTGGCGACTTTTTTCCAGGGTCCTCTCCTGAAAGGGAATATTGATCTGGTTACACAAGGAGATGACTCCGTCCAGATCAGCAGGGATGGTTCTTCCCTCTGACGGAGGCTCTTTACCACGTGATCAGCCGTGTCCAATCACGGCTGATCACGATGTAAACAGGAAGAGCCATTGATCGGCTTTTCCTCACTCACGTCTGACAGACGCGAGTAGAGGAGTGCCGATTGGCTGCTCTCCTGACAGTGGGGGTCTGTGCTGATTGTTTATCAGCGCAGCTGCCCCTCGGATGCCCACCCAGGACCACCAGGATGCTGCCAGGACCACCAGGGATGCCACCCTAGACCACCAGGAAAATGCCAATCAGTGCCCATCCCCAATGCCTGCCAGTGCCATCAGTGATGCCTAACAATGCCATCTATCAGTGCCACCCATAAGTACCCATCAGTGCAGCCTTTCTGTGCCCATCAGTTTTGCCTATCAGTGCCCACTAGGGTTCATCCCTTTAATCCAGGACACACATTAATTACACAGGTTCTGTGGCTGATTAAGGTGGTAATGAAACTCACTTGGTGCCTTATCTGCATTAAATCAGCCTCAGAACCTGTGTAATTAATATATGTCCTGGATTAAAGGGATGATGTGGCAACCCTAGTGTCCACCAGTGCCACCCATGAGTGCCCATCAGTGCTGCATATCAGTGCTGCCTACCAGTGCCACCTCATTGGTGCCACCTTATAAGTGCCCGTCAGTGCCGCCTTATTAGTGCCCATCAGCGAAGGAGAAAATTTACTTGACAAAATTTTATAACAGAAACAAAAGAAAAATGTTTTTTTCTCAAAATTTTAGGTCTTTTTTTATTTGTTTAGCAAAAAATAAAAACTGCAGAAGTGATCAAATACCACCAAAAAAAAGCTCTATTTGTGGGAACAAAATTGTAAAAACTCTGTTTGGGTACAGTGTAACATGACCGCGCAATTGTCATTTAAACAGCAACAGCACTGAAAGCTGATGTAGCGCACTACTCCCGTAGGAGCTGCTAGTTCGTTCGTTCTTTCCTTTTTGCCAGTGTGGTTCTATTACCCCCTCCCTTAAACTGATGACACAGCAGACCGTCTTAAACGAATAAACGTGAAACTTTATTCTTTTCCATTGGTGCATCACTGAAAAGAATGTGAGTAGATCCTCAAGAAGTATGAGCTGCCTTTATAACTCTGGTTCCTGTAATGGTCTGCATATCTTCTCCCTCCTGTTTACTACTACTTCCCAACCGTACAGCACTTCCAAACTATGCACAAAGAACGATACTCTGAATAAAGTTCTTAGACTGACTGTTTGGATTTCTCCAGGGTGATAACTCTTTAAGACTCCAAGGTCAGCACCTTAACACCCTCCGTCTTTGGAATAACTGTTCCCCTGGGTTTACACCAACGTGTACTCCGTCCATGCTTGCCATAGAGGGTCCTCTCCCAGTCCTTCTTCTGTTGGTAGTAGCAGTCTCCTCCTGTTAAACGTTGCAGATTCCTCCTGTTATCTCCTCCCCGCATGACACATTCCCCTCCGCAGAGGGGAGAGCTCTTGAGCTGCACCAGCCTCTACATGCTGTCTTCCTCTGCCATTCTTTTCCCATCAGCCAGACTCCCTTTGAGCATGTGACCCAC